>NW_027461767.1:0-300000 GCF_050947455.1 Rhinoderma darwinii
GATTCCAAAAGTGTTTTTTGTCTTTGCTATTGTTTCTGTCTTTCTGAAGGGATCTCCCCTTTTAATCCCATTATTTCAACACCTGTTGGACAATGCATGAGTGATAATGAGCTCATTGATTAAATGCAATTAATGAATAGATTGCCACCTCTTGTTGTGTGTCGTCTGTGTTTCTGTGTTTCCGGCATTTCACATTGGAACACCTCATTCACCTTCCTTGTCTTCTCTCCGCCCTCCCTTTTAGGTAAGTTAAAGAGCTGCACCTGAGCCAGCCACTGATTGATTGATTGATTGATTGATTGATTGATTGATTGATTGATTGATTGATTGATTGATTGATGCAGCACAACAGTCAAATAGTGGAGTGGAGTAGGGGAACAGCAAACAGCCAATAAAGCAGCCCGCCCGCTCGCCTGCCCGCCACAATGGACCTACCTGTGTACACTAGATGGATGTGATGGAATGTACTGTCGTCCCTACATTTCAAGAAGAAGTAAGAATTGCAGTTGCAACAAAGCCTTGCTTGCCTACAAAGAGAGCAGCAATTTGGATTTGTTACTATGTTACCTAGAAGAATAACAAACTGTGCAAGGATGGAGGTTGTAGGAGCAAGGAGAAGTTGTCTGTAAAGTTGGTGGATGCCTATTTTCCATTTTGCAGTCCCTTGTCTCCCTCTTGTGGCCTCCTGGAGGCAACTAGCTGTGCAAAAAAAAGACAGCCTGGCGGCCGGCTGTTGCAGTGTTGCCCTCTCAGGCAACACTGAGTGACTGACTGAGCCTCACCGTCTTATATAAAGTTCAGACGGAACTTTGCACGTGTCATAGTGGAGCCCTCAGGATTCCAGAGCCAGCTTTCTGACATCATAATGGGGCCTCAGAGATAAAAGCCTGGGCCCAGGCAGTGTTGGTCAGTGCTGCTCAGCAGGCAGCACTGGACTGGACTGGATTACAGCTGATACAAGGTGTGAAGGAACAAGGGGTGGCTGTGGGCATGCACTTGCTGCCGCTGCCAGTGTTTATCTGCATGGCAGCAGGGCATTTGGGCGTTGCCAGGAAGGCGTTTTTATGTAGATTCCTCCTCTTTCAGCACTGCATTGTGGTGCAAGCAAAAGAAGCAAATCCTGTCTGGCTTCCTCTCCGGCCTTTATTCACCTCCCGTGTAGCTGTGAGTGTGTGAGCCTGCAGGGCCCCATGGAATTGCCTAGAAGTAGGCTGAATCGCTGCAAGGGCTGAACAGCAGTATCGGGCAGGCTCGGGCAACGCGCGGCCCGTTCGGGTTATCGCTTCTCGGCCTTTTGGCTAAGATCAAGTGTAGTATCTGTTCTTATCAGTTTAATATCTGATACGTCCCCTATCTGGGGACCATATATTAAATGGATTTTTAGAACAGGGAGATGGAAATAGAGCTTGCTCTGTCCACTCCACGCATTGACCTGGTATTGCAGTATTTCCAGGACCGGTGCACCCTTTCCTTATGTGTTGACTAAAAGCAGATTCCAAAAGTGTTTTTTGTCTTTGCTATTGTTTCTGTCTTTCTGAAGGGATCTCCCCTTTTAATCCCATTATTTCAACACCTGTTGGACAATGCATGAGTGATAATGAGCTCATTGATTAAATGCAATTAATGAATAGATTGCCACCTCTTGTTGTGTGTCGTCTGTGTTTCTGTGTTTCCGGCATTTCACATTGGAACACCTCATTCACCTTCCTTGTCTTCTCTCCGCCCTCCCTTTTAGGTAAGTTAAAGAGCTGCACCTGAGCCAGCCACTGATTGATTGATTGATTGATTGATTGATTGATTGATTGATTGATTGATTGATTGATGCAGCACAACAGTCAAATAGTGGAGTGGAGTAGGGGAACAGCAAACAGCCAATAAAGCAGCCCGCCCGCTCGCCTGCCCGCCACAATGGACCTACCTGTGTACACTAGATGGATGTGATGGAATGTACTGTCGTCCCTACATTTCAAGAAGAAGTAAGAATTGCAGTTGCAACAAAGCCTTGCTTGCCTACAAAGAGAGCAGCAATTTGGATTTGTTACTATGTTACCTAGAAGAATAACAAACTGTGCAAGGATGGAGGTTGTAGGAGCAAGGAGAAGTTGTCTGTAAAGTTGGTGGATGCCTATTTTCCATTTTGCAGTCCCTTGTCTCCCTCTTGTGGCCTCCTGGAGGCAACTAGCTGTGCAAAAAAAAGACAGCCTGGCGGCCGGCTGTTGCAGTGTTGCCCTCTCAGGCAACACTGAGTGACTGACTGAGCCTCACCGTCTTATATAAAGTTCAGACGGAACTTTGCACGTGTCATAGTGGAGCCCTCAGGATTCCAGAGCCAGCTTTCTGACATCATAATGGGGCCTCAGAGATAAAAGCCTGGGCCCAGGCAGTGTTGGTCAGTGCTGCTCAGCAGGCAGCACTGGACTGGACTGGATTACAGCTGATACAAGGTGTGAAGGAACAAGGGGTGGCTGTGGGCATGCACTTGCTGCCGCTGCCAGTGTTTATCTGCATGGCAGCAGGGCATTTGGGCGTTGCCAGGAAGGCGTTTTTATGTAGATTCCTCCTCTTTCAGCACTGCATTGTGGTGCAAGCAAAAGAAGCAAATCCCGTCTGGCTTCCTCTCCGGCCTTTATTCACCTCCCGTGTAGCTGTGAGTGTGTGAGCCTGCAGGGCCCCATGGAATTGCCTAGAAGTAGGCTGAATCGCTGCAAGGGCTGAACAGCAGTATCGGGCAGGCTCGGGCAACGCGCGGCCCGTTCGGGTTATCGCTTCTCGGCCTTTTGGCTAAGATCAAGTGTAGTATCTGTTCTTATCAGTTTAATATCTGATACGTCCCCTATCTGGGGACCATATATTAAATGGATTTTTAGAACAGGGAGATGGAAATAGAGCTTGCTCTGTCCACTCCACGCATTGACCTGGTATTGCAGTATTTCCAGGACCGGTGCACCCTTTCCTTATGTGTTGACTAAAAGCAGATTCCAAAAGTGTTCTTTGTCTTTGCTATTGTTTCTGTCTTTCTGAAGGGATCTCCCCTTTTAATCCCATTATTTCAACACCTGTTGGACAATGCATGAGTGATAATGAGCTCATTGATTAAATGCAATTAATGAATAGATTGCCACCTCTTGTTGTGTGTCGTCTGTGTTTCTGTGTTTCCGGCATTTCACATTGGAACACCTCATTCACCTTCCTTGTCTTCTCTCCGCCCTCCCTTTTAGGTAAGTTAAAGAGCTGCACCTGAGCCAGCCACTGATTGATTGATTGATTGATTGATTGATTGATTGATTGATTGCAGCACAACAGTCAAATAGTGGAGTGGAGTAGGGGAACAGCAAACAGCCAATAAAGCAGCCCGCCCGCTCGCCTGCCCGCCACAATGGACCTACCTGTGTACACTAGATGGATGTGATGGAATGTACTGTCGTCCCTACATTTCAAGAAGAAGTAAGAATTGCAGTTGCAACAAAGCCTTGCTTGCCTACAAAGAGAGCAGCAATTTGGATTTGTTACTATGTTACCTAGAAGAATAACAAACTGTGCAAGGATGGAGGTTGTAGGAGCAAGGAGAAGTTGTCTGTAAAGTTGGTGGATGCCTATTTTCCATTTTGCAGTCCCTTGTCTCCCTCTTGTGGCCTCCTGGAGGCAACTAGCTGTGCAAAAAAAAGACAGCCTGGCGGCCGGCTGTTGCAGTGTTGCCCTCTCAGGCAACACTGAGTGACTGACTGAGCCTCACCGTCTTATATAAAGTTCAGACGGAACTTTGCACGTGTCATAGTGGAGCCCTCAGGATTCCAGAGCCAGCTTTCTGACATCATAATGGGGCCTCAGAGATAAAAGCCTGGGCCCAGGCAGTGTTGGTCAGTGCTGCTCAGCAGGCAGCACTGGACTGGACTGGATTACAGCTGATACAAGGTGTGAAGGAACAAGGGGTGGCTGTGGGCATGCACTTGCTGCCGCTGCCAGTGTTTATCTGCATGGCAGCAGGGCATTTGGGCGTTGCCAGGAAGGCGTTTTTATGTAGATTCCTCCTCTTTCAGCACTGCATTGTGGTGCAAGCAAAAGAAGCAAATCCTGTCTGGCTTCCTCTCCGGCCTTTATTCACCTCCCGTGTAGCTGTGAGTGTGTGAGCCTGCAGGGCCCCATGGAATTGCCTAGAAGTAGGCTGAATCGCTGCAAGGGCTGAACAGCAGTATCGGGCAGGCTCGGGCAACGCGCGGCCCGTTCGGGTTATCGCTTCTCGGCCTTTTGGCTAAGATCAAGTGTAGTATCTGTTCTTATCAGTTTAATATCTGATACGTCCCCTATCTGGGGACCATATATTAAATGGATTTTTAGAACAGGGAGATGGAAATAGAGCTTGCTCTGTCCACTCCACGCATTGACCTGGTATTGCAGTATTTCCAGGACCGGTGCACCCTTTCCTTATGTGTTGACTAAAAGCAGATTCCAAAAGTGTTTTTTGTCTTTGCTATTGTTTCTGTCTTTCTGAAGGGATCTCCCCTTTTAATCCCATTATTTCAACACCTGTTGGACAATGCATGAGTGATAATGAGCTCATTGATTAAATGCAATTAATGAATAGATTGCCACCTCTTGTTGTGTGTCGTCTGTGTTTCTGTGTTTCCGGCATTTCACATTGGAACACCTCATTCACCTTCCTTGTCTTCTCTCCGCCCTCCCTTTTAGGTAAGTTAAAGAGCTGCACCTGAGCCAGCCACTGATTGATTGATTGATTGATTGATTGATTGATTGATTGATTGATTGATTGATTGATTGATTGATTGATTGATTGATGCAGCACAACAGTCAAATAGTGGAGTGGAGTAGGGGAACAGCAAACAGCCAATAAAGCAGCCCGCCCGCTCG
This sequence comes from Rhinoderma darwinii, assembly GCF_050947455.1. Lineage (NCBI taxonomy): Eukaryota > Metazoa > Chordata > Amphibia > Anura > Rhinodermatidae > Rhinoderma > Rhinoderma darwinii. Next base: position 4,867 of record NW_027461767.1, read on the forward strand.
CCTGCCCGCCACAATGGACCTACCTGTGTACACTAGATGGATGTGATGGAATGTACTGTCGTCCCTACATTTCAAGAAGAAGTAAGAATTGCAGTTGCAACAAAGCCTTGCTTGCCTACAAAGAGAGCAGCAATTTGGATTTGTTACTATGTTACCTAGAAGAATAACAAACTGTGCAAGGATGGAGGTTGTAGGAGCAAGGAGAAGTTGTCTGTAAAGTTGGTGGATGCCTATTTTCCATTTTGCAGTCCCTTGTCTCCCTCTTGTGGCCTCCTGGAGGCAACTAGCTGTGCAAAAAAAAGACAGCCTGGCGGCCGGCTGTTGCAGTGTTGCCCTCTCAGGCAACACTGAGTGACTGACTGAGCCTCACCGTCTTATATAAAGTTCAGACGGAACTTTGCACGTGTCATAGTGGAGCCCTCAGGATTCCAGAGCCAGCTTTCTGACATCATAATGGGGCCTCAGAGATAAAAGCCTGGGCCCAGGCAGTGTTGGTCAGTGCTGCTCAGCAGGCAGCACTGGACTGGACTGGATTACAGCTGATACAAGGTGTGAAGGAACAAGGGGTGGCTGTGGGCATGCACTTGCTGCCGCTGCCAGTGTTTATCTGCATGGCAGCAGGGCATTTGGGCGTTGCCAGGAAGGCGTTTTTATGTAGATTCCTCCTCTTTCAGCACTGCATTGTGGTGCAAGCAAAAGAAGCAAATCCTGTCTGGCTTCCTCTCCGGCCTTTATTCACCTCCCGTGTAGCTGTGAGTGTGTGAGCCTGCAGGGCCCCATGGAATTGCCTAGAAGTAGGCTGAATCGCTGCAAGGGCTGAACAGCAGTATCGGGCAGGCTCGGGCAACGCGCGGCCCGTTCGGGTTATCGCTTCTCGGCCTTTTGGCTAAGATCAAGTGTAGTATCTGTTCTTATCAGTTTAATATCTGATACGTCCCCTATCTGGGGACCATATATTAAATGGATTTTTAGAACAGGGAGATGGAAATAGAGCTTGCTCTGTCCACTCCACGCATTGACCTGGTATTGCAGTATTTCCAGGACCGGTGCACCCTTTCCTTATGTGTTGACTAAAAGCAGATTCCAAAAGTGTTTTTTGTCTTTGCTATTGTTTCTGTCTTTCTGAAGGGATCTCCCCTTTTAATCCCATTATTTCAACACCTGTTGGACAATGCATGAGTGATAATGAGCTCATTGATTAAATGCAATTAATGAATAGATTGCCACCTCTTGTTGTGTGTCGTCTGTGTTTCTGTGTTTCCGGCATTTCACATTGGAACACCTCATTCACCTTCCTTGTCTTCTCTCCGCCCTCCCTTTTAGGTAAGTTAAAGAGCTGCACCTGAGCCAGCCACTGATTGATTGATTGATTGATTGATTGATTGATTGATGCAGCACAACAGTCAAATAGTGGAGTGGAGTAGGGGAACAGCAAACAGCCAATAAAGCAGCCCGCCCGCTCGCCTGCCCGCCACAATGGACCTACCTGTGTACACTAGATGGATGTGATGGAATGTACTGTCGTCCCTACATTTCAAGAAGAAGTAAGAATTGCAGTTGCAACAAAGCCTTGCTTGCCTACAAAGAGAGCAGCAATTTGGATTTGTTACTATGTTACCTAGAAGAATAACAAACTGTGCAAGGATGGAGGTTGTAGGAGCAAGGAGAAGTTGTCTGTAAAGTTGGTGGATGCCTATTTTCCATTTTGCAGTCCCTTGTCTCCCTCTTGTGGCCTCCTGGAGGCAACTAGCTGTGCAAAAAAAAGACAGCCTGGCGGCCGGCTGTTGCAGTGTTGCCCTCTCAGGCAACACTGAGTGACTGACTGAGCCTCACCGTCTTATATAAAGTTCAGACGGAACTTTGCACGTGTCATAGTGGAGCCCTCAGGATTCCAGAGCCAGCTTTCTGACATCATAATGGGGCCTCAGAGATAAAAGCCTGGGCCCAGGCAGTGTTGGTCAGTGCTGCTCAGCAGGCAGCACTGGACTGGACTGGATTACAGCTGATACAAGGTGTGAAGGAACAAGGGGTGGCTGTGGGCATGCACTTGCTGCCGCTGCCAGTGTTTATCTGCATGGCAGCAGGGCATTTGGGCGTTGCCAGGAAGGCGTTTTTATGTAGATTCCTCCTCTTTCAGCACTGCATTGTGGTGCAAGCAAAAGAAGCAAATCCTGTCTGGCTTCCTCTCCGGCCTTTATTCACCTCCCGTGTAGCTGTGAGTGTGTGAGCCTGCAGGGCCCCATGGAATTGCCTAGAAGTAGGCTGAATCGCTGCAAGGGCTGAACAGCAGTATCGGGCAGGCTCGGGCAACGCGCGGCCCGTTCGGGTTATCGCTTCTCGGCCTTTTGGCTAAGATCAAGTGTAGTATCTGTTCTTATCAGTTTAATATCTGATACGTCCCCTATCTGGGGACCATATATTAAATGGATTTTTAGAACAGGGAGATGGAAATAGAGCTTGCTCTGTCCACTCCACGCATTGACCTGGTATTGCAGTATTTCCAGGACCGGTGCACCCTTTCCTTATGTGTTGACTAAAAGCAGATTCCAAAAGTGTTTTTTGTCTTTGCTATTGTTTCTGTCTTTCTGAAGGGATCTCCCCTTTTAATCCCATTATTTCAACACCTGTTGGACAATGCATGAGTGATAATGAGCTCATTGATTAAATGCAATTAATGAATAGATTGCCACCTCTTGTTGTGTGTCGTCTGTGTTTCTGTGTTTCCGGCATTTCACATTGGAACACCTCATTCACCTTCCTTGTCTTCTCTCCGCCCTCCCTTTTAGGTAAGTTAAAGAGCTGCACCTGAGCCAGCCACTGATTGATTGATTGATTGATTGATTGATTGATTGATTGATTGATTGATTGATTGATTGATTGATGCAGCACAACAGTCAAATAGTGGAGTGGAGTAGGGGAACAGCAAACAGCCAATAAAGCAGCCCGCCCGCTCGCCTGCCCGCCACAATGGACCTACCTGTGTACACTAGATGGATGTGATGGAATGTACTGTCGTCCCTACATTTCAAGAAGAAGTAAGAATTGCAGTTGCAACAAAGCCTTGCTTGCCTACAAAGAGAGCAGCAATTTGGATTTGTTACTATGTTACCTAGAAGAATAACAAACTGTGCAAGGATGGAGGTTGTAGGAGCAAGGAGAAGTTGTCTGTAAAGTTGGTGGATGCCTATTTTCCATTTTGCAGTCCCTTGTCTCCCTCTTGTGGCCTCCTGGAGGCAACTAGCTGTGCAAAAAAAAGACAGCCTGGCGGCCGGCTGTTGCAGTGTTGCCCTCTCAGGCAACACTGAGTGACTGACTGAGCCTCACCGTCTTATATAAAGTTCAGACGGAACTTTGCACGTGTCATAGTGGAGCCCTCAGGATTCCAGAGCCAGCTTTCTGACATCATAATGGGGCCTCAGAGATAAAAGCCTGGGCCCAGGCAGTGTTGGTCAGTGCTGCTCAGCAGGCAGCACTGGACTGGACTGGATTACAGCTGATACAAGGTGTGAAGGAACAAGGGGTGGCTGTGGGCATGCACTTGCTGCCGCTGCCAGTGTTTATCTGCATGGCAGCAGGGCATTTGGGCGTTGCCAGGAAGGCGTTTTTATGTAGATTCCTCCTCTTTCAGCACTGCATTGTGGTGCAAGCAAAAGAAGCAAATCCTGTCTGGCTTCCTCTCCGGCCTTTATTCACCTCCCGTGTAGCTGTGAGTGTGTGAGCCTGCAGGGCCCCATGGAATTGCCTAGAAGTAGGCTGAATCGCTGCAAGGGCTGAACAGCAGTATCGGGCAGGCTCGGGCAACGCGCGGCCCGTTCGGGTTATCGCTTCTCGGCCTTTTGGCTAAGATCAAGTGTAGTATCTGTTCTTATCAGTTTAATATCTGATACGTCCCCTATCTGGGGACCATATATTAAATGGATTTTTAGAACAGGGAGATGGAAATAGAGCTTGCTCTGTCCACTCCACGCATTGACCTGGTATTGCAGTATTTCCAGGACCGGTGCACCCTTTCCTTATGTGTTGACTAAAAGCAGATTCCAAAAGTGTTTTTTGTCTTTGCTATTGTTTCTGTCTTTCTGAAGGGATCTCCCCTTTTAATCCCATTATTTCAACACCTGTTGGACAATGCATGAGTGATAATGAGCTCATTGATTAAATGCAATTAATGAATAGATTGCCACCTCTTGTTGTGTGTCGTCTGTGTTTCTGTGTTTCCGGCATTTCACATTGGAACACCTCATTCACCTTCCTTGTCTTCTCTCCGCCCTCCCTTTTAGGTAAGTTAAAGAGCTGCACCTGAGCCAGCCACTGATTGATTGATTGATTGATTGATTGATTGATTGATTGATTGATTGATGCAGCACAACAGTCAAATAGTGGAGTGGAGTAGGGGAACAGCAAACAGCCAATAAAGCAGCCCGCCCGCTCGCCTGCCCGCCACAATGGACCTACCTGTGTACACTAGATGGATGTGATGGAATGTACTGTCGTCCCTACATTTCAAGAAGAAGTAAGAATTGCAGTTGCAACAAAGCCTTGCTTGCCTACAAAGAGAGCAGCAATTTGGATTTGTTACTATGTTACCTAGAAGAATAACAAACTGTGCAAGGATGGAGGTTGTAGGAGCAAGGAGAAGTTGTCTGTAAAGTTGGTGGATGCCTATTTTCCATTTTGCAGTCCCTTGTCTCCCTCTTGTGGCCTCCTGGAGGCAACTAGCTGTGCAAAAAAAAGACAGCCTGGCGGCCGGCTGTTGCAGTGTTGCCCTCTCAGGCAACACTGAGTGACTGACTGAGCCTCACCGTCTTATATAAAGTTCAGACGGAACTTTGCACGTGTCATAGTGGAGCCCTCAGGATTCCAGAGCCAGCTTTCTGACATCATAATGGGGCCTCAGAGATAAAAGCCTGGGCCCAGGCAGTGTTGGTCAGTGCTGCTCAGCAGGCAGCACTGGACTGGACTGGATTACAGCTGATACAAGGTGTGAAGGAACAAGGGGTGGCTGTGGGCATGCACTTGCTGCCGCTGCCAGTGTTTATCTGCATGGCAGCAGGGCATTTGGGCGTTGCCAGGAAGGCGTTTTTATGTAGATTCCTCCTCTTTCAGCACTGCATTGTGGTGCAAGCAAAAGAAGCAAATCCTGTCTGGCTTCCTCTCCGGCCTTTATTCACCTCCCGTGTAGCTGTGAGTGTGTGAGCCTGCAGGGCCCCATGGAATTGCCTAGAAGTAGGCTGAATCGCTGCAAGGGCTGAACAGCAGTATCGGGCAGGCTCGGGCAACGCGCGGCCCGTTCGGGTTATCGCTTCTCGGCCTTTTGGCTAAGATCAAGTGTAGTATCTGTTCTTATCAGTTTAATATCTGATACGTCCCCTATCTGGGGACCATATATTAAATGGATTTTTAGAACAGGGAGATGGAAATAGAGCTTGCTCTGTCCACTCCACGCATTGACCTGGTATTGCAGTATTTCCAGGACCGGTGCACCCTTTCCTTATGTGTTGACTAAAAGCAGATTCCAAAAGTGTTTTTTGTCTTTGCTATTGTTTCTGTCTTTCTGAAGGGATCTCCCCTTTTAATCCCATTATTTCAACACCTGTTGGACAATGCATGAGTGATAATGAGCTCATTGATTAAATGCAATTAATGAATAGATTGCCACCTCTTGTTGTGTGTCGTCTGTGTTTCTGTGTTTCCGGCATTTCACATTGGAACACCTCATTCACCTTCCTTGTCTTCTCTCCGCCCTCCCTTTTAGGTAAGTTAAAGAGCTGCACCTGAGCCAGCCACTGATTGATTGATTGATTGATTGATTGATTGATTGATTGATTGATTGATTGATGCAGCACAACAGTCAAATAGTGGAGTGGAGTAGGGGAACAGCAAACAGCCAATAAAGCAGCCCGCCCGCTCGCCTGCCCGCCACAATGGACCTACCTGTGTACACTAGATGGATGTGATGGAATGTACTGTCGTCCGTACATTTCAAGAAGAAGTAAGAATTGCAGTTGCAACAAAGCCTTGCTTGCCTACAAAGAGAGCAGCAATTTGGATTTGTTACTATGTTACCTAGAAGAATAACAAACTGTGCAAGGATGGAGGTTGTAGGAGCAAGGAGAAGTTGTCTGTAAAGTTGGTGGATGCCTATTTTCCATTTTGCAGTCCCTTGTCTCCCTCTTGTGGCCTCCTGGAGGCAACTAGCTGTGCAAAAAAAAGACAGCCTGGCGGCCGGCTGTTGCAGTGTTGCCCTCTCAGGCAACACTGAGTGACTGACTGAGCCTCACCGTCTTATATAAAGTTCAGACGGAACTTTGCACGTGTCATAGTGGAGCCCTCAGGATTCCAGAGCCAGCTTTCTGACATCATAATGGGGCCTCAGAGATAAAAGCCTGGGCCCAGGCAGTGTTGGTCAGTGCTGCTCAGCAGGCAGCACTGGACTGGACTGGATTACAGCTGATACAAGGTGTGAAGGAACAAGGGGTGGCTGTGGGCATGCACTTGCTGCCGCTGCCAGTGTTTATCTGCATGGCAGCAGGGCATTTGGGCGTTGCCAGGAAGGCGTTTTTATGTAGATTCCTCCTCTTTCAGCACTGCATTGTGGTGCAAGCAAAAGAAGCAAATCCTGTCTGGCTTCCTCTCCGGCCTTTATTCACCTCCCGTGTAGCTGTGAGTGTGTGAGCCTGCAGGGCCCCATGGAATTGCCTAGAAGTAGGCTGAATCGCTGCAAGGGCTGAACAGCAGTATCGGGCAGGCTCGGGCAACGCGCGGCCCGTTCGGGTTATCGCTTCTCGGCCTTTTGGCTAAGATCAAGTGTAGTATCTGTTCTTATCAGTTTAATATCTGATACGTCCCCTATCTGGGGACCATATATTAAATGGATTTTTAGAACAGGGAGATGGAAATAGAGCTTGCTCTGTCCACTCCACGCATTGACCTGGTATTGCAGTATTTCCAGGACCGGTGCACCCTTTCCTTATGTGTTGACTAAAAGCAGATTCCAAAAGTGTTTTTTGTCTTTGCTATTGTTTCTGTCTTTCTGAAGGGATCTCCCCTTTTAATCCCATTATTTCAACACCTGTTGGACAATGCATGAGTGATAATGAGCTCATTGATTAAATGCAATTAATGAATAGATTGCCACCTCTTGTTGTGTGTCGTCTGTGTTTCTGTGTTTCCGGCATTTCACATTGGAACACCTCATTCACCTTCCTTGTCTTCTCTCCGCCCTCCCTTTTAGGTAAGTTAAAGAGCTGCACCTGAGCCAGCCACTGATTGATTGATTGATTGATTGATTGATTGATTGATTGATTGATTGATTGATTGATGCAGCACAACAGTCAAATAGTGGAGTGGAGTAGGGGAACAGCAAACAGCCAATAAAGCAGCCCGCCCGCTCGCCTGCCCGCCACAATGGACCTACCTGTGTACACTAGATGGATGTGATGGAATGTACTGTCGTCCCTACATTTCAAGAAGAAGTAAGAATTGCAGTTGCAACAAAGCCTTGCTTGCCTACAAAGAGAGCAGCAATTTGGATTTGTTACTATGTTACCTAGAAGAATAACAAACTGTGCAAGGATGGAGGTTGTAGGAGCAAGGAGAAGTTGTCTGTAAAGTTGGTGGATGCCTATTTTCCATTTTGCAGTCCCTTGTCTCCCTCTTGTGGCCTCCTGGAGGCAACTAGCTGTGCAAAAAAAAGACAGCCTGGCGGCCGGCTGTTGCAGTGTTGCCCTCTCAGGCAACACTGAGTGACTGACTGAGCCTCACCGTCTTATATAAAGTTCAGACGGAACTTTGCACGTGTCATAGTGGAGCCCTCAGGATTCCAGAGCCAGCTTTCTGACATCATAATGGGGCCTCAGAGATAAAAGCCTGGGCCCAGGCAGTGTTGGTCAGTGCTGCTCAGCAGGCAGCACTGGACTGGACTGGATTACAGCTGATACAAGGTGTGAAGGAACAAGGGGTGGCTGTGGGCATGCACTTGCTGCCGCTGCCAGTGTTTATCTGCATGGCAGCAGGGCATTTGGGCGTTGCCAGGAAGGCGTTTTTATGTAGATTCCTCCTCTTTCAGCACTGCATTGTGGTGCAAGCAAAAGAAGCAAATCCTGTCTGGCTTCCTCTCCGGCCTTTATTCACCTCCCGTGTAGCTGTGAGTGTGTGAGCCTGCAGGGCCCCATGTAATTGCCTAGAAGTAGGCTGAATCGCTGCAAGGGCTGAACAGCAGTATCGGGCAGGCTCGGGCAACGCGCGGCCCGTTCGGGTTATCGCTTCTCGGCCTTTTGGCTAAGATCAAGTGTAGTATCTGTTCTTATCAGTTTAATATCTGATACGTCCCCTATCTGGGGACCATATATTAAATGGATTTTTAGAACAGGGAGATGGAAATAGAGCTTGCTCTGTCCACTCCACGCATTGACCTGGTATTGCAGTATTTCCAGGACCGGTGCACCCTTTCCTTATGTGTTGACTAAAAGCAGATTCCAAAAGTGTTTTTTGTCTTTGCTATTGTTTCTGTCTTTCTGAAGGGATCTCCCCTTTTAATCCCATTATTTCAACACCTGTTGGACAATGCATGAGTGATAATGAGCTCATTGATTAAATGCAATTAATGAATAGATTGCCACCTCTTGTTGTGTGTCGTCTGTGTTTCTGTGTTTCCGGCATTTCACATTGGAACACCTCATTCACCTTCCTTGTCTTCTCTCCGCCCTCCCTTTTAGGTAAGTTAAAGAGCTGCACCTGAGCCAGCCACTGATTGATTGATTGATTGATTGATTGATTGATTGATGCAGCACAACAGTCAAATAGTGGAGTGGAGTAGGGGAACAGCAAACAGCCAATAAAGCAGCCCGCCCGCTCGCCTGCCCGCCACAATGGACCTACCTGTGTACACTAGATGGATGTGATGGAATGTACTGTCGTCCCTACATTTCAAGAAGAAGTAAGAATTGCAGTTGCAACAAAGCCTTGCTTGCCTACAAAGAGAGCAGCAATTTGGATTTGTTACTATGTTACCTAGAAGAATAACAAACTGTGCAAGGATGGAGGTTGTAGGAGCAAGGAGAAGTTGTCTGTAAAGTTGGTGGATGCCTATTTTCCATTTTGCAGTCCCTTGTCTCCCTCTTGTGGCCTCCTGGAGGCAACTAGCTGTGCAAAAAAAAGACAGCCTGGCGGCCGGCTGTTGCAGTGTTGCCCTCTCAGGCAACACTGAGTGACTGACTGAGCCTCACCGTCTTATATAAAGTTCAGACGGAACTTTGCACGTGTCATAGTGGAGCCCTCAGGATTCCAGAGCCAGCTTTCTGACATCATAATGGGGCCTCAGAGATAAAAGCCTGGGCCCAGGCAGTGTTGGTCAGTGCTGCTCAGCAGGCAGCACTGGACTGGACTGGATTACAGCTGATACAAGGTGTGAAGGAACAAGGGGTGGCTGTGGGCATGCACTTGCTGCCGCTGCCAGTGTTTATCTGCATGGCAGCAGGGCATTTGGGCGTTGCCAGGAAGGCGTTTTTATGTAGATTCCTCCTCTTTCAGCACTGCATTGTGGTGCAAGCAAAAGAAGCAAATCCTGTCTGGCTTCCTCTCCGGCCTTTATTCACCTCCCGTGTAGCTGTGAGTGTGTGAGCCTGCAGGGCCCCATGGAATTGCCTAGAAGTAGGCTGAATCGCTGCAAGGGCTGAACAGCAGTATCGGGCAGGCTCGGGCAACGCGCGGCCCGTTCGGGTTATCGCTTCTCGGCCTTTTGGCTAAGATCAAGTGTAGTATCTGTTCTTATCAGTTTAATATCTGATACGTCCCCTATCTGGGGACCATATATTAAATGGATTTTTAGAACAGGGAGATGGAAATAGAGCTTGCTCTGTCCACTCCACGCATTGACCTGGTATTGCAGTATTTCCAGGACCGGTGCACCCTTTCCTTATGTGTTGACTAAAAGCAGATTCCAAAAGTGTTTTTTGTCTTTGCTATTGTTTCTGTCTTTCTGAAGGGATCTCCCCTTTTAATCCCATTATTTCAACACCTGTTGGACAATGCATGAGTGATAATGAGCTCATTGATTAAATGCAATTAATGAATAGATTGCCACCTCTTGTTGTGTGTCGTCTGTGTTTCTGTGTTTCCGGCATTTCACATTGGAACACCTCATTCACCTTCCTTGTCTTCTCTCCGCCCTCCCTTTTAGATAAGTTAAAGAGCTGCACCTGAGCCAGCCACTGATTGATTGATTGATTGATTGATTGATTGATTGATTGATTGATTGATTGATTGATTGATTGATGCAGCACAACAGTCAAATAGTGGAGTGGAGTAGGGGAACAGCAAACAGCCAATAAAGCAGCCCGCCCGCTCGCCTGCCCGCCACAATGGACCTACCTGTGTACACTAGATGGATGTGATGGAATGTACTGTCGTCCCTACATTTCAAGAAGAAGTAAGAATTGCAGTTGCAACAAAGCCTTGCTTGCCTACAAAGAGAGCAGCAATTTGGATTTGTTACTATGTTACCTAGAAGAATAACAAACTGTGCAAGGATGGAGGTTGTAGGAGCAAGGAGAAGTTGTCTGTAAAGTTGGTGGATGCCTATTTTCCATTTTGCAGTCCCTTGTCTCCCTCTTGTGGCCTCCTGGAGGCAACTAGCTGTGCAAAAAAAAGACAGCCTGGCGGCCGGCTGTTGCAGTGTTGCCCTCTCAGGCAACACTGAGTGACTGACTGAGCCTCACCGTCTTATATAAAGTTCAGACGGAACTTTGCACGTGTCATAGTGGAGCCCTCAGGATTCCAGAGCTAGCTTTCTGACATCATAATGGGGCCTCAGAGATAAAAGCCTGGGCCCAGGCAGTGTTGGTCAGTGCTGCTCAGCAGGCAGCACTGGACTGGACTGGATTACAGCTGATACAAGGTGTGAAGGAACAAGGGGTGGCTGTGGGCATGCACTTGCTGCCGCTGCCAGTGTTTATCTGCATGGCAGCAGGGCATTTGGGCGTTGCCAGGAAGGCGTTTTTATGTAGATTCCTCCTCTTTCAGCACTGCATTGTGGTGCAAGCAAAAGAAGCAAATCCTGTCTGGCTTCCTCTCCGGCCTTTATTCACCTCCCGTGTAGCTGTGAGTGTGTGAGCCTGCAGGGCCCCATGGAATTGCCTAGAAGTAGGCTGAATCGCTGCAAGGGCTGAACAGCAGTATCGGGCAGGCTCGGGCAACGCGCGGCCCGTTCGGGTTATCGCTTCTCGGCCTTTTGGCTAAGATCAAGTGTAGTATCTGTTCTTATCAGTTTAATATCTGATACGTCCCCTATCTGGGGACCATATATTAAATGGATTTTTAGAACAGGGAGATGGAAATAGAGCTTGCTCTGTCCACTCCACGCATTGACCTGGTATTGCAGTATTTCCAGGACCGGTGCACCCTTTCCTTATGTGTTGACTAAAAGCAGATTCCAAAAGTGTTTTTTGTCTTTGCTATTGTTTCTGTCTTTCTGAAGGGATCTCCCCTTTTAATCCCATTATTTCAACACCTGTTGGACAATGCATGAGTGATAATGAGCTCATTGATTAAATGCAATTAATGAATAGATTGCCACCTCTTGTTGTGTGTCGTCTGTGTTTCTGTGTTTCCGGCATTTCACATTGGAACACCTCATTCACCTTCCTTGTCTTCTCTCCGCCCTCCCTTTTAGGTAAGTTAAAGAGCTGCACCTGAGCCAGCCACTGATTGATTGATTGATTGATTGATTGATTGATTGATTGATTGATTGATTGATGCAGCACAACAGTCAAATAGTGGAGTGGAGTAGGGGAACAGCAAACAGCCAATAAAGCAGCCCGCCCGCTCGCCTGCCCGCCACAATGGACCTACCTGTGTACACTAGATGGATGTGATGGAATGTACTGTCGTCCCTACATTTCAAGAAGAAGTAAGAATTGCAGTTGCAACAAAGCCTTGCTTGCCTACAAAGAGAGCAGCAATTTGGATTTGTTACTATGTTACCTAGAAGAATAACAAACTGTGCAAGGATGGAGGTTGTAGGAGCAAGGAGAAGTTGTCTGTAAAGTTGGTGGATGCCTATTTTCCATTTTGCAGTCCCTTGTCTCCCTCTTGTGGCCTCCTGGAGGCAACTAGCTGTGCAAAAAAAAGACAGCCTGGCGGCCGGCTGTTGCAGTGTTGCCCTCTCAGGCAACACTGAGTGACTGACTGAGCCTCACCGTCTTATATAAAGTTCAGACGGAACTTTGCACGTGTCATAGTGGAGCCCTCAGGATTCCAGAGCCAGCTTTCTGACATCATAATGGGGCCTCAGAGATAAAAGCCTGGGCCCAGGCAGTGTTGGTCAGTGCTGCTCAGCAGGCAGCACTGGACTGGACTGGATTACAGCTGATACAAGGTGTGAAGGAACAAGGGGTGGCTGTGGGCATGCACTTGCTGCCGCTGCCAGTGTTTATCTGCATGGCAGCAGGGCATTTGGGCGTTGCCAGGAAGGCGTTTTTATGTAGATTCCTCCTCTTTCAGCACTGCATTGTGGTGCAAGCAAAAGAAGCAAATCCTGTCTGGCTTCCTCTCCGGCCTTTATTCACCTCCCGTGTAGCTGTGAGTGTGTGAGCCTGCAGGGCCCCATGGAATTGCCTAGAAGTAGGCTGAATCGCTGCAAGGGCTGAACAGCAGTATCGGGCAGGCTCGGGCAACGCGCGGCCCGTTCGGGTTATCGCTTCTCGGCCTTTTGGCTAAGATCAAGTGTAGTATCTGTTCTTATCAGTTTAATATCTGATACGTCCCCTATCTGGGGACCATATATTAAATGGATTTTTAGAACAGGGAGATGGAAATAGAGCTTGCTCTGTCCACTCCACGCATTGACCTGGTATTGCAGTATTTCCAGGACCGGTGCACCCTTTCCTTATGTGTTGACTAAAAGCAGATTCCAAAAGTGTTTTTTGTCTTTGCTATTGTTTCTGTCTTTCTGAAGGGATCTCCCCTTTTAATCCCATTATTTCAACACCTGTTGGACAATGCATGAGTGATAATGAGCTCATTGATTAAATGCAATTAATGAATAGATTGCCACCTCTTGTTGTGTGTCGTCTGTGTTTCTGTGTTTCCGGCATTTCACATTGGAACACCTCATTCACCTTCCTTGTCTTCTCTCCGCCCTCCCTTTTAGGTAAGTTAAAGAGCTGCACCTGAGCCAGCCACTGATTGATTGATTGATTGATTGATTGATTGATTGATTGATTGATGCAGCACAACAGTCAAATAGTGGAGTGGAGTAGGGGAACAGCAAACAGCCAATAAAGCAGCCCGCCCGCTCGCCTGCCCGCCACAATGGACCTACCTGTGTACACTAGATGGATGTGATGGAATGTACTGTCGTCCCTACATTTCAAGAAGAAGTAAGAATTGCAGTTGCAACAAAGCCTTGCTTGCCTACAAAGAGAGCAGCAATTTGGATTTGTTACTATGTTACCTAGAAGAATAACAAACTGTGCAAGGATGGAGGTTGTAGGAGCAAGGAGAAGTTGTCTGTAAAGTTGGTGGATGCCTATTTTCCATTTTGCAGTCCCTTGTCTCCCTCTTGTGGCCTCCTGGAGGCAACTAGCTGTGCAAAAAAAAGACAGCCTGGCGGCCGGCTGTTGCAGTGTTGCCCTCTCAGGCAACACTGAGTGACTGACTGAGCCTCACCGAGTTCAGACGGAACTTTGCACGTGTCATAGTGGAGCCCTCAGGATTCCAGAGCCAGCTTTCTGACATCATAATGGGGCCTCAGAGATAAAAGCCTGGGCCCAGGCAGTGTTGGTCAGTGCTGCTCAGCAGGCAGCACTGGACTGGACTGGATTACAGCTGATACAAGGTGTGAAGGAACAAGGGGTGGCTGTGGGCATGCACTTGCTGCCGCTGCCAGTGTTTATCTGCATGGCAGCAGGGCATTTGGGCGTTGCCAGGAAGGCGTTTTTATGTAGATTCCTCCTCTTTCAGCACTGCATTGTGGTGCAAGCAAAAGAAGCAAATCCTGTCTGGCTTCCTCTCCGGCCTTTATTCACCTCCCGTGTAGCTGTGAGTGTGTGAGCCTGCAGGGCCCCATGGAATTGCCTAGAAGTAGGCTGAATCGCTGCAAGGGCTGAACAGCAGTATCGGGCAGGCTCGGGCAACGCGCGGCCCGTTCGGGTTATCGCTTCTCGGCCTTTTGGCTAAGATCAAGTGTAGTATCTGTTCTTATCAGTTTAATATCTGATACGTCCCCTATCTGGGGACCATATATTAAATGGATTTTTAGAACAGGGAGATGGAAATAGAGCTTGCTCTGTCCACTCCACGCATTGACCTGGTATTGCAGTATTTCCAGGACCGGTGCACCCTTTCCTTATGTGTTGACTAAAAGCAGATTCCAAAAGTGTTTTTTGTCTTTGCTATTGTTTCTGTCTTTCTGAAGGGATCTCCCCTTTTAATCCCATTATTTCAACACCTGTTGGACAATGCATGAGTGATAATGAGCTCATTGATTAAATGCAATTAATGAATAGATTGCCACCTCTTGTTGTGTGTCGTCTGTGTTTCTGTGTTTCCGGCATTTCACATTGGAACACCTCATTCACCTTCCTTGTCTTCTCTCCGCCCTCCCTTTTAGGTAAGTTAAAGAGCTGCACCTGAGCCAGCCACTGATTGATTGATTGATTGATTGATTGATTGATTGATTGATTGATTGATTGATTGATTGATGCAGCACAACAGTCAAATAGTGGAGTGGAGTAGGGGAACAGCAAACAGCCAATAAAGCAGCCCGCCCGCTCGCCTGCCCGCCACAATGGACCTACCTGTGTACACTAGATGGATGTGATGGAATGTACTGTCGTCCCTACATTTCAAGAAGAAGTAAGAATTGCAGTTGCAACAAAGCCTTGCTTGCCTACAAAGAGAGCAGCAATTTGGATTTGTTACTATGTTACCTAGAAGAATAACAAACTGTGCAAGGATGGAGGTTGTAGGAGCAAGGAGAAGTTGTCTGTAAAGTTGGTGGATGCCTATTTTCCATTTTGCAGTCCCTTGTCTCCCTCTTGTGGCCTCCTGGAGGCAACTAGCTGTGCAAAAAAAAGACAGCCTGGCGGCCGGCTGTTGCAGTGTTGCCCTCTCAGGCAACACTGAGTGACTGACTGAGCCTCACCGTCTTATATAAAGTTCAGACGGAACTTTGCACGTGTCATAGTGGAGCCCTCAGGATTCCAGAGCCAGCTTTCTGACATCATAATGGGGCCTCAGAGATAAAAGCCTGGGCCCAGGCAGTGTTGGTCAGTGCTGCTCAGCAGGCAGCACTGGACTGGACTGGATTACAGCTGATACAAGGTGTGAAGGAACAAGGGGTGGCTGTGGGCATGCACTTGCTGCCGCTGCCAGTGTTTATCTGCATGGCAGCAGGGCATTTGGGCGTTGCCAGGAAGGCGTTTTTATGTAGATTCCTCCTCTTTCAGCACTGCATTGTGGTGCAAGCAAAAGAAGCAAATCCTGTCTGGCTTCCTCTCCGGCCTTTATTCACCTCCCGTGTAGCTGTGAGTGTGTGAGCCTGCAGGGCCCCATGGAATTGCCTAGAAGTAGGCTGAATCGCTGCAAGGGCTGAACAGCAGTATCGGGCAGGCTCGGGCAACGCGCGGCCCGTTCGGGTTATCGCTTCTCGGCCTTTTGGCTAAGATCAAGTGTAGTATCTGTTCTTATCAGTTTAATATCTGATACGTCCCCTATCTGGGGACCATATATTAAATGGATTTTTAGAACAGGGAGATGGAAATAGAGCTTGCTCTGTCCACTCCACGCATTGACCTGGTATTGCAGTATTTCCAGGACCGGTGCACCCTTTCCTTATGTGTTGACTAAAAGCAGATTCCAAAAGTGTTTTTTGTCTTTGCTATTGTTTCTGTCTTTCTGAAGGGATCTCCCCTTTTAATCCCATTATTTCAACACCTGTTGGACAATGCATGAGTGATAATGAGCTCATTGATTAAATGCAATTAATGAATAGATTGCCACCTCTTGTTGTGTGTCGTCTGTGTTTCTGTGTTTCCGGCATTTCACATTGGAACACCTCATTCACCTTCCTTGTCTTCTCTCCGCCCTCCCTTTTAGGTAAGTTAAAGAGCTGCACCTGAGCCAGCCACTGATTGATTGATTGATTGATTGATTGATTGATTGATTGATTGATTGATTGATTGATGCAGCACAACAGTCAAATAGTGGAGTGGAGTAGGGGAACAGCAAACAGCCAATAAAGCAGCCCGCCCGCTCGCCTGCCCGCCACAATGGACCTACCTGTGTACACTAGATGGATGTGATGGAATGTACTGTCGTCCCTACATTTCAAGAAGAAGTAAGAATTGCAGTTGCAACAAAGCCTTGCTTGCCTACAAAGAGAGCAGCAATTTGGATTTGTTACTATGTTACCTAGAAGAATAACAAACTGTGCAAGGATGGAGGTTGTAGGAGCAAGGAGAAGTTGTCTGTAAAGTTGGTGGATGCCTATTTTCCATTTTGCAGTCCCTTGTCTCCCTCTTGTGGCCTCCTGGAGGCAACTAGCTGTGCAAAAAAAAGACAGCCTGGCGGCCGGCTGTTGCAGTGTTGCCCTCTCAGGCAACACTGAGTGACTGACTGAGCCTCACCGTCTTATATAAAGTTCAGACGGAACTTTGCACGTGTCATAGTGGAGCCCTCAGGATTCCAGAGCCAGCTTTCTGACATCATAATGGGGCCTCAGAGATAAAAGCCTGGGCCCAGGCAGTGTTGGTCAGTGCTGCTCAGCAGGCAGCACTGGACTGGACTGGATTACAGCTGATACAAGGTGTGAAGGAACAAGGGGTGGCTGTGGGCATGCACTTGCTGCCGCTGCCAGTGTTTATCTGCATGGCAGCAGGGCATTTGGGCGTTGCCAGGAAGGCGTTTTTATGTAGATTCCTCCTCTTTCAGCACTGCATTGTGGTGCAAGCAAAAGAAGCAAATCCTGTCTGGCTTCCTCTCCGGCCTTTATTCACCTCCCGTGTAGCTGTGAGTGTGTGAGCCTGCAGGGCCCCATGGAATTGCCTAGAAGTAGGCTGAATCGCTGCAAGGGCTGAACAGCAGTATCGGGCAGGCTCGGGCAACGCGCGGCCCGTTCGGGTTATCGCTTCTCGGCCTTTTGGCTAAGATCAAGTGTAGTATCTGTTCTTATCAGTTTAATATCTGATACGTCCCCTATCTGGGGACCATATATTAAATGGATTTTTAGAACAGGGAGATGGAAATAGAGCTTGCTCTGTCCACTCCACGCATTGACCTGGTATTGCAGTATTTCCAGGACCGGTGCACCCTTTCCTTATGTGTTGACTAAAAGCAGATTCCAAAAGTGTTTTTTGTCTTTGCTATTGTTTCTGTCTTTCTGAAGGGATCTCCCCTTTTAATCCCATTATTTCAACACCTGTTGGACAATGCATGAGTGATAATGAGCTCATTGATTAAATGCAATTAATGAATAGATTGCCACCTCTTGTTGTGTGTCGTCTGTGTTTCTGTGTTTCCGGCATTTCACATTGGAACACCTCATTCACCTTCCTTGTCTTCTCTCCGCCCTCCCTTTTAGGTAAGTTAAAGAGCTGCACCTGAGCCAGCCACTGATTGATTGATTGATTGATTGATTGATTGATTGATGCAGCACAACAGTCAAATAGTGGAGTGGAGTAGGGGAACAGCAAACAGCCAATAAAGCAGCCCGCCCGCTCGCCTGCCCGCCACAATGGACCTACCTGTGTACACTAGATGGATGTGATGGAATGTACTGTCGTCCCTACATTTCAAGAAGAAGTAAGAATTGCAGTTGCAACAAAGCCTTGCTTGCCTACAAAGAGAGCAGCAATTTGGATTTGTTACTATGTTACCTAGAAGAATAACAAACTGTGCAAGGATGGAGGTTGTAGGAGCAAGGAGAAGTTGTCTGTAAAGTTGGTGGATGCCTATTTTCCATTTTGCAGTCCCTTGTCTCCCTCTTGTGGCCTCCTGGAGGCAACTAGCTGTGCAAAAAAAAGACAGCCTGGCGGCCGGCTGTTGCAGTGTTGCCCTCTCAGGCAACACTGAGTGACTGACTGAGCCTCACCGTCTTATATAAAGTTCAGACGGAACTTTGCACGTGTCATAGTGGAGCCCTCAGGATTCCAGAGCCAGCTTTCTGACATCATAATGGGGCCTCAGAGATAAAAGCCTGGGCCCAGGCAGTGTTGGTCAGTGCTGCTCAGCAGGCAGCACTGGACTGGACTGGATTACAGCTGATACAAGGTGTGAAGGAACAAGGGGTGGCTGTGGGCATGCACTTGCTGCCGCTGCCAGTGTTTATCTGCATGGCAGCAGGGCATTTGGGCGTTGCCAGGAAGGCGTTTTTATGTAGATTCCTCCTCTTTCAGCACTGCATTGTGGTGCAAGCAAAAGAAGCAAATCCTGTCTGGCTTCCTCTCCGGCCTTTATTCACCTCCCGTGTAGCTGTGAGTGTGTGAGCCTGCAGGGCCCCATGGAATTGCCTAGAAGTAGGCTGAATCGCTGCAAGGGCTGAACAGCAGTATCGGGCAGGCTCGGGCAACGCGCGGCCCGTTCGGGTTATCGCTTCTCGGCCTTTTGGCTAAGATCAAGTGTAGTATCTGTTCTTATCAGTTTAATATCTGATACGTCCCCTATCTGGGGACCATATATTAAATGGATTTTTAGAACAGGGAGATGGAAATAGAGCTTGCTCTGTCCACTCCACGCATTGACCTGGTATTGCAGTATTTCCAGGACCGGTGCACCCTTTCCTTATGTGTTGACTAAAAGCAGATTCCAAAAGTGTTTTTTGTCTTTGCTATTGTTTCTGTCTTTCTGAAGGGATCTCCCCTTTTAATCCCATTATTTCAACACCTGTTGGACAATGCATGAGTGATAATGAGCTCATTGATTAAATGCAATTAATGAATAGATTGCCACCTCTTGTTGTGTGTCGTCTGTGTTTCTGTGTTTCCGGCATTTCACATTGGAACACCTCATTCACCTTCCTTGTCTTCTCTCCGCCCTCCCTTTTAGATAAGTTAAAGAGCTGCACCTGAGCCAGCCACTGATTGATTGATTGATTGATTGATTGATTGATTGATTGATTGATTGATTGATTGATTGATTGATGCAGCACAACAGTCAAATAGTGGAGTGGAGTAGGGGAACAGCAAACAGCCAATAAAGCAGCCCGCCCGCTCGCCTGCCCGCCACAATGGACCTACCTGTGTACACTAGATGGATGTGATGGAATGTACTGTCGTCCCTACATTTCAAGAAGAAGTAAGAATTGCAGTTGCAACAAAGCCTTGCTTGCCTACAAAGAGAGCAGCAATTTGGATTTGTTACTATGTTACCTAGAAGAATAACAAACTGTGCAAGGATGGAGGTTGTAGGAGCAAGGAGAAGTTGTCTGTAAAGTTGGTGGATGCCTATTTTCCATTTTGCAGTCCCTTGTCTCCCTCTTGTGGCCTCCTGGAGGCAACTAGCTGTGCAAAAAAAAGACAGCCTGGCGGCCGGCTGTTGCAGTGTTGCCCTCTCAGGCAACACTGAGTGACTGACTGAGCCTCACCGTCTTATATAAAGTTCAGACGGAACTTTGCACGTGTCATAGTGGAGCCCTCAGGATTCCAGAGCTAGCTTTCTGACATCATAATGGGGCCTCAGAGATAAAAGCCTGGGCCCAGGCAGTGTTGGTCAGTGCTGCTCAGCAGGCAGCACTGGACTGGACTGGATTACAGCTGATACAAGGTGTGAAGGAACAAGGGGTGGCTGTGGGCATGCACTTGCTGCCGCTGCCAGTGTTTATCTGCATGGCAGCAGGGCATTTGGGCGTTGCCAGGAAGGCGTTTTTATGTAGATTCCTCCTCTTTCAGCACTGCATTGTGGTGCAAGCAAAAGAAGCAAATCCTGTCTGGCTTCCTCTCCGGCCTTTATTCACCTCCCGTGTAGCTGTGAGTGTGTGAGCCTGCAGGGCCCCATGGAATTGCCTAGAAGTAGGCTGAATCGCTGCAAGGGCTGAACAGCAGTATCGGGCAGGCTCGGGCAACGCGCGGCCCGTTCGGGTTATCGCTTCTCGGCCTTTTGGCTAAGATCAAGTGTAGTATCTGTTCTTATCAGTTTAATATCTGATACGTCCCCTATCTGGGGACCATATATTAAATGGATTTTTAGAACAGGGAGATGGAAATAGAGCTTGCTCTGTCCACTCCACGCATTGACCTGGTATTGCAGTATTTCCAGGACCGGTGCACCCTTTCCTTATGTGTTGACTAAAAGCAGATTCCAAAAGTGTTTTTTGTCTTTGCTATTGTTTCTGTCTTTCTGAAGGGATCTCCCCTTTTAATCCGATTATTTCAACACCTGTTGGACAATGCATGAGTGATAATGAGCTCATTGATTAAATGCAATTAATGAATAGATTGCCACCTCTTGTTGTGTGTCGTCTGTGTTTCTGTGTTTCCGGCATTTCACATTGGAACACCTCATTCACCTTCCTTGTCTTCTCTCCGCCCTCCCTTTTAGGTAAGTTAAAGAGCTGCACCTGAGCCAGCCACTGATTGATTGATTGATTGATTGATTGATTGATTGATTGATTGATTGATTGATTGATTGATTGATGCAGCACAACAGTCAAATAGTGGAGTGGAGTAGGGGAACAGCAAACAGCCAATAAAGCAGCCCGCCCGCTCGCCTGCCCGCCACAATGGACCTACCTGTGTACACTAGATGGATGTGATGGAATGTACTGTCGTCCCTACATTTCAAGAAGAAGTAAGAATTGCAGTTGCAACAAAGCCTTGCTTGCCTACAAAGAGAGCAGCAATTTGGATTTGTTACTATGTTACCTAGAAGAATAACAAACTGTGCAAGGATGGAGGTTGTAGGAGCAAGGAGAAGTTGTCTGTAAAGTTGGTGGATGCCTATTTTCCATTTTGCAGTCCCTTGTCTCCCTCTTGTGGCCTCCTGGAGGCAACTAGCTGTGCAAAAAAAAGACAGCCTGGCGGCCGGCTGTTGCAGTGTTGCCCTCTCAGGCAACACTGAGTGACTGACTGAGCCTCACCGTCTTATATAAAGTTCAGACGGAACTTTGCACGTGTCATAGTGGAGCCCTCAGGATTCCAGAGCCAGCTTTCTGACATCATAATGGGGCCTCAGAGATAAAAGCCTGGGCCCAGGCAGTGTTGGTCAGTGCTGCTCAGCAGGCAGCACTGGACTGGACTGGATTACAGCTGATACAAGGTGTGAAGGAACAAGGGGTGGCTGTGGGCATGCACTTGCTGCCGCTGCCAGTGTTTATCTGCATGGCAGCAGGGCATTTGGGCGTTGCCAGGAAGGCGTTTTTATGTAGATTCCTCCTCTTTCAGCACTGCATTGTGGTGCAAGCAAAAGAAGCAAATCCTGTCTGGCTTCCTCTCCGGGCTTTATTCACCTCCCGTGTAGCTGTGAGTGTGTGAGCCTGCAGGGCCCCATGGAATTGCCTAGAAGTAGGCTGAATCGCTGCAAGGGCTGAACAGCAGTATCGGGCAGGCTCGGGCAACGCGCGGCCCGTTCGGGTTATCGCTTCTCGGCCTTTTGGCTAAGATCAAGTGTAGTATCTGTTCTTATCAGTTTAATATCTGATACGTCCCCTATCTGGGGACCATATATTAAATGGATTTTTAGAACAGGGAGATGGAAATAGAGCTTGCTCTGTCCACTCCACGCATTGACCTGGTATTGCAGTATTTCCAGGACCGGTGCACCCTTTCCTTATGTGTTGACTAAAAGCAGATTCCAAAAGTGTTTTTTGTCTTTGCTATTGTTTCTGTCTTTCTGAAGGGATCTCCCCTTTTAATCCCATTATTTCAACACCTGTTGGACAATGCATGAGTGATAATGAGCTCATTGATTAAATGCAATTAATGAATAGATTGCCACCTCTTGTTGTGTGTCGTCTGTGTTTCTGTGTTTCCGGCATTTCACATTGGAACACCTCATTCACCTTCCTTGTCTTCTCTCCGCCCTCCCTTTTAGGTAAGTTAAAGAGCTGCACCTGAGCCAGCCACTGATTGATTGATTGATTGATTGATTGATTGATTGATTGATTGATTGATTGATTGATGCAGCACAACAGTCAAATAGTGGAGTGGAGTAGGGGAACAGCAAACAGCCAATAAAGCAGCCCGCCCGCTCGCCTGCCCGCCACAATGGACCTACCTGTGTACACTAGATGGATGTGATGGAATGTACTGTCGTCCCTACATTTCAAGAAGAAGTAAGAATTGCAGTTGCAACAAAGCCTTGCTTGCCTACAAAGAGAGCAGCAATTTGGATTTGTTACTATGTTACCTAGAAGAATAACAAACTGTGCAAGGATGGAGGTTGTAGGAGCAAGGAGAAGTTGTCTGTAAAGTTGGTGGATGCCTATTTTCCATTTTGCAGTCCCTTGTCTCCCTCTTGTGGCCTCCTGGAGGCAACTAGCTGTGCAAAAAAAAGACAGCCTGGCGGCCGGCTGTTGCAGTGTTGCCCTCTCAGGCAACACTGAGTGACTGACTGAGCCTCACCGTCTTATATAAAGTTCAGACGGAACTTTGCACGTGTCATAGTGGAGCCCTCAGGATTCCAGAGCCAGCTTTCTGACATCATAATGGGGCCTCAGAGATAAAAGCCTGGGCCCAGGCAGTGTTGGTCAGTGCTGCTCAGCAGGCAGCACTGGACTGGACTGGATTACAGCTGATACAAGGTGTGAAGGAACAAGGGGTGGCTGTGGGCATGCACTTGCTGCCGCTGCCAGTGTTTATCTGCATGGCAGCAGGGCATTTGGGCGTTGCCAGGAAGGCGTTTTTATGTAGATTCCTCCTCTTTCAGCACTGCATTGTGGTGCAAGCAAAAGAAGCAAATCCTGTCTGGCTTCCTCTCCGGCCTTTATTCACCTCCCGTGTAGCTGTGAGTGTGTGAGCCTGCAGGGCCCCATGGAATTGCCTAGAAGTAGGCTGAATCGCTGCAAGGGCTGAACAGCAGTATCGGGCAGGCTCGGGCAACGCGCGGCCCGTTCGGGTTATCGCTTCTCGGCCTTTTGGCTAAGATCAAGTGTAGTATCTGTTCTTATCAGTTTAATATCTGATACGTCCCCTATCTGGGGACCATATATTAAATGGATTTTTAGAACAGGGAGATGGAAATAGAGCTTGCTCTGTCCACTCCACGCATTGACCTGGTATTGCAGTATTTCCAGGACCGGTGCACCCTTTCCTTATGTGTTGACTAAAAGCAGATTCCAAAAGTGTTTTTTGTCTTTGCTATTGTTTCTGTCTTTCTGAAGGGATCTCCCCTTTTAATCCCATTATTTCAACACCTGTTGGACAATGCATGAGTGATAATGAGCTCATTGATTAAATGCAATTAATGAATAGATTGCCACCTCTTGTTGTGTGTCGTCTGTGTTTCTGTGTTTCCGGCATTTCACATTGGAACACCTCATTCACCTTCCTTGTCTTCTCTCCGCCCTCCCTTTTAGGTAAGTTAAAGAGCTGCACCTGAGCCAGCCACTGATTGATTGATTGATTGATTGATTGATTGATTGATGCAGCACAACAGTCAAATAGTGGAGTGGAGTAGGGGAACAGCAAACAGCCAATAAAGCAGCCCGCCCGCTCGCCTGCCCGCCACAATGGACCTACCTGTGTACACTAGATGGATGTGATGGAATGTACTGTCGTCCCTACATTTCAAGAAGAAGTAAGAATTGCAGTTGCAACAATGCCTTGCTTGCCTACAAAGAGAGCAGCAATTTGGATTTGTTACTATGTTACCTAGAAGAATAACAAACTGTGCAAGGATGGAGGTTGTAGGAGCAAGGAGAAGTTGTCTGTAAAGTTGGTGGATGCCTATTTTCCATTTTGCAGTCCCTTGTCTCCCTCTTGTGGCCTCCTGGAGGCAACTAGCTGTGCAAAAAAAAGACAGCCTGGCGGCCGGCTGTTGCAGTGTTGCCCTCTCAGGCAACACTGAGTGACTGACTGAGCCTCACCGTCTTATATAAAGTTCAGACGGAACTTTGCACGTGTCATAGTGGAGCCCTCAGGATTCCAGAGCCAGCTTTCTGACATCATAATGGGGCCTCAGAGATAAAAGCCTGGGCCCAGGCAGTGTTGGTCAGTGCTGCTCAGCAGGCAGCACTGGACTGGACTGGATTACAGCTGATACAAGGTGTGAAGGAACAAGGGGTGGCTGTGGGCATGCACTTGCTGCCGCTGCCAGTGTTTATCTGCATGGCAGCAGGGCATTTGGGCGTTGCCAGGAAGGCGTTTTTATGTAGATTCCTCCTCTTTCAGCACTGCATTGTGGTGCAAGCAAAAGAAGCAAATCCTGTCTGGCTTCCTCTCCGGCCTTTATTCACCTCCCGTGTAGCTGTGAGTGTGTGAGCCTGCAGGGCCCCATGGAATTGCCTAGAAGTAGGCTGAATCGCTGCAAGGGCTGAACAGCAGTATCGGGCAGGCTCGGGCAACGCGCGGCCCGTTCGGGTTATCGCTTCTCGGCCTTTTGGCTAAGATCAAGTGTAGTATCTGTTCTTATCAGTTTAATATCTGATACGTCCCCTATCTGGGGACCATATATTAAATGGATTTTTAGAACAGGGAGATGGAAATAGAGCTTGCTCTGTCCACTCCACGCATTGACCTGGTATTGCAGTATTTCCAGGACCGGTGCACCCTTTCCTTATGTGTTGACTAAAAGCAGATTCCAAAAGTGTTTTTTGTCTTTGCTATTGTTTCTGTCTTTCTGAAGGGATCTCCCCTTTTAATCCCATTATTTCAACACCTGTTGGACAATGCATGAGTGATAATGAGCTCATTGATTAAATGCAATTAATGAATAGATTGCCACCTCTTGTTGTGTGTCGTCTGTGTTTCTGTGTTTCCGGCATTTCACATTGGAACACCTCATTCACCTTCCTTGTCTTCTCTCCGCCCTCCCTTTTAGGTAAGTTAAAGAGCTGCACCTGAGCCAGCCACTGATTGATTGATTGATTGATTGATTGATTGATTGATTGATTGATTGATTGATTGATTGATGCAGCACAACAGTCAAATAGTGGAGTGGAGTAGGGGAACAGCAAACAGCCAATAAAGCAGCCCGCCCGCTCGCCTGCCCGCCACAATGGACCTACCTGTGTACACTAGATGGATGTGATGGAATGTACTGTCGTCCCTACATTTCAAGAAGAAGTAAGAATTGCAGTTGCAACAAAGCCTTGCTTGCCTACAAAGAGAGCAGCAATTTGGATTTGTTACTATGTTACCTAGAAGAATAACAAACTGTGCAAGGATGGAGGTTGTAGGAGCAAGGAGAAGTTGTCTGTAAAGTTGGTGGATGCCTATTTTCCATTTTGCAGTCCCTTGTCTCCCTCTTGTGGCCTCCTGGAGGCAACTAGCTGTGCAAAAAAAAGACAGCCTGGCGGCCGGCTGTTGCAGTGTTGCCCTCTCAGGCAACACTGAGTGACTGACTGAGCCTCACCGTCTTATATAAAGTTCAGACGGAACTTTGCACGTGTCATAGTGGAGCCCTCAGGATTCCAGAGCCAGCTTTCTGACATCATAATGGGGCCTCAGAGATAAAAGCCTGGGCCCAGGCAGTGTTGGTCAGTGCTGCTCAGCAGGCAGCACTGGACTGGACTGGATTACAGCTGATACAAGGTGTGAAGGAACAAGGGGTGGCTGTGGGCATGCACTTGCTGCCGCTGCCAGTGTTTATCTGCATGGCAGCAGGGCATTTGGGCGTTGCCAGGAAGGCGTTTTTATGTAGATTCCTCCTCTTTCAGCACTGCATTGTGGTGCAAGCAAAAGAAGCAAATCCTGTCTGGCTTCCTCTCCGGCCTTTATTCACCTCCCGTGTAGCTGTGAGTGTGTGAGCCTGCAGGGCCCCATGGAATTGCCTAGAAGTAGGCTGAATCGCTGCAAGGGCTGAACAGCAGTATCGGGCAGGCTCGGGCAACGCGCGGCCCGTTCGGGTTATCGCTTCTCGGCCTTTTGGCTAAGATCAAGTGTAGTATCTGTTCTTATCAGTTTAATATCTGATACGTCCCCTATCTGGGGACCATATATTAAATGGATTTTTAGAACAGGGAGATGGAAATAGAGCTTGCTCTGTCCACTCCACGCATTGACCTGGTATTGCAGTATTTCCAGGACCGGTGCACCCTTTCCTTATGTGTTGACTAAAAGCAGATTCCAAAAGTGTTTTTTGTCTTTGCTATTGTTTCTGTCTTTCTGAAGGGATCTCCCCTTTTAATCCCATTATTTCAACACCTGTTGGACAATGCATGAGTGATAATGAGCTCATTGATTAAATGCAATTAATGAATAGATTGCCACCTCTTGTTGTGTGTCGTCTGTGTTTCTGTGTTTCCGGCATTTCACATTGGAACACCTCATTCACCTTCCTTGTCTTCTCTCCGCCCTCCCTTTTAGGTAAGTTAAAGAGCTGCACCTGAGCCAGCCACTGATTGATTGATTGATTGATTGATTGATTGATTGATTGATTGATGCAGCACAACAGTCAAATAGTGGAGTGGAGTAGGGGAACAGCAAACAGCCAATAAAGCAGCCCGCCCGCTCGCCTGCCCGCCACAATGGACCTACCTGTGTACACTAGATGGATGTGATGGAATGTACTGTCGTCCCTACATTTCAAGAAGAAGTAAGAATTGCAGTTGCAACAAAGCCTTGCTTGCCTACAAAGAGAGCAGCAATTTGGATTTGTTACTATGTTACCTAGAAGAATAACAAACTGTGCAAGGATGGAGGTTGTAGGAGCAAGGAGAAGTTGTCTGTAAAGTTGGTGGATGCCTATTTTCCATTTTGCAGTCCCTTGTCTCCCTCTTGTGGCCTCCTGGAGGCAACTAGCTGTGCAAAAAAAAGACAGCCTGGCGGCCGGCTGTTGCAGTGTTGCCCTCTCAGGCAACACTGAGTGACTGACTGAGCCTCACCGTCTTATATAAAGTTCAGACGGAACTTTGCACGTGTCATAGTGGAGCCCTCAGGATTCCAGAGCCAGCTTTCTGACATCATAATGGGGCCTCAGAGATAAAAGCCTGGGCCCAGGCAGTGTTGGTCAGTGCTGCTCAGCAGGCAGCACTGGACTGGACTGGATTACAGCTGATACAAGGTGTGAAGGAACAAGGGGTGGCTGTGGGCATGCACTTGCTGCCGCTGCCAGTGTTTATCTGCATGGCAGCAGGGCATTTGGGCGTTGCCAGGAAGGCGTTTTTATGTAGATTCCTCCTCTTTCAGCACTGCATTGTGGTGCAAGCAAAAGAAGCAAATCCTGTCTGGCTTCCTCTCCGGCCTTTATTCACCTCCCGTGTAGCTGTGAGTGTGTGAGCCTGCAGGGCCCCATGGAATTGCCTAGAAGTAGGCTGAATCGCTGCAAGGGCTGAACAGCAGTATCGGGCAGGCTCGGGCAACGCGCGGCCCGTTCGGGTTATCGCTTCTCGGCCTTTTGGCTAAGATCAAGTGTAGTATCTGTTCTTATCAGTTTAATATCTGATACGTCCCCTATCTGGGGACCATATATTAAATGGATTTTTAGAACAGGGAGATGGAAATAGAGCTTGCTCTGTCCACTCCACGCATTGACCTGGTATTGCAGTATTTCCAGGACCGGTGCACCCTTTCCTTATGTGTTGACTAAAAGCAGATTCCAAAAGTGTTTTTTGTCTTTGCTATTGTTTCTGTCTTTCTGAAGGGATCTCCCCTTTTAATCCCATTATTTCAACACCTGTTGGACAATGCATGAGTGATAATGAGCTCATTGATTAAATGCAATTAATGAATAGATTGCCACCTCTTGTTGTGTGTCGTCTGTGTTTCTGTGTTTCCGGCATTTCACATTGGAACACCTCATTCACCTTCCTTGTCTTCTCTCCGCCCTCCCTTTTAGGTAAGTTAAAGAGCTGCACCTGAGCCAGCCACTGATTGATTGATTGATTGATTGATTGATTGATTGATTGATTGATTGATTGATTGATGCAGCACAACAGTCAAATAGTGGAGTGGAGTAGGGGAACAGCAAACAGCCAATAAAGCAGCCCGCCCGCTCGCCTGCCCGCCACAATGGACCTACCTGTGTACACTAGATGGATGTGATGGAATGTACTGTCGTCCGTACATTTCAAGAAGAAGTAAGAATTGCAGTTGCAACAAAGCCTTGCTTGCCTACAAAGAGAGCAGCAATTTGGATTTGTTACTATGTTACCTAGAAGAATAACAAACTGTGCAAGGATGGAGGTTGTAGGAGCAAGGAGAAGTTGTCTGTAAAGTTGGTGGATGCCTATTTTCCATTTTGCAGTCCCTTGTCTCCCTCTTGTGGCCTCCTGGAGGCAACTAGCTGTGCAAAAAAAAGACAGCCTGGCGGCCGGCTGTTGCAGTGTTGCCCTCTCAGGCAACACTGAGTGACTGACTGAGCCTCACCGTCTTATATAAAGTTCAGACGGAACTTTGCACGTGTCATAGTGGAGCCCTCAGGATTCCAGAGCCAGCTTTCTGACATCATAATGGGGCCTCAGAGATAAAAGCCTGGGCCCAGGCAGTGTTGGTCAGTGCTGCTCAGCAGGCAGCACTGGACTGGACTGGATTACAGCTGATACAAGGTGTGAAGGAACAAGGGGTGGCTGTGGGCATGCACTTGCTGCCGCTGCCAGTGTTTATCTGCATGGCAGCAGGGCATTTGGGCGTTGCCAGGAAGGCGTTTTTATGTAGATTCCTCCTCTTTCAGCACTGCATTGTGGTGCAAGCAAAAGAAGCAAATCCTGTCTGGCTTCCTCTCCGGCCTTTATTCACCTCCCGTGTAGCTGTGAGTGTGTGAGCCTGCAGGGCCCCATGGAATTGCCTAGAAGTAGGCTGAATCGCTGCAAGGGCTGAACAGCAGTATCGGGCAGGCTCGGGCAACGCGCGGCCCGTTCGGGTTATCGCTTCTCGGCCTTTTGGCTAAGATCAAGTGTAGTATCTGTTCTTATCAGTTTAATATCTGATACGTCCCCTATCTGGGGACCATATATTAAATGGATTTTTAGAACAGGGAGATGGAAATAGAGCTTGCTCTGTCCACTCCACGCATTGACCTGGTATTGCAGTATTTCCAGGACCGGTGCACCCTTTCCTTATGTGTTGACTAAAAGCAGATTCCAAAAGTGTTTTTTGTCTTTGCTATTGTTTCTGTCTTTCTGAAGGGATCTCCCCTTTTAATCCCATTATTTCAACACCTGTTGGACAATGCATGAGTGATAATGAGCTCATTGATTAAATGCAATTAATGAATAGATTGCCACCTCTTGTTGTGTGTCGTCTGTGTTTCTGTGTTTCCGGCATTTCACATTGGAACACCTCATTCACCTTCCTTGTCTTCTCTCCGCCCTCCCTTTTAGGTAAGTTAAAGAGCTGCACCTGAGCCAGCCACTGATTGATTGATTGATTGATTGATTGATTGATTGATTGATTGATTGATGCAGCACAACAGTCAAATAGTGGAGTGGAGTAGGGGAACAGCAAACAGCCAATAAAGCAGCCCGCCCGCTCGCCTGCCCGCCACAATGGACCTACCTGTGTACACTAGATGGATGTGATGGAATGTACTGTCGTCCCTACATTTCAAGAAGAAGTAAGAATTGCAGTTGCAACAAAGCCTTGCTTGCCTACAAAGAGAGCAGCAATTTGGATTTGTTACTATGTTACCTAGAAGAATAACAAACTGTGCAAGGATGGAGGTTGTAGGAGCAAGGAGAAGTTGTCTGTAAAGTTGGTGGATGCCTATTTTCCATTTTGCAGTCCCTTGTCTCCCTCTTGTGGCCTCCTGGAGGCAACTAGCTGTGCAAAAAAAAGACAGCCTGGCGGCCGGCTGTTGCAGTGTTGCCCTCTCAGGCAACACTGAGTGACTGACTGAGCCTCACCGTCTTATATAAAGTTCAGACGGAACTTTGCACGTGTCATAGTGGAGCCCTCAGGATTCCAGAGCCAGCTTTCTGACATCATAATGGGGCCTCAGAGATAAAAGCCTGGGCCCAGGCAGTGTTGGTCAGTGCTGCTCAGCAGGCAGCACTGGACTGGACTGGATTACAGCTGATACAAGGTGTGAAGGAACAAGGGGTGGCTGTGGGCATGCACTTGCTGCCGCTGCCAGTGTTTATCTGCATGGCAGCAGGGCATTTGGGCGTTGCCAGGAAGGCGTTTTTATGTAGATTCCTCCTCTTTCAGCACTGCATTGTGGTGCAAGCAAAAGAAGCAAATCCTGTCTGGCTTCCTCTCCGGCCTTTATTCACCTCCCGTGTAGCTGTGAGTGTGTGAGCCTGCAGGGCCCCATGGAATTGCCTAGAAGTAGGCTGAATCGCTGCAAGGGCTGAACAGCAGTATCGGGCAGGCTCGGGCAACGCGCGGCCCGTTCGGGTTATCGCTTCTCGGCCTTTTGGCTAAGATCAAGTGTAGTATCTGTTCTTATCAGTTTAATATCTGATACGTCCCCTATCTGGGGACCATATATTAAATGGATTTTTAGAACAGGGAGATGGAAATAGAGCTTGCTCTGTCCACTCCACGCATTGACCTGGTATTGCAGTATTTCCAGGACCGGTGCACCCTTTCCTTATGTGTTGACTAAAAGCAGATTCCAAAAGTGTTTTTTGTCTTTGCTATTGTTTCTGTCTTTCTGAAGGGATCTCCCCTTTTAATCCCATTATTTCAACACCTGTTGGACAATGCATGAGTGATAATGAGCTCATTGATTAAATGCAATTAATGAATAGATTGCCACCTCTTGTTGTGTGTCGTCTGTGTTTCTGTGTTTCCGGCATTTCACATTGGAACACCTCATTCACCTTCCTTGTCTTCTCTCCGCCCTCCCTTTTAGGTAAGTTAAAGAGCTGCACCTGAGCCAGCCACTGATTGATTGATTGATTGATTGATTGATTGATTGATTGATTGATTGATTGATTGATTGATGCAGCACAACAGTCAAATAGTGGAGTGGAGTAGGGGAACAGCAAACAGCCAATAAAGCAGCCCGCCCGCTCGCCTGCCCGCCACAATGGACCTACCTGTGTACACTAGATGGATGTGATGGAATGTACTGTCGTCCCTACATTTCAAGAAGAAGTAAGAATTGCAGTTGCAACAAAGCCTTGCTTGCCTACAAAGAGAGCAGCAATTTGGATTTGTTACTATGTTACCTAGAAGAATAACAAACTGTGCAAGGATGGAGGTTGTAGGAGCAAGGAGAAGTTGTCTGTAAAGTTGGTGGATGCCTATTTTCCATTTTGCAGTCCCTTGTCTCCCTCTTGTGGCCTCCTGGAGGCAACTAGCTGTGCAAAAAAAAGACAGCCTGGCGGCCGGCTGTTGCAGTGTTGCCCTCTCAGGCAACACTGAGTGACTGACTGAGCCTCACCGTCTTATATAAAGTTCAGACGGAACTTTGCACGTGTCATAGTGGAGCCCTCAGGATTCCAGAGCCAGCTTTCTGACATCATAATGGGGCCTCAGAGATAAAAGCCTGGGCCCAGGCAGTGTTGGTCAGTGCTGCTCAGCAGGCAGCACTGGACTGGACTGGATTACAGCTGATACAAGGTGTGAAGGAACAAGGGGTGGCTGTGGGCATGCACTTGCTGCCGCTGCCAGTGTTTATCTGCATGGCAGCAGGGCATTTGGGCGTTGCCAGGAAGGCGTTTTTATGTAGATTCCTCCTCTTTCAGCACTGCATTGTGGTGCAAGCAAAAGAAGCAAATCCTGTCTGGCTTCCTCTCCGGCCTTTATTCACCTCCCGTGTAGCTGTGAGTGTGTGAGCCTGCAGGGCCCCATGGAATTGCCTAGAAGTAGGCTGAATCGCTGCAAGGGCTGAACAGCAGTATCGGGCAGGCTCGGGCAACGCGCGGCCCGTTCGGGTTATCGCTTCTCGGCCTTTTGGCTAAGATCAAGTGTAGTATCTGTTCTTATCAGTTTAATATCTGATACGTCCCCTATCTGGGGACCATATATTAAATGGATTTTTAGAACAGGGAGATGGAAATAGAGCTTGCTCTGTCCACTCCACGCATTGACCTGGTATTGCAGTATTTCCAGGACCGGTGCACCCTTTCCTTATGTGTTGACTAAAAGCAGATTCCAAAAGTGTTTTTTGTCTTTGCTATTGTTTCTGTCTTTCTGAAGGGATCTCCCCTTTTAATCCCATTATTTCAACACCTGTTGGACAATGCATGAGTGATAATGAGCTCATTGATTAAATGCAATTAATGAATAGATTGCCACCTCTTGTTGTGTGTCGTCTGTGTTTCTGTGTTTCCGGCATTTCACATTGGAACACCTCATTCACCTTCCTTGTCTTCTCTCCGCCCTCCCTTTTAGGTAAGTTAAAGAGCTGCACCTGAGCCAGCCACTGATTGATTGATTGATTGATTGATTGATTGATTGATTGATTGATGCAGCACAACAGTCAAATAGTGGAGTGGAGTAGGGGAACAGCAAACAGCCAATAAAGCAGCCCGCCCGCTCGCCTGCCCGCCACAATGGACCTACCTGTGTACACTAGATGGATGTGATGGAATGTACTGTCGTCCCTACATTTCAAGAAGAAGTAAGAATTGCAGTTGCAACAATGCCTTGCTTGCCTACAAAGAGAGCAGCAATTTGGATTTGTTACTATGTTACCTAGAAGAATAACAAACTGTGCAAGGATGGAGGTTGTAGGAGCAAGGAGAAGTTGTCTGTAAAGTTGGTGGATGCCTATTTTCCATTTTGCAGTCCCTTGTCTCCCTCTTGTGGCCTCCTGGAGGCAACTAGCTGTGCAAAAAAAAGACAGCCTGGCGGCCGGCTGTTGCAGTGTTGCCCTCTCAGGCAACACTGAGTGACTGACTGAGCCTCACCGTCTTATATAAAGTTCAGACGGAACTTTGCACGTGTCATAGTGGAGCCCTCAGGATTCCAGAGCCAGCTTTCTGACATCATAATGGGGCCTCAGAGATAAAAGCCTGGGCCCAGGCAGTGTTGGTCAGTGCTGCTCAGCAGGCAGCACTGGACTGGACTGGATTACAGCTGATACAAGGTGTGAAGGAACAAGGGGTGGCTGTGGGCATGCACTTGCTGCCGCTGCCAGTGTTTATCTGCATGGCAGCAGGGCATTTGGGCGTTGCCAGGAAGGCGTTTTTATGTAGATTCCTCCTCTTTCAGCACTGCATTGTGGTGCAAGCAAAAGAAGCAAATCCTGTCTGGCTTCCTCTCCGGCCTTTATTCACCTCCCGTGTAGCTGTGAGTGTGTGAGCCTGCAGGGCCCCATGGAATTGCCTAGAAGTAGGCTGAATCGCTGCAAGGGCTGAACAGCAGTATCGGGCAGGCTCGGGCAACGCGCGGCCCGTTCGGGTTATCGCTTCTCGGCCTTTTGGCTAAGATCAAGTGTAGTATCTGTTCTTATCAGTTTAATATCTGATATGTCCCCTATCTGGGGACCATATATTAAATGGATTTTTAGAACAGGGAGATGGAAATAGAGCTTGCTCTGTCCACTCCACGCATTGACCTGGTATTGCAGTATTTCCAGGACCGGTGCACCCTTTCCTTATGTGTTGACTAAAAGCAGATTCCAAAAGTGTTTTTTGTCTTTGCTATTGTTTCTGTCTTTCTGAAGGGATCTCCCCTTTTAATCCCATTATTTCAACACCTGTTGGACAATGCATGAGTGATAATGAGCTCATTGATTAAATGCAATTAATGAATAGATTGCCACCTCTTGTTGTGTGTCGTCTGTGTTTCTGTGTTTCCGGCATTTCACATTGGAACACCTCATTCACCTTCCTTGTCTTCTCTCCGCCCTCCCTTTTAGGTAAGTTAAAGAGCTGCACCTGAGCCAGCCACTGATTGATTGATTGATTGATTGATTGATTGATTGATTGATTGATTGATTGATGCAGCACAACAGTCAAATAGTGGAGTGGAGTAGGGGAACAGCAAACAGCCAATAAAGCAGCCCGCCCGCTCGCCTGCCCGCCACAATGGACCTACCTGTGTACACTAGATGGATGTGATGGAATGTACTGTCGTCCCTACATTTCAAGAAGAAGTAAGAATTGCAGTTGCAACAAAGCCTTGCTTGCCTACAAAGAGAGCAGCAATTTGGATTTGTTACTATGTTACCTAGAAGAATAACAAACTGTGCAAGGATGGAGGTTGTAGGAGCAAGGAGAAGTTGTCTGTAAAGTTGGTGGATGCCTATTTTCCATTTTGCAGTCCCTTGTCTCCCTCTTGTGGCCTCCTGGAGGCAACTAGCTGTGCAAAAAAAAGACAGCCTGGCGGCCGGCTGTTGCAGTGTTGCCCTCTCAGGCAACACTGAGTGACTGACTGAGCCTCACCGTCTTATATAAAGTTCAGACGGAACTTTGCACGTGTCATAGTGGAGCCCTCAGGATTCCAGAGCCAGCTTTCTGACATCATAATGGGGCCTCAGAGATAAAAGCCTGGGCCCAGGCAGTGTTGGTCAGTGCTGCTCAGCAGGCAGCACTGGACTGGACTGGATTACAGCTGATACAAGGTGTGAAGGAACAAGGGGTGGCTGTGGGCATGCACTTGCTGCCACTGCCAGTGTTTATCTGCATGGCAGCAGGGCATTTGGGCGTTGCCAGGAAGGCGTTTTTATGTAGATTCCTCCTCTTTCAGCACTGCATTGTGGTGCAAGCAAAAGAAGCAAATCCTGTCTGGCTTCCTCTCCGGCCTTTATTCACCTCCCGTGTAGCTGTGAGTGTGTGAGCCTGCAGGGCCCCATGGAATTGCCTAGAAGTAGGCTGAATCGCTGCAAGGGCTGAACAGCAGTATCGGGCAGGCTCGGGCAACGCGCGGCCCGTTCGGGTTATCGCTTCTCGGCCTTTTGGCTAAGATCAAGTGTAGTATCTGTTCTTATCAGTTTAATATCTGATACGTCCCCTATCTGGGGACCATATATTAAATGGATTTTTAGAACAGGGAGATGGAAATAGAGCTTGCTCTGTCCACTCCACGCATTGACCTGGTATTGCAGTATTTCCAGGACCGGTGCACCCTTTCCTTATGTGTTGACTAAAAGCAGATTCCAAAAGTGTTTTTTGTCTTTGCTATTGTTTCTGTCTTTCTGAAGGGATCTCCCCTTTTAATCCCATTATTTCAACACCTGTTGGACAATGCATGAGTGATAATGAGCTCATTGATTAAATGCAATTAATGAATAGATTGCCACCTCTTGTTGTGTGTCGTCTGTGTTTCTGTGTTTCCGGCATTTCACATTGGAACACCTCATTCACCTTCCTTGTCTTCTCTCCGCCCTCCCTTTTAGGTAAGTTAAAGAGCTGCACCTGAGCCAGCCACTGATTGATTGATTGATTGATTGATTGATTGATTGATTGATTGATTGATTGATTGATGCAGCACAACAGTCAAATAGTGGAGTGGAGTAGGGGAACAGCAAACAGCCAATAAAGCAGCCCGCCCGCTCGCCTGCCCGCCACAATGGACCTACCTGTGTACACTAGATGGATGTGATGGAATGTACTGTCGTCCCTACATTTCAAGAAGAAGTAAGAATTGCAGTTGCAACAAAGCCTTGCTTGCCTACAAAGAGAGCAGCAATTTGGATTTGTTACTATGTTACCTAGAAGAATAACAAACTGTGCAAGGATGGAGGTTGTAGGAGCAAGGAGAAGTTGTCTGTAAAGTTGGTGGATGCCTATTTTCCATTTTGCAGTCCCTTGTCTCCCTCTTGTGGCCTCCTGGAGGCAACTAGCTGTGCAAAAAAAAGACAGCCTGGCGGCCGGCTGTTGCAGTGTTGCCCTCTCAGGCAACACTGAGTGACTGACTGAGCCTCACCGTCTTATATAAAGTTCAGACGGAACTTTGCACGTGTCATAGTGGAGCCCTCAGGATTCCAGAGCCAGCTTTCTGACATCATAATGGGGCCTCAGAGATAAAAGCCTGGGCCCAGGCAGTGTTGGTCAGTGCTGCTCAGCAGGCAGCACTGGACTGGACTGGATTACAGCTGATACAAGGTGTGAAGGAACAAGGGGTGGCTGTGGGCATGCACTTGCTGCCGCTGCCAGTGTTTATCTGCATGGCAGCAGGGCATTTGGGCGTTGCCAGGAAGGCGTTTTTATGTAGATTCCTCCTCTTTCAGCACTGCATTGTGGTGCAAGCAAAAGAAGCAAATCCTGTCTGGCTTCCTCTCCGGCCTTTATTCACCTCCCGTGTAGCTGTGAGTGTGTGAGCCTGCAGGGCCCCATGGAATTGCCTAGAAGTAGGCTGAATCGCTGCAAGGGCTGAACAGCAGTATCGGGCAGGCTCGGGCAACGCGCGGCCCGTTCGGGTTATCGCTTCTCGGCCTTTTGGCTAAGATCAAGTGTAGTATCTGTTCTTATCAGTTTAATATCTGATACGTCCCCTATCTGGGGACCATATATTAAATGGATTTTTAGAACAGGGAGATGGAAATAGAGCTTGCTCTGTCCACTCCACGCATTGACCTGGTATTGCAGTATTTCCAGGACCGGTGCACCCTTTCCTTATGTGTTGACTAAAAGCAGATTCCAAAAGTGTTTTTTGTCTTTGCTATTGTTTCTGTCTTTCTGAAGGGATCTCCCCTTTTAATCCCATTATTTCAACACCTGTTGGACAATGCATGAGTGATAATGAGCTCATTGATTAAATGCAATTAATGAATAGATTGCCACCTCTTGTTGTGTGTCGTCTGTGTTTCTGTGTTTCCGGCATTTCACATTGGAACACCTCATTCACCTTCCTTGTCTTCTCTCCGCCCTCCCTTTTAGGTAAGTTAAAGAGCTGCACCTGAGCCAGCCACTGATTGATTGATTGATTGATTGATTGATTGATTGATTGATTGATTGATTGATTGATTGATGCAGCACAACAGTCAAATAGTGGAGTGGAGTAGGGGAACAGCAAACAGCCAATAAAGCAGCCCGCCCGCTCGCCTGCCCGCCACAATGGACCTACCTGTGTACACTAGATGGATGTGATGGAATGTACTGTCGTCCCTACATTTCAAGAAGAAGTAAGAATTGCAGTTGCAACAAAGCCTTGCTTGCCTACAAAGAGAGCAGCAATTTGGATTTGTTACTATGTTACCTAGAAGAATAACAAACTGTGCAAGGATGGAGGTTGTAGGAGCAAGGAGAAGTTGTCTGTAAAGTTGGTGGATGCCTATTTTCCATTTTGCAGTCCCTTGTCTCCCTCTTGTGGCCTCCTGGAGGCAACTAGCTGTGCAAAAAAAAGACAGCCTGGCGGCCGGCTGTTGCAGTGTTGCCCTCTCAGGCAACACTGAGTGACTGACTGAGCCTCACCGTCTTATATAAAGTTCAGACGGAACTTTGCACGTGTCATAGTGGAGCCCTCAGGATTCCAGAGCCAGCTTTCTGACATCATAATGGGGCCTCAGAGATAAAAGCCTGGGCCCAGGCAGTGTTGGTCAGTGCTGCTCAGCAGGCAGCACTGGACTGGACTGGATTACAGCTGATACAAGGTGTGAAGGAACAAGGGGTGGCTGTGGGCATGCACTTGCTGCTGCTGCCAGTGTTTATCTGCATGGCAGCAGGGCATTTGGGCGTTGCCAGGAAGGCGTTTTTATGTAGATTCCTCCTCTTTCAGCACTGCATTGTGGTGCAAGCAAAAGAAGCAAATCCTGTCTGGCTTCCTCTCCGGCCTTTATTCACCTCCCGTGTAGCTGTGAGTGTGTGAGCCTGCAGGGCCCCATGGAATTGCCTAGAAGTAGGCTGAATCGCTGCAAGGGCTGAACAGCAGTATCGGGCAGGCTCGGGCAACGCGCGGCCCGTTCGGGTTATCGCTTCTCGGCCTTTTGGCTAAGATCAAGTGTAGTATCTGTTCTTATCAGTTTAATATCTGATACGTCCCCTATCTGGGGACCATATATTAAATGGATTTTTAGAACAGGGAGATGGAAATAGAGCTTGCTCTGTCCACTCCACGCATTGACCTGGTATTGCAGTATTTCCAGGACCGGTGCACCCTTTCCTTATGTGTTGACTAAAAGCAGATTCCAAAAGTGTTTTTTGTCTTTGCTATTGTTTCTGTCTTTCTGAAGGGATCTCCCCTTTTAATCCCATTATTTCAACACCTGTTGGACAATGCATGAGTGATAATGAGCTCATTGATTAAATGCAATTAATGAATAGATTGCCACCTCTTGTTGTGTGTCGTCTGTGTTTCTGTGTTTCCGGCATTTCACATTGGAACACCTCATTCACCTTCCTTGTCTTCTCTCCGCCCTCCCTTTTAGGTAAGTTAAAGAGCTGCACCTGAGCCAGCCACTGATTGATTGATTGATTGATTGATTGATTGATTGATTGATTGATTGATTGATGCAGCACAACAGTCAAATAGTGGAGTGGAGTAGGGGAACAGCAAACAGCCAATAAAGCAGCCCGCCCGCTCGCCTGCCCGCCACAATGGACCTACCTGTGTACACTAGATGGATGTGATGGAATGTACTGTCGTCCCTACATTTCAAGAAGAAGTAAGAATTGCAGTTGCAACAAAGCCTTGCTTGCCTACAAAGAGAGCAGCAATTTGGATTTGTTACTATGTTACCTAGAAGAATAACAAACTGTGCAAGGATGGAGGTTGTAGGAGCAAGGAGAAGTTGTCTGTAAAGTTGGTGGATGCCTATTTTCCATTTTGCAGTCCCTTGTCTCCCTCTTGTGGCCTCCTGGAGGCAACTAGCTGTGCAAAAAAAGACAGCCTGGCGGCCGGCTGTTGCAGTGTTGCCCTCTCAGGCAACACTGAGTGACTGACTGAGCCTCACCGTCTTATATAAAGTTCAGACGGAACTTTGCACGTGTCATAGTGGAGCCCTCAGGATTCCAGAGCCAGCTTTCTGACATCATAATGGGGCCTCAGAGATAAAAGCCTGGGCCCAGGCAGTGTTGGTCAGTGCTGCTCAGCAGGCAGCACTGGACTGGACTGGATTACAGCTGATACAAGGTGTGAAGGAACAAGGGGTGGCTGTGGGCATGCACTTGCTGCCGCTGCCAGTGTTTATCTGCATGGCAGCAGGGCATTTGGGCGTTGCCAGGAAGGCGTTTTTATGTAGATTCCTCCTCTTTCAGCACTGCATTGTGGTGCAAGCAAAAGAAGCAAATCCTGTCTGGCTTCCTCTCCGGCCTTTATTCACCTCCCGTGTAGCTGTGAGTGTGTGAGCCTGCAGGGCCCCATGGAATTGCCTAGAAGTAGGCTGAATCGCTGCAAGGGCTGAACAGCAGTATCGGGCAGGCTCGGGCAACGCGCGGCCCGTTCGGGTTATCGCTTCTCGGCCTTTTGGCTAAGATCAAGTGTAGTATCTGTTCTTATCAGTTTAATATCTGATACGTCCCCTATCTGGGGACCATATATTAAATGGATTTTTAGAACAGGGAGATGGAAATAGAGCTTGCTCTGTCCACTCCACGCATTGACCTGGTATTGCAGTATTTCCAGGACCGGTGCACCCTTTCCTTATGTGTTGACTAAAAGCAGATTCCAAAAGTGTTTTTTGTCTTTGCTATTGTTTCTGTCTTTCTGAAGGGATCTCCCCTTTTAATCCCATTATTTCAACACCTGTTGGACAATGCATGAGTGATAATGAGCTCATTGATTAAATGCAATTAATGAATAGATTGCCACCTCTTGTTGTGTGTCGTCTGTGTTTCTGTGTTTCCGGCATTTCACATTGGAACACCTCATTCACCTTCCTTGTCTTCTCTCCGCCCTCCCTTTTAGGTAAGTTAAAGAGCTGCACCTGAGCCAGCCACTGATTGATTGATTGATTGATTGATTGATTGATTGATTGATTGATTGATTGATTGATTGATGCAGCACAACAGTCAAATAGTGGAGTGGAGTAGGGGAACAGCAAACAGCCAATAAAGCAGCCCGCCCGCTCGCCTGCCCGCCACAATGGACCTACCTGTGTACACTAGATGGATGTGATGGAATGTACTGTCGTCCCTACATTTCAAGAAGAAGTAAGAATTGCAGTTGCAACAAAGCCTTGCTTGCCTACAAAGAGAGCAGCAATTTGGATTTGTTACTATGTTACCTAGAAGAATAACAAACTGTGCAAGGATGGAGGTTGTAGGAGCAAGGAGAAGTTGTCTGTAAAGTTGGTGGATGCCTATTTTCCATTTTGCAGTCCCTTGTCTCCCTCTTGTGGCCTCCTGGAGGCAACTAGCTGTGCAAAAAAAGACAGCCTGGCGGCCGGCTGTTGCAGTGTTGCCCTCTCAGGCAACACTGAGTGACTGACTGAGCCTCACCGTCTTATATAAAGTTCAGACGGAACTTTGCACGTGTCATAGTGGAGCCCTCAGGATTCCAGAGCCAGCTTTCTGACATCATAATGGGGCCTCAGAGATAAAAGCCTGGGCCCAGGCAGTGTTGGTCAGTGCTGCTCAGCAGGCAGCACTGGACTGGACTGGATTACAGCTGATACAAGGTGTGAAGGAACAAGGGGTGGCTGTGGGCATGCACTTGCTGCCGCTGCCAGTGTTTATCTGCATGGCAGCAGGGCATTTGGGCGTTGCCAGGAAGGCGTTTTTATGTAGATTCCTCCTCTTTCAGCACTGCATTGTGGTGCAAGCAAAAGAAGCAAATCCTGTCTGGCTTCCTCTCCGGCCTTTATTCACCTCCCGTGTAGCTGTGAGTGTGTGAGCCTGCAGGGCCCCATGGAATTGCCTAGAAGTAGGCTGAATCGCTGCAAGGGCTGAACAGCAGTATCGGGCAGGCTCGGGCAACGCGCGGCCCGTTCGGGTTATCGCTTCTCGGCCTTTTGGCTAAGATCAAGTGTAGTATCTGTTCTTATCAGTTTAATATCTGATACGTCCCCTATCTGGGGACCATATATTAAATGGATTTTTAGAACAGGGAGATGGAAATAGAGCTTGCTCTGTCCACTCCACGCATTGACCTGGTATTGCAGTATTTCCAGGACCGGTGCACCCTTTCCTTATGTGTTGACTAAAAGCAGATTCCAAAAGTGTTTTTTGTCTTTGCTATTGTTTCTGTCTTTCTGAAGGGATCTCCCCTTTTAATCCCATTATTTCAACACCTGTTGGACAATGCATGAGTGATAATGAGCTCATTGATTAAATGCAATTAATGAATAGATTGCCACCTCTTGTTGTGTGTCGTCTGTGTTTCTGTGTTTCCGGCATTTCACATTGGAACACCTCATTCACCTTCCTTGTCTTCTCTCCGCCCTCCCTTTTAGGTAAGTTAAAGAGCTGCACCTGAGCCAGCCACTGATTGATTGATTGATTGATTGATTGATTGATTGATTGATTGATTGATTGATTGATTGATTGATTGATGCAGCACAACAGTCAAATAGTGGAGTGGAGTAGGGGAACAGCAAACAGCCAATAAAGCAGCCCGCCCGCTCGCCTGCCCGCCACAATGGACCTACCTGTGTACACTAGATGGATGTGATGGAATGTACTGTCGTCCCTACATTTCAAGAAGAAGTAAGAATTGCAGTTGCAACAAAGCCTTGCTTGCCTACAAAGAGAGCAGCAATTTGGATTTGTTACTATGTTACCTAGAAGAATAACAAACTGTGCAAGGATGGAGGTTGTAGGAGCAAGGAGAAGTTGTCTGTAAAGTTGGTGGATGCCTATTTTCCATTTTGCAGTCCCTTGTCTCCCTCTTGTGGCCTCCTGGAGGCAACTAGCTGTGCAAAAAAAAGACAGCCTGGCGGCCGGCTGTTGCAGTGTTGCCCTCTCAGGCAACACTGAGTGACTGACTGAGCCTCACCGTCTTATATAAAGTTCAGACGGAACTTTGCACGTGTCATAGTGGAGCCCTCAGGATTCCAGAGCCAGCTTTCTGACATCATAATGGGGCCTCAGAGATAAAAGCCTGGGCCCAGGCAGTGTTGGTCAGTGCTGCTCAGCAGGCAGCACTGGACTGGACTGGATTACAGCTGATACAAGGTGTGAAGGAACAAGGGGTGGCTGTGGGCATGCACTTGCTGCCGCTGCCAGTGTTTATCTGCATGGCAGCAGGGCATTTGGGCGTTGCCAGGAAGGCGTTTTTATGTAGATTCCTCCTCTTTCAGCACTGCATTGTGGTGCAAGCAAAAGAAGCAAATCCTGTCTGGCTTCCTCTCCGGCCTTTATTCACCTCCCGTGTAGCTGTGAGTGTGTGAGCCTGCAGGGCCCCATGGAATTGCCTAGAAGTAGGCTGAATCGCTGCAAGGGCTGAACAGCAGTATCGGGCAGGCTCGGGCAACGCGCGGCCCGTTCGGGTTATCGCTTCTCGGCCTTTTGGCTAAGATCAAGTGTAGTATCTGTTCTTATCAGTTTAATATCTGATACGTCCCCTATCTGGGGACCATATATTAAATGGATTTTTAGAACAGGGAGATGGAAATAGAGCTTGCTCTGTCCACTCCACGCATTGACCTGGTATTGCAGTATTTCCAGGAGCGGTGCACCCTTTCCTTATGTGTTGACTAAAAGCAGATTCCAAAAGTGTTTTTTTGTCTTTGCTATTGTTTCTGTCTTTCTGAAGGGATCTCCCCTTTTAATCCCATTATTTCAACACCTGTTGGACAATGCATGAGTGATAATGAGCTCATTGATTAAATGCAATTAATGAATAGATTGCCACCTCTTGTTGTGTGTCGTCTGTGTTTCTGTGTTTCCGGCATTTCACATTGGAACACCTCATTCACCTTCCTTGTCTTCTCTCCGCCCTCCCTTTTAGGTAAGTTAAAGAGCTGCACCTGAGCCAGCCACTGATTGATTGATTGATTGATTGATTGATTGATTGATTGATTGATTGATGCAGCACAACAGTCAAATAGTGGAGTGGAGTAGGGGAACAGCAAACAGCCAATAAAGCAGCCCGCCCGCTCGCCTGCCCGCCACAATGGACCTACCTGTGTACACTAGATGGATGTGATGGAATGTACTGTCGTCCCTACATTTCAAGAAGAAGTAAGAATTGCAGTTGCAACAAAGCCTTGCTTGCCTACAAAGAGAGCAGCAATTTGGATTTGTTACTATGTTACCTAGAAGAATAACAAACTGTGCAAGGATGGAGGTTGTAGGAGCAAGGAGAAGTTGTCTGTAAAGTTGGTGGATGCCTATTTTCCATTTTGCAGTCCCTTGTCTCCCTCTTGTGGCCTCCTGGAGGCAACTAGCTGTGCAAAAAAAAGACAGCCTGGCGGCCGGCTGTTGCAGTGTTGCCCTCTCAGGCAACACTGAGTGACTGACTGAGCCTCACCGTCTTATATAAAGTTCAGACGGAACTTTGCACGTGTCATAGTGGAGCCCTCAGGATTCCAGAGCCAGCTTTCTGACATCATAATGGGGCCTCAGAGATAAAAGCCTGGGCCCAGGCAGTGTTGGTCAGTGCTGCTCAGCAGGCAGCACTGGACTGGACTGGATTACAGCTGATACAAGGTGTGAAGGAACAAGGGGTGGCTGTGGGCATGCACTTGCTGCCGCTGCCAGTGTTTATCTGCATGGCAGCAGGGCATTTGGGCGTTGCCAGGAAGGCGTTTTTATGTAGATTCCTCCTCTTTCAGCACTGCATTGTGGTGCAAGCAAAATAAGCAAATCCTGTCTGGCTTCCTCTCCGGCCTTTATTCACCTCCCGTGTAGCTGTGAGTGTGTGAGCCTGCAGGGCCCCATGGAATTGCCTAGAAGTAGGCTGAATCGCTGCAAGGGCTGAACAGCAGTATCGGGCAGGCTCGGGCAACGCGCGGCCCGTTCGGGTTATCGCTTCTCGGCCTTTTGGCTAAGATCAAGTGTAGTATCTGTTCTTATCAGTTTAATATCTGATACGTCCCCTATCTGGGGACCATATATTAAATGGATTTTTAGAACAGGGAGATGGAAATAGAGCTTGCTCTGTCCACTCCACGCATTGACCTGGTATTGCAGTATTTCCAGGACCGGTGCACCCTTTCCTTATGTGTTGACTAAAAGCAGATTCCAAAAGTGTTTTTTGTCTTTGCTATTGT
The DNA here is from genome assembly GCF_050947455.1 of Rhinoderma darwinii. Lineage (NCBI taxonomy): Eukaryota > Metazoa > Chordata > Amphibia > Anura > Rhinodermatidae > Rhinoderma > Rhinoderma darwinii. The sequence goes on from NW_027461767.1 coordinate 48,883, forward strand.
TTCTGTCTTTCTGAAGGGATCTCCCCTTTTAATCCCATTATTTCAACACCTGTTGGACAATGCATGAGTGATAATGAGCTCATTGATTAAATGCAATTAATGAATAGATTGCCACCTCTTGTTGTGTGTCGTCTGTGTTTCTGTGTTTCCGGCATTTCACATTGGAACACCTCATTCACCTTCCTTGTCTTCTCTCCGCCCTCCCTTTTAGGTAAGTTAAAGAGCTGCACCTGAGCCAGCCACTGATTGATTGATTGATTGATTGATTGATTGATTGATGCAGCACAACAGTCAAATAGTGGAGTGGAGTAGGGGAACAGCAAACAGCCAATAAAGCAGCCCGCCCGCTCGCCTGCCCGCCACAATGGACCTACCTGTGTACACTAGATGGATGTGATGGAATGTACTGTCGTCCCTACATTTCAAGAAGAAGTAAGAATTGCAGTTGCAACAAAGCCTTGCTTGCCTACAAAGAGAGCAGCAATTTGGATTTGTTACTATGTTACCTAGAAGAATAACAAACTGTGCAAGGATGGAGGTTGTAGGAGCAAGGAGAAGTTGTCTGTAAAGTTGGTGGATGCCTATTTTCCATTTTGCAGTCCCTTGTCTCCCTCTTGTGGCCTCCTGGAGGCAACTAGCTGTGCAAAAAAAAGACAGCCTGGCGGCCGGCTGTTGCAGTGTTGCCCTCTCAGGCAACGCTGAGTGACTGACTGAGCCTCACCGTCTTATATAAAGTTCAGACGGAACTTTGCACGTGTCATAGTGGAGCCCTCAGGATTCCAGAGCCAGCTTTCTGACATCATAATGGGGCCTCAGAGATAAAAGCCTGGGCCCAGGCAGTGTTGGTCAGTGCTGCTCAGCAGGCAGCACTGGACTGGACTGGATTACAGCTGATACAAGGTGTGAAGGAACAAGGGGTGGCTGTGGGCATGCACTTGCTGCCGCTGCCAGTGTTTATCTGCATGGCAGCAGGGCATTTGGGCGTTGCCAGGAAGGCGTTTTTATGTAGATTCCTCCTCTTTCAGCACTGCATTGTGGTGCAAGCAAAAGAAGCAAATCCTGTCTGGCTTCCTCTCCGGCCTTTATTCACCTCCCGTGTAGCTGTGAGTGTGTGAGCCTGCAGGGCCCCATGGAATTGCCTAGAAGTAGGCTGAATCGCTGCAAGGGCTGAACAGCAGTATCGGGCAGGCTCGGGCAACGCGCGGCCCGTTCGGGTTATCGCTTCTCGGCCTTTTGGCTAAGATCAAGTGTAGTATCTGTTCTTATCAGTTTAATATCTGATACGTCCCCTATCTGGGGACCATATATTAAATGGATTTTTAGAACAGGGAGATGGAAATAGAGCTTGCTCTGTCCACTCCACGCATTGACCTGGTATTGCAGTATTTCCAGGACCGGTGCACCCTTTCCTTATGTGTTGACTAAAAGCAGATTCCAAAAGTGTTTTTTGTCTTTGCTATTGTTTCTGTCTTTCTGAAGGGATCTCCCCTTTTAATCCCATTATTTCAACACCTGTTGGACAATGCATGAGTGATAATGAGCTCATTGATTAAATGCAATTAATGAATAGATTGCCACCTCTTGTTGTGTGTCGTCTGTGTTTCTGTGTTTCCGGCATTTCACATTGGAACACCTCATTCACCTTCCTTGTCTTCTCTCCGCCCTCCCTTTTAGGTAAGTTAAAGAGCTGCACCTGAGCCAGCCACTGATTGATTGATTGATTGATTGATTGATTGATTGATTGATTGATTGATTGATTGATTGATTGATTGATGCAGCACAACAGTCAAATAGTGGAGTGGAGTAGGGGAACAGCAAACAGCCAATAAAGCAGCCCGCCCGCTCGCCTGCCCGCCACAATGGACCTACCTGTGTACACTAGATGGATGTGATGGAATGTACTGTCGTCCCTACATTTCAAGAAGAAGTAAGAATTGCAGTTGCAACAAAGCCTTGCTTGCCTACAAAGAGAGCAGCAATTTGGATTTGTTACTATGTTACCTAGAAGAATAACAAACTGTGCAAGGATGGAGGTTGTAGGAGCAAGGAGAAGTTGTCTGTAAAGTTGGTGGATGCCTATTTTCCATTTTGCAGTCCCTTGTCTCCCTCTTGTGGCCTCCTGGAGGCAACTAGCTGTGCAAAAAAAAGACAGCCTGGCGGCCGGCTGTTGCAGTGTTGCCCTCTCAGGCAACACTGAGTGACTAACTGAGCCTCACCGTCTTATATAAAGTTCAGACGGAACTTTGCACGTGTCATAGTGGAGCCCTCAGGATTCCAGAGCCAGCTTTCTGACATCATAATGGGGCCTCAGAGATAAAAGCCTGGGCCCAGGCAGTGTTGGTCAGTGCTGCTCAGCAGGCAGCACTGGACTGGACTGGATTACAGCTGATACAAGGTGTGAAGGAACAAGGGGTGGCTGTGGGCATGCACTTGCTGCCGCTGCCAGTGTTTATCTGCATGGCAGCAGGGCATTTGGGCGTTGCCAGGAAGGCATTTTTATGTAGATTCCTCCTCTTTCAGCACTGCATTGTGGTGCAAGCAAAAGAAGCAAATCCTGTCTGGCTTCCTCTCCGGCCTTTATTCACCTCCCGTGTAGCTGTGAGTGTGTGAGCCTGCAGGGCCCCATGGAATTGCCTAGAAGTAGGCTGAATCGCTGCAAGGGCTGAACAGCAGTATCGGGCAGGCTCGGGCAACGCGCGGCCCGTTCGGGTTATCGCTTCTCGGCCTTTTGGCTAAGATCAAGTGTAGTATCTGTTCTTATCAGTTTAATATCTGATACGTCCCCTATCTGGGGACCATATATTAAATGGATTTTTAGAACAGGGAGATGGAAATAGAGCTTGCTCTGTCCACTCCACGCATTGACCTGGTATTGCAGTATTTCCAGGACCGGTGCACCCTTTCCTTATGTGTTGACTAAAAGCAGATTCCAAAAGTGTTTTTTGTCTTTGCTATTGTTTCTGTCTTTCTGAAGGGATCTCCCCTTTTAATCCCATTATTTCAACACCTGTTGGACAATGCATGAGTGATAATGAGCTCATTGATTAAATGCAATTAATGAATAGATTGCCACCTCTTGTTGTGTGTCGTCTGTGTTTCTGTGTTTCCGGCATTTCACATTGGAACACCTCATTCACCTTCCTTGTCTTCTCTCCGCCCTCCCTTTTAGGTAAGTTAAAGAGCTGCACCTGAGCCAGCCACTGATTGATTGATTGATTGATTGATTGATTGATTGATTGATTGATTGATTGATTGATTGATTGATTGATTGATTGATGCAGCACAACAGTCAAATAGTGGAGTGGAGTAGGGGAACAGCAAACAGCCAATAAAGCAGCCCGCCCGCTCGCCTGCCCGCCACAATGGACCTACCTGTGTACACTAGATGGATGTGATGGAATGTACTGTCGTCCCTACATTTCAAGAAGAAGTAAGAATTGCAGTTGCAACAAAGCCTTGCTTGCCTACCAAGAGAGCAGCAATTTGGATTTGTTACTATGTTACCTAGAAGAATAACAAACTGTGCAAGGATGGAGGTTGTAGGAGCAAGGAGAAGTTGTCTGTAAAGTTGGTGGATGCCTATTTTCCATTTTGCAGTCCCTTGTCTCCCTCTTGTGGCCTCCTGGAGGCAACTAGCTGTGCAAAAAAAAGACAGCCTGGCGGCCGGCTGTTGCAGTGTTGCCCTCTCAGGCAACACTGAGTGACTGACTGAGCCTCACCGTCTTATATAAAGTTCAGACGGAACTTTGCACGTGTCATAGTGGAGCCCTCAGGATTCCAGAGCCAGCTTTCTGACATCATAATGGGGCCTCAGAGATAAAAGCCTGGGCCCAGGCAGTGTTGGTCAGTGCTGCTCAGCAGGCAGCACTGGACTGGACTGGATTACAGCTGATACAAGGTGTGAAGGAACAAGGGGTGGCTGTGGGCATGCACTTGCTGCTGCTGCCAGTGTTTATCTGCATGGCAGCAGGGCATTTGGGCGTTGCCAGGAAGGCGTTTTTATGTAGATTCCTCCTCTTTCAGCACTGCATTGTGGTGCAAGCAAAAGAAGCAAATCCTGTCTGGCTTCCTCTCCGGCCTTTATTCACCTCCCGTGTAGCTGTGAGTGTGTGAGCCTGCAGGGCCCCATGGAATTGCCTAGAAGTAGGCTGAATCGCTGCAAGGGCTGAACAGCAGTATCGGGCAGGCTCGGGCAACGCGCGGCCCGTTCGGGTTATCGCTTCTCGGCCTTTTGGCTAAGATCAAGTGTAGTATCTGTTCTTATCAGTTTAATATCTGATACGTCCCCTATCTGGGGACCATATATTAAATGGATTTTTAGAACAGGGAGATGGAAATAGAGCTTGCTCTGTCCACTCCACGCATTGACCTGGTATTGCAGTATTTCCAGGACCGGTGCACCCTTTCCTTATGTGTTGACTAAAAGCAGATTCCAAAAGTGTTTTTTGTCTTTGCTATTGTTTCTGTCTTTCTGAAGGGATCTCCCCTTTTAATCCCATTATTTCAACACCTGTTGGACAATGCATGAGTGATAATGAGCTCATTGATTAAATGCAATTAATGAATAGATTGCCACCTCTTGTTGTGTGTCGTCTGTGTTTCTGTGTTTCCGGCATTTCACATTGGAACACCTCATTCACCTTCCTTGTCTTCTCTCCGCCCTCCCTTTTAGGTAAGTTAAAGAGCTGCACCTGAGCCAGCCACTGATTGATTGATTGATTGATTGATTGATTGATTGATTGATTGATTGATTGATTGATTGATTGATTGATTGATTGATGCAGCACAACAGTCAAATAGTGGAGTGGAGTAGGGGAACAGCAAACAGCCAATAAAGCAGCCCGCCCGCTCGCCTGCCCGCCACAATGGACCTACCTGTGTACACTAGATGGATGTGATGGAATGTACTGTCGTCCCTACATTTCAAGAAGAAGTAAGAATTGCAGTTGCAACAAAGCCTTGCTTGCCTACCAAGAGAGCAGCAATTTGGATTTGTTACTATGTTACCTAGAAGAATAACAAACTGTGCAAGGATGGAGGTTGTAGGAGCAAGGAGAAGTTGTCTGTAAAGTTGGTGGATGCCTATTTTCCATTTTGCAGTCCCTTGTCTCCCTCTTGTGGCCTCCTGGAGGCAACTAGCTGTGCAAAAAAAAGACAGCCTGGCGGCCGGCTGTTGCAGTGTTGCCCTCTCAGGCAACACTGAGTGACTGACTGAGCCTCACCGTCTTATATAAAGTTCAGACGGAACTTTGCACGTGTCATAGTGGAGCCCTCAGGATTCCAGAGCCAGCTTTCTGACATCATAATGGGGCCTCAGAGATAAAAGCCTGGGCCCAGGCAGTGTTGGTCAGTGCTGCTCAGCAGGCAGCACTGGACTGGACTGGATTACAGCTGATACAAGGTGTGAAGGAACAAGGGGTGGCTGTGGGCATGCACTTGCTGCTGCTGCCAGTGTTTATCTGCATGGCAGCAGGGCATTTGGGCGTTGCCAGGAAGGCGTTTTTATGTAGATTCCTCCTCTTTCAGCACTGCATTGTGGTGCAAGCAAAAGAAGCAAATCCTGTCTGGCTTCCTCTCCGGCCTTTATTCACCTCCCGTGTAGCTGTGAGTGTGTGAGCCTGCAGGGCCCCATGGAATTGCCTAGAAGTAGGCTGAATCGCTGCAAGGGCTGAACAGCAGTATCGGGCAGGCTCGGGCAACGCGCGGCCCGTTCGGGTTATCGCTTCTCGGCCTTTTGGCTAAGATCAAGTGTAGTATCTGTTCTTATCAGTTTAATATCTGATACGTCCCCTATCTGGGGACCATATATTAAATGGATTTTTAGAACAGGGAGATGGAAATAGAGCTTGCTCTGTCCACTCCACGCATTGACCTGGTATTGCAGTATTTCCAGGACCGGTGCACCCTTTCCTTATGTGTTGACTAAAAGCAGATTCCAAAAGTGTTTTTTGTCTTTGCTATTGTTTCTGTCTTTCTGAAGGGATCTCCCCTTTTAATCCCATTATTTCAACACCTGTTGGACAATGCATGAGTGATAATGAGCTCATTGATTAAATGCAATTAATGAATAGATTGCCACCTCTTGTTGTGTGTCGTCTGTGTTTCTGTGTTTCCGGCATTTCACATTGGAACACCTCATTCACCTTCCTTGTCTTCTCTCCGCCCTCCCTTTTAGGTAAGTTAAAGAGCTGCACCTGAGCCAGCCACTGATTGATTGATTGATTGATTGATTGATTGATTGATTGATTGATGCAGCACAACAGTCAAATAGTGGAGTGGAGTAGGGGAACAGCAAACAGCCAATAAAGCAGCCCGCCCGCTCGCCTGCCCGCCACAATGGACCTACCTGTGTACACTAGATGGATGTGATGGAATGTACTGTCGTCCCTACATTTCAAGAAGAAGTAAGAATTGCAGTTGCAACAAAGCCTTGCTTGCCTACAAAGAGAGCAGCAATTTGGATTTGTTACTATGTTACCTAGAAGAATAACAAACTGTGCAAGGATGGAGGTTGTAGGAGCAAGGAGAAGTTGTCTGTAAAGTTGGTGGATGCCTATTTTCCATTTTGCAGTCCCTTGTCTCCCTCTTGTGGCCTCCTGGAGGCAACTAGCTGTGCAAAAAAAGACAGCCTGGCGGCCGGCTGTTGCAGTGTTGCCCTCTCAGGCAACACTGAGTGACTGACTGAGCCTCACCGTCTTATATAAAGTTCAGACGGAACTTTGCACGTGTCATAGTGGAGCCCTCAGGATTCCAGAGCCAGCTTTCTGACATCATAATGGGGCCTCAGAGATAAAAGCCTGGGCCCAGGCAGTGTTGGTCAGTGCTGCTCAGCAGGCAGCACTGGACTGGACTGGATTACAGCTGATACAAGGTGTGAAGGAACAAGGGGTGGCTGTGGGCATGCACTTGCTGCCGCTGCCAGTGTTTATCTGCATGGCAGCAGGGCATTTGGGCGTTGCCAGGAAGGCGTTTTTATGTAGATTCCTCCTCTTTCAGCACTGCATTGTGGTGCAAGCAAAAGAAGCAAATCCTGTCTGGCTTCCTCTCCGGCCTTTATTCACCTCCCGTGTAGCTGTGAGTGTGTGAGCCTGCAGGGCCCCATGGAATTGCCTAGAAGTAGGCTGAATCGCTGCAAGGGCTGAACAGCAGTATCGGGCAGGCTCGGGCAACGCGCGGCCCGTTCGGGTTATCGCTTCTCGGCCTTTTGGCTAAGATCAAGTGTAGTATCTGTTCTTATCAGTTTAATATCTGATACGTCCCCTATCTGGGGACCATATATTAAATGGATTTTTAGAACAGGGAGATGGAAATAGAGCTTGCTCTGTCCACTCCACGCATTGACCTGGTATTGCAGTATTTCCAGGACCGGTGCACCCTTTCCTTATGTGTTGACTAAAAGCAGATTCCAAAAGTGTTTTTTGTCTTTGCTATTGTTTCTGTCTTTCTGAAGGGATCTCCCCTTTTAATCCCATTATTTCAACACCTGTTGGACAATGCATGAGTGATAATGAGCTCATTGATTAAATGCAATTAATGAATAGATTGCCACCTCTTGTTGTGTGTCGTCTGTGTTTCTGTGTTTCCGGCATTTCACATTGGAACACCTCATTCACCTTCCTTGTCTTCTCTCCGCCCTCCCTTTTAGGTAAGTTAAAGAGCTGCACCTGAGCCAGCCACTGATTGATTGATTGATTGATTGATTGATTGATTGATTGATTGATTGATTGATTGATTGATTGATTGATGCAGCACAACAGTCAAATAGTGGAGTGGAGTAGGGGAACAGCAAACAGCCAATAAAGCAGCCCGCCCGCTCGCCTGCCCGCCACAATGGACCTACCTGTGTACACTAGATGGATGTGATGGAATGTACTGTCGTCCCTACATTTCAAGAAGAAGTAAGAATTGCAGTTGCAACAAAGCCTTGCTTGCCTACAAAGAGAGCAGCAATTTGGATTTGTTACTATGTTACCTAGAAGAATAACAAACTGTGCAAGGATGGAGGTTGTAGGAGCAAGGAGAAGTTGTCTGTAAAGTTGGTGGATGCCTATTTTCCATTTTGCAGTCCCTTGTCTCCCTCTTGTGGCCTCCTGGAGGCAACTAGCTGTGCAAAAAAAAGACAGCCTGGCGGCCGGCTGTTGCAGTGTTGCCCTCTCAGGCAACACTGAGTGACTGACTGAGCCTCACCGTCTTATATAAAGTTCAGACGGAACTTTGCACGTGTCATAGTGGAGCCCTCAGGATTCCAGAGCCAGCTTTCTGACATCATAATGGGGCCTCAGAGATAAAAGCCTGGGCCCAGGCAGTGTTGGTCAGTGCTGCTCAGCAGGCAGCACTGGACTGGACTGGATTACAGCTGATACAAGGTGTGAAGGAACAAGGGGTGGCTGTGGGCATGCACTTGCTGCCGCTGCCAGTGTTTATCTGCATGGCAGCAGGGCATTTGGGCGTTGCCAGGAAGGCGTTTTTATGTAGATTCCTCCTCTTTCAGCACTGCATTGTGGTGCAAGCAAAAGAAGCAAATCCTGTCTGGCTTCCTCTCCGGCCTTTATTCACCTCCCGTGTAGCTGTGAGTGTGTGAGCCTGCAGGGCCCCATGGAATTGCCTAGAAGTAGGCTGAATCGCTGCAAGGGCTGAACAGCAGTATCGGGCAGGCTCGGGCAACGCGCGGCCCGTTCGGGTTATCGCTTCTCGGCCTTTTGGCTAAGATCAAGTGTAGTATCTGTTCTTATCAGTTTAATATCTGATACGTCCCCTATCTGGGGACCATATATTAAATGGATTTTTAGAACAGGGAGATGGAAATAGAGCTTGCTCTGTCCACTCCACGCATTGACCTGGTATTGCAGTATTTCCAGGAGCGGTGCACCCTTTCCTTATGTGTTGACTAAAAGCAGATTCCAAAAGTGTTTTTTTGTCTTTGCTATTGTTTCTGTCTTTCTGAAGGGATCTCCCCTTTTAATCCCATTATTTCAACACCTGTTGGACAATGCATGAGTGATAATGAGCTCATTGATTAAATGCAATTAATGAATAGATTGCCACCTCTTGTTGTGTGTCGTCTGTGTTTCTGTGTTTCCGGCATTTCACATTGGAACACCTCATTCACCTTCCTTGTCTTCTCTCCGCCCTCCCTTTTAGGTAAGTTAAAGAGCTGCACCTGAGCCAGCCACTGATTGATTGATTGATTGATTGATTGATTGATTGATTGATTGATTGATTGATGCAGCACAACAGTCAAATAGTGGAGTGGAGTAGGGGAACAGCAAACAGCCAATAAAGCAGCCCGCCCGCTCGCCTGCCCGCCACAATGGACCTACCTGTGTACACTAGATGGATGTGATGGAATGTACTGTCGTCCCTACATTTCAAGAAGAAGTAAGAATTGCAGTTGCAACAAAGCCTTGCTTGCCTACAAAGAGAGCAGCAATTTGGATTTGTTACTATGTTACCTAGAAGAATAACAAACTGTGCAAGGATGGAGGTTGTAGGAGCAAGGAGAAGTTGTCTGTAAAGTTGGTGGATGCCTATTTTCCATTTTGCAGTCCCTTGTCTCCCTCTTGTGGCCTCCTGGAGGCAACTAGCTGTGCAAAAAAAAGACAGCCTGGCGGCCGGCTGTTGCAGTGTTGCCCTCTCAGGCAACACTGAGTGACTGACTGAGCCTCACCGTCTTATATAAAGTTCAGACGGAACTTTGCACGTGTCATAGTGGAGCCCTCAGGATTCCAGAGCCAGCTTTCTGACATCATAATGGGGCCTCAGAGATAAAAGCCTGGGCCCAGGCAGTGTTGGTCAGTGCTGCTCAGCAGGCAGCACTGGACTGGACTGGATTACAGCTGATACAAGGTGTGAAGGAACAAGGGGTGGCTGTGGGCATGCACTTGCTGCCGCTGCCAGTGTTTATCTGCATGGCAGCAGGGCATTTGGGCGTTGCCAGGAAGGCGTTTTTATGTAGATTCCTCCTCTTTCAGCACTGCATTGTGGTGCAAGCAAAATAAGCAAATCCTGTCTGGCTTCCTCTCCGGCCTTTATTCACCTCCCGTGTAGCTGTGAGTGTGTGAGCCTGCAGGGCCCCATGGAATTGCCTAGAAGTAGGCTGAATCGCTGCAAGGGCTGAACAGCAGTATCGGGCAGGCTCGGGCAACGCGCGGCCCGTTCGGGTTATCGCTTCTCGGCCTTTTGGCTAAGATCAAGTGTAGTATCTGTTCTTATCAGTTTAATATCTGATACGTCCCCTATCTGGGGACCATATATTAAATGGATTTTTAGAACAGGGAGATGGAAATAGAGCTTGCTCTGTCCACTCCACGCATTGACCTGGTATTGCAGTATTTCCAGGACCGGTGCACCCTTTCCTTATGTGTTGACTAAAAGCAGATTCCAAAAGTGTTTTTTGTCTTTGCTATTGTTTCTGTCTTTCTGAAGGGATCTCCCCTTTTAATCCCATTATTTCAACACCTGTTGGACAATGCATGAGTGATAATGAGCTCATTGATTAAATGCAATTAATGAATAGATTGCCACCTCTTGTTGTGTGTCGTCTGTGTTTCTGTGTTTCCGGCATTTCACATTGGAACACCTCATTCACCTTCCTTGTCTTCTCTCCGCCCTCCCTTTTAGGTAAGTTAAAGAGCTGCACCTGAGCCAGCCACTGATTGATTGATTGATTGATTGATTGATTGATTGATGCAGCACAACAGTCAAATAGTGGAGTGGAGTAGGGGAACAGCAAACAGCCAATAAAGCAGCCCGCCCGCTCGCCTGCCCGCCACAATGGACCTACCTGTGTACACTAGATGGATGTGATGGAATGTACTGTCGTCCCTACATTTCAAGAAGAAGTAAGAATTGCAGTTGCAACAAAGCCTTGCTTGCCTACAAAGAGAGCAGCAATTTGGATTTGTTACTATGTTACCTAGAAGAATAACAAACTGTGCAAGGATGGAGGTTGTAGGAGCAAGGAGAAGTTGTCTGTAAAGTTGGTGGATGCCTATTTTCCATTTTGCAGTCCCTTGTCTCCCTCTTGTGGCCTCCTGGAGGCAACTAGCTGTGCAAAAAAAAGACAGCCTGGCGGCCGGCTGTTGCAGTGTTGCCCTCTCAGGCAACGCTGAGTGACTGACTGAGCCTCACCGTCTTATATAAAGTTCAGACGGAACTTTGCACGTGTCATAGTGGAGCCCTCAGGATTCCAGAGCCAGCTTTCTGACATCATAATGGGGCCTCAGAGATAAAAGCCTGGGCCCAGGCAGTGTTGGTCAGTGCTGCTCAGCAGGCAGCACTGGACTGGACTGGATTACAGCTGATACAAGGTGTGAAGGAACAAGGGGTGGCTGTGGGCATGCACTTGCTGCCGCTGCCAGTGTTTATCTGCATGGCAGCAGGGCATTTGGGCGTTGCCAGGAAGGCGTTTTTATGTAGATTCCTCCTCTTTCAGCACTGCATTGTGGTGCAAGCAAAAGAAGCAAATCCTGTCTGGCTTCCTCTCCGGCCTTTATTCACCTCCCGTGTAGCTGTGAGTGTGTGAGCCTGCAGGGCCCCATGGAATTGCCTAGAAGTAGGCTGAATCGCTGCAAGGGCTGAACAGCAGTATCGGGCAGGCTCGGGCAACGCGCGGCCCGTTCGGGTTATCGCTTCTCGGCCTTTTGGCTAAGATCAAGTGTAGTATCTGTTCTTATCAGTTTAATATCTGATACGTCCCCTATCTGGGGACCATATATTAAATGGATTTTTAGAACAGGGAGATGGAAATAGAGCTTGCTCTGTCCACTCCACGCATTGACCTGGTATTGCAGTATTTCCAGGACCGGTGCACCCTTTCCTTATGTGTTGACTAAAAGCAGATTCCAAAAGTGTTTTTTGTCTTTGCTATTGTTTCTGTCTTTCTGAAGGGATCTCCCCTTTTAATCCCATTATTTCAACACCTGTTGGACAATGCATGAGTGATAATGAGCTCATTGATTAAATGCAATTAATGAATAGATTGCCACCTCTTGTTGTGTGTCGTCTGTGTTTCTGTGTTTCCGGCATTTCACATTGGAACACCTCATTCACCTTCCTTGTCTTCTCTCCGCCCTCCCTTTTAGGTAAGTTAAAGAGCTGCACCTGAGCCAGCCACTGATTGATTGATTGATTGATTGATTGATTGATTGATTGATTGATTGATTGATTGATTGATTGATTGATGCAGCACAACAGTCAAATAGTGGAGTGGAGTAGGGGAACAGCAAACAGCCAATAAAGCAGCCCGCCCGCTCGCCTGCCCGCCACAATGGACCTACCTGTGTACACTAGATGGATGTGATGGAATGTACTGTCGTCCCTACATTTCAAGAAGAAGTAAGAATTGCAGTTGCAACAAAGCCTTGCTTGCCTACAAAGAGAGCAGCAATTTGGATTTGTTACTATGTTACCTAGAAGAATAACAAACTGTGCAAGGATGGAGGTTGTAGGAGCAAGGAGAAGTTGTCTGTAAAGTTGGTGGATGCCTATTTTCCATTTTGCAGTCCCTTGTCTCCCTCTTGTGGCCTCCTGGAGGCAACTAGCTGTGCAAAAAAAAGACAGCCTGGCGGCCGGCTGTTGCAGTGTTGCCCTCTCAGGCAACACTGAGTGACTAACTGAGCCTCACCGTCTTATATAAAGTTCAGACGGAACTTTGCACGTGTCATAGTGGAGCCCTCAGGATTCCAGAGCCAGCTTTCTGACATCATAATGGGGCCTCAGAGATAAAAGCCTGGGCCCAGGCAGTGTTGGTCAGTGCTGCTCAGCAGGCAGCACTGGACTGGACTGGATTACAGCTGATACAAGGTGTGAAGGAACAAGGGGTGGCTGTGGGCATGCACTTGCTGCCGCTGCCAGTGTTTATCTGCATGGCAGCAGGGCATTTGGGCGTTGCCAGGAAGGCATTTTTATGTAGATTCCTCCTCTTTCAGCACTGCATTGTGGTGCAAGCAAAAGAAGCAAATCCTGTCTGGCTTCCTCTCCGGCCTTTATTCACCTCCCGTGTAGCTGTGAGTGTGTGAGCCTGCAGGGCCCCATGGAATTGCCTAGAAGTAGGCTGAATCGCTGCAAGGGCTGAACAGCAGTATCGGGCAGGCTCGGGCAACGCGCGGCCCGTTCGGGTTATCGCTTCTCGGCCTTTTGGCTAAGATCAAGTGTAGTATCTGTTCTTATCAGTTTAATATCTGATACGTCCCCTATCTGGGGACCATATATTAAATGGATTTTTAGAACAGGGAGATGGAAATAGAGCTTGCTCTGTCCACTCCACGCATTGACCTGGTATTGCAGTATTTCCAGGACCGGTGCACCCTTTCCTTATGTGTTGACTAAAAGCAGATTCCAAAAGTGTTTTTTGTCTTTGCTATTGTTTCTGTCTTTCTGAAGGGATCTCCCCTTTTAATCCCATTATTTCAACACCTGTTGGACAATGCATGAGTGATAATGAGCTCATTGATTAAATGCAATTAATGAATAGATTGCCACCTCTTGTTGTGTGTCGTCTGTGTTTCTGTGTTTCCGGCATTTCACATTGGAACACCTCATTCACCTTCCTTGTCTTCTCTCCGCCCTCCCTTTTAGGTAAGTTAAAGAGCTGCACCTGAGCCAGCCACTGATTGATTGATTGATTGATTGATTGATTGATTGATTGATTGATTGATTGATTGATTGATTGATTGATTGATGCAGCACAACAGTCAAATAGTGGAGTGGAGTAGGGGAACAGCAAACAGCCAATAAAGCAGCCCGCCCGCTCGCCTGCCCGCCACAATGGACCTACCTGTGTACACTAGATGGATGTGATGGAATGTACTGTCGTCCCTACATTTCAAGAAGAAGTAAGAATTGCAGTTGCAACAAAGCCTTGCTTGCCTACCAAGAGAGCAGCAATTTGGATTTGTTACTATGTTACCTAGAAGAATAACAAACTGTGCAAGGATGGAGGTTGTAGGAGCAAGGAGAAGTTGTCTGTAAAGTTGGTGGATGCCTATTTTCCATTTTGCAGTCCCTTGTCTCCCTCTTGTGGCCTCCTGGAGGCAACTAGCTGTGCAAAAAAAAGACAGCCTGGCGGCCGGCTGTTGCAGTGTTGCCCTCTCAGGCAACACTGAGTGACTGACTGAGCCTCACCGTCTTATATAAAGTTCAGACGGAACTTTGCACGTGTCATAGTGGAGCCCTCAGGATTCCAGAGCCAGCTTTCTGACATCATAATGGGGCCTCAGAGATAAAAGCCTGGGCCCAGGCAGTGTTGGTCAGTGCTGCTCAGCAGGCAGCACTGGACTGGACTGGATTACAGCTGATACAAGGTGTGAAGGAACAAGGGGTGGCTGTGGGCATGCACTTGCTGCCGCTGCCAGTGTTTATCTGCATGGCAGCAGGGCATTTGGGCGTTGCCAGGAAGGCGTTTTTATGTAGATTCCTCCTCTTTCAGCACTGCATTGTGGTGCAAGCAAAAGAAGCAAATCCTGTCTGGCTTCCTCTCCGGCCTTTATTCACCTCCCGTGTAGCTGTGAGTGTGTGAGCCTGCAGGGCCCCATGGAATTGCCTAGAAGTAGGCTGAATCGCTGCAAGGGCTGAACAGCAGTATCGGGCAGGCTCGGGCAACGCGCGGCCCGTTCGGGTTATCGCTTCTCGGCCTTTTGGCTAAGATCAAGTGTAGTATCTGTTCTTATCAGTTTAATATCTGATACGTCCCCTATCTGGGGACCATATATTAAATGGATTTTTAGAACAGGGAGATGGAAATAGAGCTTGCTCTGTCCACTCCACGCATTGACCTGGTATTGCAGTATTTCCAGGACCGGTGCACCCTTTCCTTATGTGTTGACTAAAAGCAGATTCCAAAAGTGTTTTTTGTCTTTGCTATTGTTTCTGTCTTTCTGAAGGGATCTCCCCTTTTAATCCCATTATTTCAACACCTGTTGGACAATGCATGAGTGATAATGAGCTCATTGATTAAATGCAATTAATGAATAGATTGCCACCTCTTGTTGTGTGTCGTCTGTGTTTCTGTGTTTCCGGCATTTCACATTGGAACACCTCATTCACCTTCCTTGTCTTCTCTCCGCCCTCCCTTTTAGGTAAGTTAAAGAGCTGCACCTGAGCCAGCCACTGATTGATTGATTGATTGATTGATTGATTGATTGATTGATTGATTGATTGATTGATGCAGCACAACAGTCAAATAGTGGAGTGGAGTAGGGGAACAGCAAACAGCCAATAAAGCAGCCCGCCCGCTCGCCTGCCCGCCACAATGGACCTACCTGTGTACACTAGATGGATGTGATGGAATGTACTGTCGTCCCTACATTTCAAGAAGAAGTAAGAATTGCAGTTGCAACAAAGCCTTGCTTGCCTACAAAGAGAGCAGCAATTTGGATTTGTTACTATGTTACCTAGAAGAATAACAAACTGTGCAAGGATGGAGGTTGTAGGAGCAAGGAGAAGTTGTCTGTAAAGTTGGTGGATGCCTATTTTCCATTTTGCAGTCCCTTGTCTCCCTCTTGTGGCCTCCTGGAGGCAACTAGCTGTGCAAAAAAAAGACAGCCTGGCGGCCGGCTGTTGCAGTGTTGCCCTCTCAGGCAACACTGAGTGACTGACTGAGCCTCACCGTCTTATATAAAGTTCAGACGGAACTTTGCACGTGTCATAGTGGAGCCCTCAGGATTCCAGAGCCAGCTTTCTGACATCATAATGGGGCCTCAGAGATAAAAGCCTGGGCCCAGGCAGTGTTGGTCAGTGCTGCTCAGCAGGCAGCACTGGACTGGACTGGATTACAGCTGATACAAGGTGTGAAGGAACAAGGGGTGGCTGTGGGCATGCACTTGCTGCCGCTGCCAGTGTTTATCTGCATGGCAGCAGGGCATTTGGGCGTTGCCAGGAAGGCGTTTTTATGTAGATTCCTCCTCTTTCAGCACTGCATTGTGGTGCAAGCAAAAGAAGCAAATCCTGTCTGGCTTCCTCTCCGGCCTTTATTCACCTCCCGTGTAGCTGTGAGTGTGTGAGCCTGCAGGGCCCCATGGAATTGCCTAGAAGTAGGCTGAATCGCTGCAAGGGCTGAACAGCAGTATCGGGCAGGCTCGGGCAACGCGCGGCCCGTTCGGGTTATCGCTTCTCGGCCTTTTGGCTAAGATCAAGTGTAGTATCTGTTCTTATCAGTTTAATATCTGATACGTCCCCTATCTGGGGACCATATATTAAATGGATTTTTAGAACAGGGAGATGGAAATAGAGCTTGCTCTGTCCACTCCACGCATTGACCTGGTATTGCAGTATTTCCAGGACCGGTGCACCCTTTCCTTATGTGTTGACTAAAAGCAGATTCCAAAAGTGTTTTTTGTCTTTGCTATTGTTTCTGTCTTTCTGAAGGGATCTCCCCTTTTAATCCCATTATTTCAACACCTGTTGGACAATGCATGAGTGATAATGAGCTCATTGATTAAATGCAATTAATGAATAGATTGCCACCTCTTGTTGTGTGTCGTCTGTGTTTCTGTGTTTCCGGCATTTCACATTGGAACACCTCATTCACCTTCCTTGTCTTCTCTCCGCCCTCCCTTTTAGGTAAGTTAAAGAGCTGCACCTGAGCCAGCCACTGATTGATTGATTGATTGATTGATTGATTGATTGATTGATTGATTGATTGATTGATTGATTGATGCAGCACAACAGTCAAATAGTGGAGTGGAGTAGGGGAACAGCAAACAGCCAATAAAGCAGCCCGCCCGCTCGCCTGCCCGCCACAATGGACCTACCTGTGTACACTAGATGGATGTGATGGAATGTACTGTCGTCCCTACATTTCAAGAAGAAGTAAGAATTGCAGTTGCAACAAAGCCTTGCTTGCCTACAAAGAGAGCAGCAATTTGGATTTGTTACTATGTTACCTAGAAGAATAACAAACTGTGCAAGGATGGAGGTTGTAGGAGCAAGGAGAAGTTGTCTGTAAAGTTGGTGGATGCCTATTTTCCATTTTGCAGTCCCTTGTCTCCCTCTTGTGGCCTCCTGGAGGCAACTAGCTGTGCAAAAAAAAGACAGCCTGGCGGCCGGCTGTTGCAGTGTTGCCCTCTCAGGCAACACTGAGTGACTGACTGAGCCTCACCGTCTTATATAAAGTTCAGACGGAACTTTGCACGTGTCATAGTGGAGCCCTCAGGATTCCAGAGCCAGCTTTCTGACATCATAATGGGGCCTCAGAGATAAAAGCCTGGGCCCAGGCAGTGTTGGTCAGTGCTGCTCAGCAGGCAGCACTGGACTGGACTGGATTACAGCTGATACAAGGTGTGAAGGAACAAGGGGTGGCTGTGGGCATGCACTTGCTGCCGCTGCCAGTGTTTATCTGCATGGCAGCAGGGCATTTGGGCGTTGCCAGGAAGGCGTTTTTATGTAGATTCCTCCTCTTTCAGCACTGCATTGTGGTGCAAGCAAAAGAAGCAAATCCTGTCTGGCTTCCTCTCCGGCCTTTATTCACCTCCCGTGTAGCTGTGAGTGTGTGAGCCTGCAGGGCCCCATGGAATTGCCTAGAAGTAGGCTGAATCGCTGCAAGGGCTGAACAGCAGTATCGGGCAGGCTCGGGCAACGCGCGGCCCGTTCGGGTTATCGCTTCTCGGCCTTTTGGCTAAGATCAAGTGTAGTATCTGTTCTTATCAGTTTAATATCTGATACGTCCCCTATCTGGGGACCATATATTAAATGGATTTTTAGAACAGGGAGATGGAAATAGAGCTTGCTCTGTCCACTCCACGCATTGACCTGGTATTGCAGTATTTCCAGGACCGGTGCACCCTTTCCTTATGTGTTGACTAAAAGCAGATTCCAAAAGTGTTTTTTGTCTTTGCTATTGTTTCTGTCTTTCTGAAGGGATCTCCCCTTTTAATCCCATTATTTCAACACCTGTTGGACAATGCATGAGTGATAATGAGCTCATTGATTAAATGCAATTAATGAATAGATTGCCACCTCTTGTTGTGTGTCGTCTGTGTTTCTGTGTTTCCGGCATTTCACATTGGAACACCTCATTCACCTTCCTTGTCTTCTCTCCGCCCTCCCTTTTAGGTAAGTTAAAGAGCTGCACCTGAGCCAGCCACTGATTGATTGATTGATTGATTGATTGATTGATTGATTGATTGATTGATTGATTGATTGATTGATGCAGCACAACAGTCAAATAGTGGAGTGGAGTAGGGGAACAGCAAACAGCCAATAAAGCAGCCCGCCCGCTCGCCTGCCCGCCACAATGGACCTACCTGTGTACACTAGATGGATGTGATGGAATGTACTGTCGTCCCTACATTTCAAGAAGAAGTAAGAATTGCAGTTGCAACAAAGCCTTGCTTGCCTACAAAGAGAGCAGCAATTTGGATTTGTTACTATGTTACCTAGAAGAATAACAAACTGTGCAAGGATGGAGGTTGTAGGAGCAAGGAGAAGTTGTCTGTAAAGTTGGTGGATGCCTATTTTCCATTTTGCAGTCCCTTGTCTCCCTCTTGTGGCCTCCTGGAGGCAACTAGCTGTGCAAAAAAAAGACAGCCTGGCGGCCGGCTGTTGCAGTGTTGCCCTCTCAGGCAACACTGAGTGACTGACTGAGCCTCACCGTCTTATATAAAGTTCAGACGGAACTTTGCACGTGTCATAGTGGAGCCCTCAGGATTCCAGAGCCAGCTTTCTGACATCATAATGGGGCCTCAGAGATAAAAGCCTGGGCCCAGGCAGTGTTGGTCAGTGCTGCTCAGCAGGCAGCACTGGACTGGACTGGATTACAGCTGATACAAGGTGTGAAGGAACAAGGGGTGGCTGTGGGCATGCACTTGCTGCCGCTGCCAGTGTTTATCTGCATGGCAGCAGGGCATTTGGGCGTTGCCAGGAAGGCGTTTTTATGTAGATTCCTCCTCTTTCAGCACTGCATTGTGGTGCAAGCAAAAGAAGCAAATCCTGTCTGGCTTCCTCTCCGGCCTTTATTCACCTCCCGTGTAGCTGTGAGTGTGTGAGCCTGCAGGGCCCCATGGAATTGCCTAGAAGTAGGCTGAATCGCTGCAAGGGCTGAACAGCAGTATCGGGCAGGCTCGGGCAACGCGCGGCCCGTTCGGGTTATCGCTTCTCGGCCTTTTGGCTAAGATCAAGTGTAGTATCTGTTCTTATCAGTTTAATATCTGATACGTCCCCTATCTGGGGACCATATATTAAATGGATTTTTAGAACAGGGAGATGGAAATAGAGCTTGCTCTGTCCACTCCACGCATTGACCTGGTATTGCAGTATTTCCAGGACCGGTGCACCCTTTCCTTATGTGTTGACTAAAAGCAGATTCCAAAAGTGTTTTTTGTCTTTGCTATTGTTTCTGTCTTTCTGAAGGGATCTCCCCTTTTAATCCCATTATTTCAACACCTGTTGGACAATGCATGAGTGATAATGAGCTCATTGATTAAATGCAATTAATGAATAGATTGCCACCTCTTGTTGTGTGTCGTCTGTGTTTCTGTGTTTCCGGCATTTCACATTGGAACACCTCATTCACCTTCCTTGTCTTCTCTCCGCCCTCCCTTTTAGGTAAGTTAAAGAGCTGCACCTGAGCCAGCCACTGATTGATTGATTGATTGATTGATTGATTGATTGATTGATTGATTGATGCAGCACAACAGTCAAATAGTGGAGTGGAGTAGGGGAACAGCAAACAGCCAATAAAGCAGCCCGCCCGCTCGCCTGCCCGCCACAATGGACCTACCTGTGTACACTAGATGGATGTGATGGAATGTACTGTCGTCCCTACATTTCAAGAAGAAGTAAGAATTGCAGTTGCAACAAAGCCTTGCTTGCCTACAAAGAGAGCAGCAATTTGGATTTGTTACTATGTTACCTAGAAGAATAACAAACTGTGCAAGGATGGAGGTTGTAGGAGCAAGGAGAAGTTGTCTGTAAAGTTGGTGGATGCCTATTTTCCATTTTGCAGTCCCTTGTCTCCCTCTTGTGGCCTCCTGGAGGCAACTAGCTGTGCAAAAAAAAGACAGCCTGGCGGCCGGCTGTTGCAGTGTTGCCCTCTCAGGCAACACTGAGTGACTGACTGAGCCTCACCGTCTTATATAAAGTTCAGACGGAACTTTGCACGTGTCATAGTGGAGCCCTCAGGATTCCAGAGCCAGCTTTCTGACATCATAATGGGGCCTCAGAGATAAAAGCCTGGGCCCAGGCAGTGTTGGTCAGTGCTGCTCAGCAGGCAGCACTGGACTGGACTGGATTACAGCTGATACAAGGTGTGAAGGAACAAGGGGTGGCTGTGGGCATGCACTTGCTGCCGCTGCCAGTGTTTATCTGCATGGCAGCAGGGCATTTGGGCGTTGCCAGGAAGGCGTTTTTATGTAGATTCCTCCTCTTTCAGCACTGCATTGTGGTGCAAGCAAAAGAAGCAAATCCTGTCTGGCTTCCTCTCCGGCCTTTATTCACCTCCCGTGTAGCTGTGAGTGTGTGAGCCTGCAGGGCCCCATGGAATTGCCTAGAAGTAGGCTGAATCGCTGCAAGGGCTGAACAGCAGTATCGGGCAGGCTCGGGCAACGCGCGGCCCGTTCGGGTTATCGCTTCTCGGCCTTTTGGCTAAGATCAAGTGTAGTATCTGTTCTTATCAGTTTAATATCTGATACGTCCCCTATCTGGGGACCATATATTAAATGGATTTTTAGAACAGGGAGATGGAAATAGAGCTTGCTCTGTCCACTCCACGCATTGACCTGGTATTGCAGTATTTCCAGGACCGGTGCACCCTTTCCTTATGTGTTGACTAAAAGCAGATTCCAAAAGTGTTTTTTGTCTTTGCTATTGTTTCTGTCTTTCTGAAGGGATCTCCCCTTTTAATCCCATTATTTCAACACCTGTTGGACAATGCATGAGTGATAATGAGCTCATTGATTAAATGCAATTAATGAATAGATTGCCACCTCTTGTTGTGTGTCGTCTGTGTTTCTGTGTTTCCGGCATTTCACATTGGAACACCTCATTCACCTTCCTTGTCTTCTCTCCGCCCTCCCTTTTAGGTAAGTTAAAGAGCTGCACCTGAGCCAGCCACTGATTGATTGATTGATTGATTGATTGATTGATTGATTGATTGATTGATTGATTGATTGATTGATGCAGCACAACAGTCAAATAGTGGAGTGGAGTAGGGGAACAGCAAACAGCCAATAAAGCAGCCCGCCCGCTCGCCTGCCCGCCACAATGGACCTACCTGTGTACACTAGATGGATGTGATGGAATGTACTGTCGTCCCTACATTTCAAGAAGAAGTAAGAATTGCAGTTGCAACAAAGCCTTGCTTGCCTACAAAGAGAGCAGCAATTTGGATTTGTTACTATGTTACCTAGAAGAATAACAAACTGTGCAAGGATGGAGGTTGTAGGAGCAAGGAGAAGTTGTCTGTAAAGTTGGTGGATGCCTATTTTCCATTTTGCAGTCCCTTGTCTCCCTCTTGTGGCCTCCTGGAGGCAACTAGCTGTGCAAAAAAAAGACAGCCTGGCGGCCGGCTGTTGCAGTGTTGCCCTCTCAGGCAACACTGAGTGACTGACTGAGCCTCACCGTCTTATATAAAGTTCAGACGGAACTTTGCACGTGTCATAATGGAGCCCTCAGGATTCCAGAGCCAGCTTTCTGACATCATAATGGGGCCTCAGAGATAAAAGCCTGGGCCCAGGCAGTGTTGGTCAGTGCTGCTCAGCAGGCAGCACTGGACTGGACTGGATTACAGCTGATACAAGGTGTGAAGGAACAAGGGGTGGCTGTGGGCATGCACTTGCTGCCGCTGCCAGTGTTTATCTGCATGGCAGCAGGGCATTTGGGCGTTGCCAGGAAGGCGTTTTTATGTAGATTCCTCCTCTTTCAGCACTGCATTGTGGTGCAAGCAAAAGAAGCAAATCCTGTCTGGCTTCCTCTCCGGCCTTTATTCACCTCCCGTGTAGCTGTGAGTGTGTGAGCCTGCAGGGCCCCATGGAATTGCCTAGAAGTAGGCTGAATCGCTGCAAGGGCTGAACAGCAGTATCGGGCAGGCTCGGGCAACGCGCGGCCCGTTCGGGTTATCGCTTCTCGGCCTTTTGGCTAAGATCAAGTGTAGTATCTGTTCTTATCAGTTTAATATCTGATACGTCCCCTATCTGGGGACCATATATTAAATGGATTTTTAGAACAGGGAGATGGAAATAGAGCTTGCTCTGTCCACTCCACGCATTGACCTGGTATTGCAGTATTTCCAGGACCGGTGCACCCTTTCCTTATGTGTTGACTAAAAGCAGATTCCAAAAGTGTTTTTTGTCTTTGCTATTGTTTCTGTCTTTCTGAAGGGATCTCCCCTTTTAATCCCATTATTTCAACACCTGTTGGACAATGCATGAGTGATAATGAGCTCATTGATTAAATGCAATTAATGAATAGATTGCCACCTCTTGTTGTGTGTCGTCTGTGTTTCTGTGTTTCCGGCATTTCACATTGGAACACCTCATTCACCTTCCTTGTCTTCTCTCCGCCCTCCCTTTTAGGTAAGTTAAAGAGCTGCACCTGAGCCAGCCACTGATTGATTGATTGATTGATTGATTGATTGATTGATTGATTGATTGATTGATTGATTGATTGATGCAGCACAACAGTCAAATAGTGGAGTGGAGTAGGGGAACAGCAAACAGCCAATAAAGCAGCCCGCCCGCTCGCCTGCCCGCCACAATGGACCTACCTGTGTACACTAGATGGATGTGATGGAATGTACTGTCGTCCCTACATTTCAAGAAGAAGTAAGAATTGCAGTTGCAACAAAGCCTTGCTTGCCTACAAAGAGAGCAGCAATTTGGATTTGTTACTATGTTACCTAGAAGAATAACAAACTGTGCAAGGATGGAGGTTGTAGGAGCAAGGAGAAGTTGTCTGTAAAGTTGGTGGATGCCTATTTTCCATTTTGCAGTCCCTTGTCTCCCTCTTGTGGCCTCCTGGAGGCAACTAGCTGTGCAAAAAAAAGACAGCCTGGCGGCCGGCTGTTGCAGTGTTGCCCTCTCAGGCAACACTGAGTGACTGACTGAGCCTCACCGTCTTATATAAAGTTCAGACGGAACTTTGCACGTGTCATAGTGGAGCCCTCAGGATTCCAGAGCCAGCTTTCTGACATCATAATGGGGCCTCAGAGATAAAAGCCTGGGCCCAGGCAGTGTTGGTCAGTGCTGCTCAGCAGGCAGCACTGGACTGGACTGGATTACAGCTGATACAAGGTGTGAAGGAACAAGGGGTGGCTGTGGGCATGCACTTGCTGCCGCTGCCAGTGTTTATCTGCATGGCAGCAGGGCATTTGGGCGTTGCCAGGAAGGCGTTTTTATGTAGATTCCTCCTCTTTCAGCACTGCATTGTGGTGCAAGCAAAAGAAGCAATCCTGTCTGGCTTCCTCTCCGGCCTTTATTCACCTCCCGTGTAGCTGTGAGTGTGTGAGCCTGCAGGGCCCCATGGAATTGCCTAGAAGTAGGCTGAATCGCTGCAAGGGCTGAACAGCAGTATCGGGCAGGCTCGGGCAACGCGCGGCCCGTTCGGGTTATCGCTTCTCGGCCTTTTGGCTAAGATCAAGTGTAGTATCTGTTCTTATCAGTTTAATATCTGATACGTCCCCTATCTGGGGACCATATATTAAATGGATTTTTAGAACAGGGAGATGGAAATAGAGCTTGCTCTGTCCACTCCACGCATTGACCTGGTATTGCAGTATTTCCAGGACCGGTGCACCCTTTCCTTATGTGTTGACTAAAAGCAGATTCCAAAAGTGTTTTTTGTCTTTGCTATTGTTTCTGTCTTTCTGAAGGGATCTCCCCTTTTAATCCCATTATTTCAACACCTGTTGGACAATGCATGAGTGATAATGAGCTCATTGATTAAATGCAATTAATGAATAGATTGCCACCTCTTGTTGTGTGTCGTCTGTGTTTCTGTGTTTCCGGCATTTCACATTGGAACACCTCATTCACCTTCCTTGTCTTCTCTCCGCCCTCCCTTTTAGGTAAGTTAAAGAGCTGCACCTGAGCCAGCCACTTGATTGATTGATTGATTGATTGATTGATTGATTGATTGATTGATTGATGCAGCACAACAGTCAAATAGTGGAGTGGAGTAGGGGAACAGCAAACAGCCAATAAAGCAGCCCGCCCGCTCGCCTGCCCGCCACAATGGACCTACCTGTGTACACTAGATGGATGTGATGGAATGTACTGTCGTCCCTACATTTCAAGAAGAAGTAAGAATTGCAGTTGCAACAAAGCCTTGCTTGCCTACAAAGAGAGCAGCAATTTGGATTTGTTACTATGTTACCTAGAAGAATAACAAACTGTGCAAGGATGGAGGTTGTAGGAGCAAGGAGAAGTTGTCTGTAAAGTTGGTGGATGCCTATTTTCCATTTTGCAGTCCCTTGTCTCCCTCTTGTGGCCTCCTGGAGGCAACTAGCTGTGCAAAAAAAAGACAGCCTGGCGGCCGGCTGTTGCAGTGTTGCCCTCTCAGGCAACACTGAGTGACTGACTGAGCCTCACCGTCTTATATAAAGTTCAGACGGAACTTTGCACGTGTCATAGTGGAGCCCTCAGGATTCCAGAGCCAGCTTTCTGACATCATAATGGGGCCTCAGAGATAAAAGCCTGGGCCCAGGCAGTGTTGGTCAGTGCTGCTCAGCAGGCAGCACTGGACTGGACTGGATTACAGCTGATACAAGGTGTGAAGGAACAAGGGGTGGCTGTGGGCATGCACTTGCTGCCGCTGCCAGTGTTTATCTGCATGGCAGCAGGGCATTTGGGCGTTGCCAGGAAGGCGTTTTTATGTAGATTCCTCCTCTTTCAGCACTGCATTGTGGTGCAAGCAAAAGAAGCAAATCCTGTCTGGCTTCCTCTCCGGCCTTTATTCACCTCCCGTGTAGCTGTGAGTGTGTGAGCCTGCAGGGCCCCATGGAATTGCCTAGAAGTAGGCTGAATCGCTGCAAGGGCTGAACAGCAGTATCGGGCAGGCTCGGGCAACGCGCGGCCCGTTCGGGTTATCGCTTCTCGGCCTTTTGGCTAAGATCAAGTGTAGTATCTGTTCTTATCAGTTTAATATCTGATACGTCCCCTATCTGGGGACCATATATTAAATGGATTTTTAGAACAGGGAGATGGAAATAGAGCTTGCTCTGTCCACTCCACGCATTGACCTGGTATTGCAGTATTTCCAGGACCGGTGCACCCTTTCCTTATGTGTTGACTAAAAGCAGATTCCAAAAGTGTTTTTTGTCTTTGCTATTGTTTCTGTCTTTCTGAAGGGATCTCCCCTTTTAATCCCATTATTTCAACACCTGTTGGACAATGCATGAGTGATAATGAGCTCATTGATTAAATGCAATTAATGAATAGATTGCCACCTCTTGTTGTGTGTCGTCTGTGTTTCTGTGTTTCCGGCATTTCACATTGGAACACCTCATTCACCTTCCTTGTCTTCTCTCCGCCCTCCCTTTTAGGTAAGTTAAAGAGCTGCACCTGAGCCAGCCACTGATTGATTGATTGATTGATTGATTGATTGATTGATTGATTGATTGATGCAGCACAACAGTCAAATAGTGGAGTGGAGTAGGGGAACAGCAAACAGCCAATAAAGCAGCCCGCCTGCTCGCCTGCCCGCCACAATGGACCTACCTGTGTACACTAGATGGATGTGATGGAATGTACTGTCGTCCCTACATTTCAAGAAGAAGTAAGAATTGCAGTTGCAGCAAAGCCTTGCTTGCCTACAAAGAGAGCAGCAATTTGGATTTGTTACTATGTTACCTAGAAGAATAACAAACTGTGCAAGGATGGAGGTTGTAGGAGCAAGGAGAAGTTGTCTGTAAAGTTGGTGGATGCCTATTTTCCATTTTGCAGTCCCTTGTCTCCCTCTTGTGGCCTCCTGGAGGCAACTAGCTGTGCAAAAAAAAGACAGCCTGGCGGCCGGCTGTTGCAGTGTTGCCCTCTCAGGCAACACTGAGTGACTGACTGAGCCTCACCGTCTTATATAAAGTTCAGACGGAACTTTGCACGTGTCATAGTGGAGCCCTCAGGATTCCAGAGCCAGCTTTCTGACATCATAATGGGGCCTCAGAGATAAAAGCCTGGGCCCAGGCAGTGTTGGTCAGTGCTGCTCAGCAGGCAGCACTGGACTGGACTGGATTACAGCTGATACAAGGTGTGAAGGAACAAGGGGTGGCTGTGGGCATGCACTTGCTGCCGCTGCCAGTGTTTATCTGCATGGCAGCAGGGCATTTGGGCGTTGCCAGGAAGGCGTTTTTATGTAGATTCCTCCTCTTTCAGCACTGCATTGTGGTGCAAGCAAAAGAAGCAAATCCTGTCTGGCTTCCTCTCCGGCCTTTATTCACCTCCCGTGTAGCTGTGAGTGTGTGAGCCTGCAGGGCCCCATGGAATTGCCTAGAAGTAGGCTGAATCGCTGCAAGGGCTGAACAGCAGTATCGGGCAGGCTCGGGCAACGCGCGGCCCGTTCGGGTTATCGCTTCTCGGTCTTTTGGCTAAGATCAAGTGTAGTATCTGTTCTTATCAGTTTAATATCTGATACGTCCCCTATCTGGGGACCATATATTAAATGGATTTTTAGAACAGGGAGATGGAAATAGAGCTTGCTCTGTCCACTCCACGCATTGACCTGGTATTGCAGTATTTCCAGGACCGGTGCACCCTTTCCTTATGTGTTGACTAAAAGCAGATTCCAAAAGTGTTTTTTGTCTTTGCTATTGTTTCTGTCTTTCTGAAGGGATCTCCCCTTTTAATCCCATTATTTCAACACCTGTTGGACAATGCATGAGTGATAATGAGCTCATTGATTAAATGCAATTAATGAATAGATTGCAACCTCTTGTTGTGTGTCGTCTGTGTTTCTGTGTTTCCGGCATTTCACATTGGAACACCTCATTCACCTTCCTTGTCTTCTCTCCGCCCTCCCTTTTAGGTAAGTTAAAGAGCTGCACCTGAGCCAGCCACTGATTGATTGATTGATTGATTGATTGATTGATTGATTGATTGATTGATTGATTGATTGATGCAGCACAACAGTCAAATAGTGGAGTGGAGTAGGGGAACAGCAAACAGCCAATAAAGCAGCCCGCCCGCTCGCCTGCCCGCCACAATGGACCTACCTGTGTACACTAGATGGATGTGATGGAATGTACTGTCGTCCCTACATTTCAAGAAGAAGTAAGAATTGCAGTTGCAACAAAGCCTTGCTTGCCTACAAAGAGAGCAGCAATTTGGATTTGTTACTATGTTACCTAGAAGAATAACAAACTGTGCAAGGATGGAGGTTGTAGGAGCAAGGAGAAGTTGTCTGTAAAGTTGGTGGATGCCTATTTTCCATTTTGCAGTCCCTTGTCTCCCTCTTGTGGCCTCCTGGAGGCAACTAGCTGTGCAAAAAAAAGACAGCCTGGCGGCCGGCTGTTGCAGTGTTGCCCTCTCAGGCAACACTGAGTGACTGACTGAGCCTCACCGTCTTATATAAAGTTCAGACGGAACTTTGCACGTGTCATAGTGGAGCCCTCAGGATTCCAGAGCCAGCTTTCTGACATCATAATGGGGCCTCAGAGATAAAAGCCTGGGCCCAGGCAGTGTTGGTCAGTGCTGCTCAGCAGGCAGCACTGGACTGGACTGGATTACAGCTGATACAAGGTGTGAAGGAACAAGGGGTGGCTGTGGGCATGCACTTGCTGCCGCTGCCAGTGTTTATCTGCATGGCAGCAGGGCATTTGGGCGTTGCCAGGAAGGCGTTTTTATGTAGATTCCTCCTCTTTCAGCACTGCATTGTGGTGCAAGCAAAAGAAGCAAATCCTGTCTGGCTTCCTCTCCGGCCTTTATTCACCTCCCGTGTAGCTGTGAGTGTGTGAGCCTGCAGGGCCCCATGGAATTGCCTAGAAGTAGGCTGAATCGCTGCAAGGGCTGAACAGCAGTATCGGGCAGGCTCGGGCAACGCGCGGCCCGTTCGGGTTATCGCTTCTCGGCCTTTTGGCTAAGATCAAGTGTAGTATCTGTTCTTATCAGTTTAATATCTGATACGTCCCCTATCTGGGGACCATATATTAAATGGATTTTTAGAACAGGGAGATGGAAATAGAGCTTGCTCTGTCCACTCCACGCATTGACCTGGTATTGCAGTATTTCCAGGACCGGTGCACCCTTTCCTTATGTGTTGACTAAAAGCAGATTCCAAAAGTGTTTTTTGTCTTTGCTATTGTTTCTGTCTTTCTGAAGGGATCTCCCCTTTTAATCCCATTATTTCAACACCTGTTGGACAATGCATGAGTGATAATGAGCTCATTGATTAAATGCAATTAATGAATAGATTGCCACCTCTTGTTGTGTGTCGTCTGTGTTTCTGTGTTTCCGGCATTTCACATTGGAACACCTCATTCACCTTCCTTGTCTTCTCTCCGCCCTCCCTTTTAGGTAAGTTAAAGAGCTGCACCTGAGCCAGCCACTGATTGATTGATTGATTGATTGATTGATTGATTGATTGATTGATTGATTGATTGATGCAGCACAACAGTCAAATAGTGGAGTGGAGTAGGGGAACAGCAAACAGCCAATAAAGCAGCCCGCCCGCTCGCCTGCCCGCCACAATGGACCTACCTGTGTACACTAGATGGATGTGATGGAATGTACTGTCGTCCCTACATTTCAAGAAGAAGTAAGAATTGCAGTTGCAACAAAGCCTTGCTTGCCTACAAAGAGAGCAGCAATTTGGATTTGTTACTATGTTACCTAGAAGAATAACAAACTGTGCAAGGATGGAGGTTGTAGGAGCAAGGAGAAGTTGTCTGTAAAGTTGGTGGATGCCTATTTTCCATTTTGCAGTCCCTTGTCTCCCTCTTGTGGCCTCCTGGAGGCAACTAGCTGTGCAAAAAAAAGACAGCCTGGCGGCCGGCTGTTGCAGTGTTGCCCTCTCAGGCAACACTGAGTGACTGACTGAGCCTCACCGTCTTATATAAAGTTCAGACGGAACTTTGCACGTGTCATAGTGGAGCCCTCAGGATTCCAGAGCCAGCTTTCTGACATCATAATGGGGCCTCAGAGATAAAAGCCTGGGCCCAGGCAGTGTTGGTCAGTGCTGCTCAGCAGGCAGCACTGGACTGGACTGGATTACAGCTGATACAAGGTGTGAAGGAACAAGGGGTGGCTGTGGGCATGCACTTGCTGCCGCTGCCAGTGTTTATCTGCATGGCAGCAGGGCATTTGGGCGTTGCCAGGAAGGCGTTTTTATGTAGATTCCTCCTCTTTCAGCACTGCATTGTGGTGCAAGCAAAAGAAGCAAATCCTGTCTGGCTTCCTCTCCGGCCTTTATTCACCTCCCGTGTAGCTGTGAGTGTGTGAGCCTGCAGGGCCCCATGGAATTGCCTAGAAGTAGGCTGAATCGCTGCAAGGGCTGAACAGCAGTATCGGGCAGGCTCGGGCAACGCGCGGCCCGTTCGGGTTATCGCTTCTCGGCCTTTTGGCTAAGATCAAGTGTAGTATCTGTTCTTATCAGTTTAATATCTGATACGTCCCCTATCTGGGGACCATATATTAAATGGATTTTTAGAACAGGGAGATGGAAATAGAGCTTGCTCTGTCCACTCCACGCATTGACCTGGTATTGCAGTATTTCCAGGACCGGTGCACCCTTTCCTTATGTGTTGACTAAAAGCAGATTCCAAAAGTGTTTTTTGTCTTTGCTATTGTTTCTGTCTTTCTGAAGGGAACTCCCCTTTTAATCCCATTATTTCAACACCTGTTGGACAATGCATGAGTGATAATGAGCTCATTGATTAAATGCAATTAATGAATAGATTGCCACCTCTTGTTGTGTGTCGTCTGTGTTTCTGTGTTTCCGGCATTTCACATTGGAACACCTCATTCACCTTCCTTGTCTTCTCTCCGCCCTCCCTTTTAGGTAAGTTAAAGAGCTGCACCTGAGCCAGCCACTGATTGATTGATTGATTGATTGATTGATTGATTGATTGATTGATTGATTGATTGATGCAGCACAACAGTCAAATAGTGGAGTGGAGTAGGGGAACAGCAAACAGCCAATAAAGCAGCCCGCCCGCTCGCCTGCCCGCCACAATGGACCTACCTGTGTACACTAGATGGATGTGATGGAATGTACTGTCGTCCCTACATTTCAAGAAGAAGTAAGAATTGCAGTTGCAACAAAGCCTTGCTTGCCTACAAAGAGAGCAGCAATTTGGATTTGTTACTATGTTACCTAGAAGAATAACAAACTGTGCAAGGATGGAGGTTGTAGGAGCAAGGAGAAGTTGTCTGTAAAGTTGGTGGATGCCTATTTTCCATTTTGCAGTCCCTTGTCTCCCTCTTGTGGCCTCCTGGAGGCAACTAGCTGTGCAAAAAAAAGACAGCCTGGCGGCCGGCTGTTGCAGTGTTGCCCTCTCAGGCAACACTGAGTGACTGACTGAGCCTCACCGTCTTATATAAAGTTCAGACGGAACTTTGCACGTGTCATAGTGGAGCCCTCAGGATTCCAGAGCCAGCTTTCTGACATCATAATGGGGCCTCAGAGATAAAAGCCTGGGCCCAGGCAGTGTTGGTCAGTGCTGCTCAGCAGGCAGCACTGGACTGGACTGGATTACAGCTGATACAAGGTGTGAAGGAACAAGGGGTGGCTGTGGGCATGCACTTGCTGCCGCTGCCAGTGTTTATCTGCATGGCAGCAGGGCATTTGGGCGTTGCCAGGAAGGCGTTTTTATGTAGATTCCTCCTCTTTCAGCACTGCATTGTGGTGCAAGCAAAAGAAGCAAATCCTGTCTGGCTTCCTCTCCGGCCTTTATTCACCTCCCGTGTAGCTGTGAGTGTGTGAGCCTGCAGGGCCCCATGGAATTGCCTAGAAGTAGGCTGAATCGCTGCAAGGGCTGAACAGCAGTATCGGGCAGGCTCGGGCAACGCGCGGCCCGTTCGGGTTATCGCTTCTCGGCCTTTTGGCTAAGATCAAGTGTAGTATCTGTTCTTATCAGTTTAATATCTGATACGTCCCCTATCTGGGGACCATATATTAAATGGATTTTTAGAACAGGGAGATGGAAATAGAGCTTGCTCTGTCCACTCCACGCATTGACCTGGTATTGCAGTATTTCCAGGACCGGTGCACCCTTTCCTTATGTGTTGACTAAAAGCAGATTCCAAAAGTGTTTTTTGTCTTTGCTATTGTTTCTGTCTTTCTGAAGGGATCTCCCCTTTTAATCCCATTATTTCAACACCTGTTGGACAATGCATGAGTGATAATGAGCTCATTGATTAAATGCAATTAATGAATAGATTGCCACCTCTTGTTGTGTGTCGTCTGTGTTTCTGTGTTTCCGGCATTTCACATTGGAACACCTCATTCACCTTCCTTGTCTTCTCTCCGCCCTCCCTTTTAGGTAAGTTAAAGAGCTGCACCTGAGCCAGCCACTGATTGATTGATTGATTGATTGATTGATTGATTGATTGATTGATTGATTGATGCAGCACAACAGTCAAATAGTGGAGTGGAGTAGGGGAACAGCAAACAGCCAATAAAGCAGCCCGCCCGCTCGCCTGCCCGCCACAATGGACCTACCTGTGTACACTAGATGGATGTGATGGAATGTACTGTCGTCCCTACATTTCAAGAAGAAGTAAGAATTGCAGTTGCAACAAAGCCTTGCTTGCCTACAAAGAGAGCAGCAATTTGGATTTGTTACTATGTTACCTAGAAGAATAACAAACTGTGCAAGGATGGAGGTTGTAGGAGCAAGGAGAAGTTGTCTGTAAAGTTGGTGGATGCCTATTTTCCATTTTGCAGTCCCTTGTCTCCCTCTTGTGGCCTCCTGGAGGCAACTAGCTGTGCAAAAAAAAGACAGCCTGGCGGCCGGCTGTTGCAGTGTTGCCCTCTCAGGCAACACTGAGTGACTGACTGAGCCTCACCGTCTTATATAAAGTTCAGACGGAACTTTGCACGTGTCATAGTGGAGCCCTCAGGATTCCAGAGCCAGCTTTCTGACATCATAATGGGGCCTCAGAGATAAAAGCCTGGGCCCAGGCAGTGTTGGTCAGTGCTGCTCAGCAGGCAGCACTGGACTGGACTGGATTACAGCTGATACAAGGTGTGAAGGAACAAGGGGTGGCTGTGGGCATGCACTTGCTGCCGCTGCCAGTGTTTATCTGCATGGCAGCAGGGCATTTGGGCGTTGCCAGGAAGGCGTTTTTATGTAGATTCCTCCTCTTTCAGCACTGCATTGTGGTGCAAGCAAAAGAAGCAAATCCTGTCTGGCTTCCTCTCCGGCCTTTATTCACCTCCCGTGTAGCTGTGAGTGTGTGAGCCTGCAGGGCCCCATGGAATTGCCTAGAAGTAGGCTGAATCGCTGCAAGGGCTGAACAGCAGTATCGGGCAGGCTCGGGCAACGCGCGGCCCGTTCGGGTTATCGCTTCTCGGCCTTTTGGCTAAGATCAAGTGTAGTATCTGTTCTTATCAGTTTAATATCTGATACGTCCCCTATCTGGGGACCATATATTAAATGGATTTTTAGAACAGGGAGATGGAAATAGAGCTTGCTCTGTCCACTCCACGCATTGACCTGGTATTGCAGTATTTCCAGGACCGGTGCACCCTTTCCTTATGTGTTGACTAAAAGCAGATTCCAAAAGTGTTTTTTGTCTTTGCTATTGTTTCTGTCTTTCTGAAGGGATCTCCCCTTTTAATCCCATTATTTCAACACCTGTTGGACAATGCATGAGTGATAATGAGCTCATTGATTAAATGCAATTAATGAATAGATTGCCACCTCTTGTTGTGTGTCGTCTGTGTTTCTGTGTTTCCGGCATTTCACATTGGAACACCTCATTCACCTTCCTTGTCTTCTCTCCGCCCTCCCTTTTAGGTAAGTTAAAGAGCTGCACCTGAGCCAGCCACTGATTGATTGATTGATTGATTGATTGATTGATTGATTGATTGATTGATTGCAGCACAACAGTCAAATAGTGGAGTGGAGTAGGGGAACAGCAAACAGCCAATAAAGCAGCCCGCCCGCTCGCCTGCCCGCCACAATGGACCTACCTGTGTACACTAGATGGATGTGATGGAATGTACTGTCGTCCCTACATTTCAAGAAGAAGTAAGAATTGCAGTTGCAACAAAGCCTTGCTTGCCTACAAAGAGAGCAGCAATTTGGATTTGTTACTATGTTACCTAGAAGAATAACAAACTGTGCAAGGATGGAGGTTGTAGGAGCAAGGAGAAGTTGTCTGTAAAGTTGGTGGATGCCTATTTTCCATTTTGCAGTCCCTTGTCTCCCTCTTGTGGCCTCCTGGAGGCAACTAGCTGTGCAAAAAAAAGACAGCCTGGCGGCCGGCTGTTGCAGTGTTGCCCTCTCAGGCAACACTGAGTGACTGACTGAGCCTCACCGTCTTATATAAAGTTCAGACGGAACTTTGCACGTGTCATAGTGGAGCCCTCAGGATTCCAGAGCCAGCTTTCTGACATCATAATGGGGCCTCAGAGATAAAAGCCTGGGCCCAGGCAGTGTTGGTCAGTGCTGCTCAGCAGGCAGCACTGGACTGGACTGGATTACAGCTGATACAAGGTGTGAAGGAACAAGGGGTGGCTGTGGGCATGCACTTGCTGCCGCTGCCAGTGTTTATCTGCATGGCAGCAGGGCATTTGGGCGTTGCCAGGAAGGCGTTTTTATGTAGATTCCTCCTCTTTCAGCACTGCATTGTGGTGCAAGCAAAAGAAGCAAATCCTGTCTGGCTTCCTCTCCGGCCTTTATTCACCTCCCGTGTAGCTGTGAGTGTGTGAGCCTGCAGGGCCCCATGGAATTGCCTAGAAGTAGGCTGAATCGCTGCAAGGGCTGAACAGCAGTATCGGGCAGGCTCGGGCAACGCGCGGCCCGTTCGGGTTATCGCTTCTCGGCCTTTTGGCTAAGATCAAGTGTAGTATCTGTTCTTATCAGTTTAATATCTGATACGTCCCCTATCTGGGGACCATATATTAAATGGATTTTTAGAACAGGGAGATGGAAATAGAGCTTGCTCTGTCCACTCCACGCATTGACCTGGTATTGCAGTATTTCCAGGACCGGTGCACCCTTTCCTTATGTGTTGACTAAAAGCAGATTCCAAAAGTGTTTTTTGTCTTTGCTATTGTTTCTGTCTTTCTGAAGGGATCTCCCCTTTTAATCCCATTATTTCAACACCTGTTGGACAATGCATGAGTGATAATGAGCTCATTGATTAAATGCAATTAATGAATAGATTGCCACCTCTTGTTGTGTGTCGTCTGTGTTTCTGTGTTTCCGGCATTTCACATTGGAACACCTCATTCACCTTCCTTGTCTTCTCTCCGCCCTCCCTTTTAGGTAAGTTAAAGAGCTGCACCTGAGCCAGCCACTGATTGATTGATTGATTGATTGATTGATTGATTGATTGATTGATTGATGCAGCACAACAGTCAAATAGTGGAGTGGAGTAGGGGAACAGCAAACAGCCAATAAAGCAGCCCGCCCGCTCGCCTGCCCGCCACAATGGACCTACCTGTGTACACTAGATGGATGTGATGGAATGTACTGTCGTCCCTACATTTCAAGAAGAAGTAAGAATTGCAGTTGCAACAAAGCCTTGCTTGCCTACAAAGAGAGCAGCAATTTGGATTTGTTACTATGTTACCTAGAAGAATAACAAACTGTGCAAGGATGGAGGTTGTAGGAGCAAGGAGAAGTTGTCTGTAAAGTTGGTGGATGCCTATTTTCCATTTTGCAGTCCCTTGTCTCCCTCTTGTGGCCTCCTGGAGGCAACTAGCTGTGCAAAAAAAAGACAGCCTGGCGGCCGGCTGTTGCAGTGTTGCCCTCTCAGGCAACACTGAGTGACTGACTGAGCCTCACCGTCTTATATAAAGTTCAGACGGAACTTTGCACGTGTCATAGTGGAGCCCTCAGGATTCCAGAGCCAGCTTTCTGACATCATAATGGGGCCTCAGAGATAAAAGCCTGGGCCCAGGCAGTGTTGGTCAGTGCTGCTCAGCAGGCAGCACTGGACTGGACTGGATTACAGCTGATACAAGGTGTGAAGGAACAAGGGGTGGCTGTGGGCATGCACTTGCTGCCGCTGCCAGTGTTTATCTGCATGGCAGCAGGGCATTTGGGCGTTGCCAGGAAGGCGTTTTTATGTAGATTCCTCCTCTTTCAGCACTGCATTGTGGTGCAAGCAAAAGAAGCAAATCCTGTCTGGCTTCCTCTCCGGCCTTTATTCACCTCCCGTGTAGCTGTGAGTGTGTGAGCCTGCAGGGCCCCATGGAATTGCCTAGAAGTAGGCTGAATCGCTGCAAGGGCTGAACAGCAGTATCGGGCAGGCTCGGGCAACGCGCGGCCCGTTCGGGTTATCGCTTCTCGGCCTTTTGGCTAAGATCAAGTGTAGTATCTGTTCTTATCAGTTTAATATCTGATACGTCCCCTATCTGGGGACCATATATTAAATGGATTTTTAGAACAGGGAGATGGAAATAGAGCTTGCTCTGTCCACTCCACGCATTGACCTGGTATTGCAGTATTTCCAGGACCGGTGCACCCTTTCCTTATGTGTTGACTAAAAGCAGATTCCAAAAGTGTTTTTTGTCTTTGCTATTGTTTCTGTCTTTCTGAAGGGATCTCCCCTTTTAATCCCATTATTTCAACACCTGTTGGACAATGCATGAGTGATAATGAGCTCATTGATTAAATGCAATTAATGAATAGATTGCCACCTCTTGTTGTGTGTCGTCTGTGTTTCTGTGTTTCCGGCATTTCACATTGGAACACCTCATTCACCTTCCTTGTCTTCTCTCCGCCCTCCCTTTTAGGTAAGTTAAAGAGCTGCACCTGAGCCAGCCACTGATTGATTGATTGATTGATTGATTGATTGATTGATTGATTGATTGATTGATTGATGCAGCACAACAGTCAAATAGTGGAGTGGAGTAGGGGAACAGCAAACAGCCAATAAAGCAGCCCGCCCGCTCGCCTGCCCGCCACAATGGACCTACCTGTGTACACTAGATGGATGTGATGGAATGTACTGTCGTCCCTACATTTCAAGAAGAAGTAAGAATTGCAGTTGCAACAAAGCCTTGCTTGCCTACAAAGAGAGCAGCAATTTGGATTTGTTACTATGTTACCTAGAAGAATAACAAACTGTGCAAGGATGGAGGTTGTAGGAGCAAGGAGAAGTTGTCTGTAAAGTTGGTGGATGCCTATTTTCCATTTTGCAGTCCCTTGTCTCCCTCTTGTGGCCTCCTGGAGGCAACTAGCTGTGCAAAAAAAAGACAGCCTGGCGGCCGGCTGTTGCAGTGTTGCCCTCTCAGGCAACACTGAGTGACTGACTGAGCCTCACCGTCTTATATAAAGTTCAGACGGAACTTTGCACGTGTCATAGTGGAGCCCTCAGGATTCCAGAGCCAGCTTTCTGACATCATAATGGGGCCTCAGAGATAAAAGCCTGGGCCCAGGCAGTGTTGGTCAGTGCTGCTCAGCAGGCAGCACTGGACTGGACTGGATTACAGCTGATACAAGGTGTGAAGGAACAAGGGGTGGCTGTGGGCATGCACTTGCTGCCGCTGCCAGTGTTTATCTGCATGGCAGCAGGGCATTTGGGCGTTGCCAGGAAGGCGTTTTTATGTAGATTCCTCCTCTTTCAGCACTGCATTGTGGTGCAAGCAAAAGAAGCAAATCCTGTCTGGCTTCCTCTCCGGCCTTTATTCACCTCCCGTGTAGCTGTGAGTGTGTGAGCCTGCAGGGCCCCATGGAATTGCCTAGAAGTAGGCTGAATCGCTGCAAGGGCTGAACAGCAGTATCGGGCAGGCTCGGGCAACGCGCGGCCCGTTCGGGTTATCGCTTCTCGGCCTTTTGGCTAAGATCAAGTGTAGTATCTGTTCTTATCAGTTTAATATCTGATACGTCCCCTATCTGGGGACCATATATTAAATGGATTTTTAGAACAGGGAGATGGAAATAGAGCTTGCTCTGTCCACTCCACGCATTGACCTGGTATTGCAGTATTTCCAGGACCGGTGCACCCTTTCCTTATGTGTTGACTAAAAGCAGATTCCAAAAGTGTTTTTTGTCTTTGCTATTGTTTCTGTCTTTCTGAAGGGATCTCCCCTTTTAATCCCATTATTTCAACACCTGTTGGACAATGCATGAGTGATAATGAGCTCATTGATTAAATGCAATTAATGAATAGATTGCCACCTCTTGTTGTGTGTCGTCTGTGTTTCTGTGTTTCCGGCATTTCACATTGGAACACCTCATTCACCTTCCTTGTCTTCTCTCCGCCCTCCCTTTTAGGTAAGTTAAAGAGCTGCACCTGAGCCAGCCACTGATTGATTGATTGATTGATTGATTGATTGATTGATTGATTGATTGATTGATTGATGCAGCACAACAGTCAAATAGTGGAGTGGAGTAGGGGAACAGCAAACAGCCAATAAAGCAGCCCGCCCGCTCGCCTGCCCGCCACAATGGACCTACCTGTGTACACTAGATGGATGTGATGGAATGTACTGTCGTCCCTACATTTCAAGAAGAAGTAAGAATTGCAGTTGCAACAAAGCCTTGCTTGCCTACAAAGAGAGCAGCAATTTGGATTTGTTACTATGTTACCTAGAAGAATAACAAACTGTGCAAGGATGGAGGTTGTAGGAGCAAGGAGAAGTTGTCTGTAAAGTTGGTGGATGCCTATTTTCCATTTTGCAGTCCCTTGTCTCCCTCTTGTGGCCTCCTGGAGGCAACTAGCTGTGCAAAAAAAAGACAGCCTGGCGGCCGGCTGTTGCAGTGTTGCCCTCTCAGGCAACACTGAGTGACTGACTGAGCCTCACCGTCTTATATAAAGTTCAGACGGAACTTTGCACGTGTCATAGTGGAGCCCTCAGGATTCCAGAGCCAGCTTTCTGACATCATAATGGGGCCTCAGAGATAAAAGCCTGGGCCCAGGCAGTGTTGGTCAGTGCTACTCAGCAGGCAGCACTGGACTGGACTGGATTACAGCTGATACAAGGTGTGAAGGAACAAGGGGTGGCTGTGGGCATGCACTTGCTGCCGCTGCCAGTGTTTATCTGCATGGCAGCAGGGCATTTGGGCGTTGCCAGGAAGGCGTTTTTATGTAGATTCCTCCTCTTTCAGCACTGCATTGTGGTGCAAGCAAAAGAAGCAAATCCTGTCTGGCTTCCTCTCCGGCCTTTATTCACCTCCCGTGTAGCTGTGAGTGTGTGAGCCTGCAGGGCCCCATGGAATTGCCTAGAAGTAGGCTGAATCGCTGCAAGGGCTGAACAGCAGTATCGGGCAGGCTCGGGCAACGCGCGGCCCGTTCGGGTTATCGCTTCTCGGCCTTTTGGCTAAGATCAAGTGTAGTATCTGTTCTTATCAGTTTAATATCTGATACGTCCCCTATCTGGGGACCATATATTAAATGGATTTTTAGAACAGGGAGATGGAAATAGAGCTTGCTCTGTCCACTCCACGCATTGACCTGGTATTGCAGTATTTCCAGGACCGGTGCACCCTTTCCTTATGTGTTGACTAAAAGCAGATTCCAAAAGTGTTTTTTGTCTTTGCTATTGTTTCTGTCTTTCTGAAGGGATCTCCCCTTTTAATCCCATTATTTCAACACCTGTTGGACAATGCATGAGTGATAATGAGCTCATTGATTAAATGCAATTAATGAATAGATTGCCACCTCTTGTTGTGTGTCGTCTGTGTTTCTGTGTTTCCGGCATTTCACATTGGAACACCTCATTCACCTTCCTTGTCTTCTCTCCGCCCTCCCTTTTAGGTAAGTTAAAGAGCTGCACCTGAGCCAGCCACTGATTGATTGATTGATTGATTGATTGATTGATTGATTGATTGATTGATTGATTGATGCAGCACAACAGTCAAATAGTGGAGTGGAGTAGGGGAACAGCAAACAGCCAATAAAGCAGCCCGCCCGCTCGCCTGCCCGCCACAATGGACCTACCTGTGTACACTAGATGGATGTGATGGAATGTACTGTCGTCCCTACATTTCAAGAAGAAGTAAGAATTGCAGTTGCAACAAAGCCTTGCTTGCCTACAAAGAGAGCAGCAATTTGGATTTGTTACTATGTTACCTAGAAGAATAACAAACTGTGCAAGGATGGAGGTTGTAGGAGCAAGGAGAAGTTGTCTGTAAAGTTGGTGGATGCCTATTTTCCATTTTGCAGTCCCTTGTCTCCCTCTTGTGGCCTCCTGGAGGCAACTAGCTGTGCAAAAAAAAGACAGCCTGGCGGCCGGCTGTTGCAGTGTTGCCCTCTCAGGCAACACTGAGTGACTGACTGAGCCTCACCGTCTTATATAAAGTTCAGACGGAACTTTGCACGTGTCATAGTGGAGCCCTCAGGATTCCAGAGCCAGCTTTCTGACATCATAATGGGGCCTCAGAGATAAAAGCCTGGGCCCAGGCAGTGTTGGTCAGTGCTGCTCAGCAGGCAGCACTGGACTGGACTGGATTACAGCTGATACAAGGTGTGAAGGAACAAGGGGTGGCTGTGGGCATGCACTTGCTGCCGCTGCCAGTGTTTATCTGCATGGCAGCAGGGCATTTGGGCGTTGCCAGGAAGGCGTTTTTATGTAGATTCCTCCTCTTTCAGCACTGCATTGTGGTGCAAGCAAAAGAAGCAAATCCTGTCTGGCTTCCTCTCCGGCCTTTATTCACCTCCCGTGTAGCTGTGAGTGTGTGAGCCTGCAGGGCCCCATGGAATTGCCTAGAAGTAGGCTGAATCGCTGCAAGGGCTGAACAGCAGTATCGGGCAGGCTCGGGCAACGCGCGGCCCGTTCGGGTTATCGCTTCTCGGCCTTTTGGCTAAGATCAAGTGTAGTATCTGTTCTTATCAGTTTAATATCTGATACGTCCCCTATCTGGGGACCATATATTAAATGGATTTTTAGAACAGGGAGATGGAAATAGAGCTTGCTCTGTCCACTCCACGCATTGACCTGGTATTGCAGTATTTCCAGGACCGGTGCACCCTTTCCTTATGTGTTGACTAAAAGCAGATTCCAAAAGTGTTTTTTGTCTTTGCTATTGTTTCTGTCTTTCTGAAGGGATCTCCCCTTTTAATCCCATTATTTCAACACCTGTTGGACAATGCATGAGTGATAATGAGC
Organism: Rhinoderma darwinii; assembly: GCF_050947455.1. Lineage (NCBI taxonomy): Eukaryota > Metazoa > Chordata > Amphibia > Anura > Rhinodermatidae > Rhinoderma > Rhinoderma darwinii. The sequence continues at coordinate 89,032 of NW_027461767.1, forward strand.
TCATTGATTAAATGCAATTAATGAATAGATTGCCACCTCTTGTTGTGTGTCGTCTGTGTTTCTGTGTTTCCGGCATTTCACATTGGAACACCTCATTCACCTTCCTTGTCTTCTCTCCGCCCTCCCTTTTAGGTAAGTTAAAGAGCTGCACCTGAGCCAGCCACTGATTGATTGATTGATTGATTGATTGATTGATTGATTGATTGATTGATTGATTGATTGATTGATTGATTGATTGATTGATGCAGCACAACAGTCAAATAGTGGAGTGGAGTAGGGGAACAGCAAACAGCCAATAAAGCAGCCCGCCCGCTCGCCTGCCCGCCACAATGGACCTACCTGTGTACACTAGATGGATGTGATGGAATGTACTGTCGTCCCTACATTTCAAGAAGAAGTAAGAATTGCAGTTGCAACAAAGCCTTGCTTGCCTACAAAGAGAGCAGCAATTTGGATTTGTTACTATGTTACCTAGAAGAATAACAAACTGTGCAAGGATGGAGGTTGTAGGAGCAAGGAGAAGTTGTCTGTAAAGTTGGTGGATGCCTATTTTCCATTTTGCAGTCCCTTGTCTCCCTCTTGTGGCCTCCTGGAGGCAACTAGCTGTGCAAAAAAAAGACAGCCTGGCGGCCGGCTGTTGCAGTGTTGCCCTCTCAGGCAACACTGAGTGACTGACTGAGCCTCACCGTCTTATATAAAGTTCAGACGGAACTTTGCACGTGTCATAGTGGAGCCCTCAGGATTCCAGAGCCAGCTTTCTGACATCATAATGGGGCCTCAGAGATAAAAGCCTGGGCCCAGGCAGTGTTGGTCAGTGCTGCTCAGCAGGCAGCACTGGACTGGACTGGATTACAGCTGATACAAGGTGTGAAGGAACAAGGGGTGGCTGTGGGCATGCACTTGCTGCCGCTGCCAGTGTTTATCTGCATGGCAGCAGGGCATTTGGGCGTTGCCAGGAAGGCGTTTTTATGTAGATTCCTCCTCTTTCAGCACTGCATTGTGGTGCAAGCAAAAGAAGCAAATCCTGTCTGGCTTCCTCTCCGGCCTTTATTCACCTCCCGTGTAGCTGTGAGTGTGTGAGCCTGCAGGGCCCCATGGAATTGCCTAGAAGTAGGCTGAATCGCTGCAAGGGCTGAACAGCAGTATCGGGCAGGCTCGGGCAACGCGCGGCCCGTTCGGGTTATCGCTTCTCGGCCTTTTGGCTAAGATCAAGTGTAGTATCTGTTCTTATCAGTTTAATATCTGATACGTCCCCTATCTGGGGACCATATATTAAATGGATTTTTAGAACAGGGAGATGGAAATAGAGCTTGCTCTGTCCACTCCACGCATTGACCTGGTATTGCAGTATTTCCAGGACCGGTGCACCCTTTCCTTATGTGTTGACTAAAAGCAGATTCCAAAAGTGTTTTTTGTCTTTGCTATTGTTTCTGTCTTTCTGAAGGGATCTCCCCTTTTAATCCCATTATTTCAACACCTGTTGGACAATGCATGAGTGATAATGAGCTCATTGATTAAATGCAATTAATGAATAGATTGCCACCTCTTGTTGTGTGTCGTCTGTGTTTCTGTGTTTCCGGCATTTCACATTGGAACACCTCATTCACCTTCCTTGTCTTCTCTCCGCCCTCCCTTTTAGGTAAGTTAAAGAGCTGCACCTGAGCCAGCCACTGATTGATTGATTGATTGATTGATTGATTGATTGATTGATTGATTGATGCAGCACAACAGTCAAATAGTGGAGTGGAGTAGGGGAACAGCAAACAGCCAATAAAGCAGCCCGCCCGCTCGCCTGCCCGCCACAATGGACCTACCTGTGTACACTAGATGGATGTGATGGAATGTACTGTCGTCCCTACATTTCAAGAAGAAGTAAGAATTGCAGTTGCAACAAAGCCTTGCTTGCCTACAAAGAGAGCAGCAATTTGGATTTGTTACTATGTTACCTAGAAGAATAACAAACTGTGCAAGGATGGAGGTTGTAGGAGCAAGGAGAAGTTGTCTGTAAAGTTGGTGGATGCCTATTTTCCATTTTGCAGTCCCTTGTCTCCCTCTTGTGGCCTCCTGGAGGCAACTAGCTGTGCAAAAAAAAGACAGCCTGGCGGCCGGCTGTTGCAGTGTTGCCCTCTCAGGCAACACTGAGTGACTGACTGAGCCTCACCGTCTTATATAAAGTTCAGACGGAACTTTGCACGTGTCATAGTGGAGCCCTCAGGATTCCAGAGCCAGCTTTCTGACATCATAATGGGGCCTCAGAGATAAAAGCCTGGGCCCAGGCAGTGTTGGTCAGTGCTGCTCAGCAGGCAGCACTGGACTGGACTGGATTACAGCTGATACAAGGTGTGAAGGAACAAGGGGTGGCTGTGGGCATGCACTTGCTGCCGCTGCCAGTGTTTATCTGCATGGCAGCAGGGCATTTGGGCGTTGCCAGGAAGGCGTTTTTATGTAGATTCCTCCTCTTTCAGCACTGCATTGTGGTGCAAGCAAAAGAAGCAAATCCTGTCTGGCTTCCTCTCCGGCCTTTATTCACCTCCCGTGTAGCTGTGAGTGTGTGAGCCTGCAGGGCCCCATGGAATTGCCTAGAAGTAGGCTGAATCGCTGCAAGGGCTGAACAGCAGTATCGGGCAGGCTCGGGCAACGCGCGGCCCGTTCGGGTTATCGCTTCTCGGCCTTTTGGCTAAGATCAAGTGTAGTATCTGTTCTTATCAGTTTAATATCTGATACGTCCCCTATCTGGGGACCATATATTAAATGGATTTTTAGAACAGGGAGATGGAAATAGAGCTTGCTCTGTCCACTCCACGCATTGACCTGGTATTGCAGTATTTCCAGGACCGGTGCACCCTTTCCTTATGTGTTGACTAAAAGCAGATTCCAAAAGTGTTTTTTGTCTTTGCTATTGTTTCTGTCTTTCTGAAGGGATCTCCCCTTTTAATCCCATTATTTCAACACCTGTTGGACAATGCATGAGTGATAATGAGCTCATTGATTAAATGCAATTAATGAATAGATTGCCACCTCTTGTTGTGTGTCGTCTGTGTTTCTGTGTTTCCGGCATTTCACATTGGAACACCTCATTCACCTTCCTTGTCTTCTCTCCGCCCTCCCTTTTAGGTAAGTTAAAGAGCTGCACCTGAGCCAGCCACTGATTGATTGATTGATTGATTGATTGATTGATTGATTGATTGATTGATGCAGCACAACAGTCAAATAGTGGAGTGGAGTAGGGGAACAGCAAACAGCCAATAAAGCAGCCCGCCCGCTCGCCTGCCCGCCACAATGGACCTACCTGTGTACACTAGATGGATGTGATGGAATGTACTGTCGTCCCTACATTTCAAGAAGAAGTAAGAATTGCAGTTGCAACAAAGCCTTGCTTGCCTACAAAGAGAGCAGCAATTTGGATTTGTTACTATGTTACCTAGAAGAATAACAAACTGTGCAAGGATGGAGGTTGTAGGAGCAAGGAGAAGTTGTCTGTAAAGTTGGTGGATGCCTATTTTCCATTTTGCAGTCCCTTGTCTCCCTCTTGTGGCCTCCTGGAGGCAACTAGCTGTGCAAAAAAAAGACAGCCTGGCGGCCGGCTGTTGCAGTGTTGCCCTCTCAGGCAACACTGAGTGACTGACTGAGCCTCACCGTCTTATATAAAGTTCAGACGGAACTTTGCACGTGTCATAGTGGAGCCCTCAGGATTCCAGAGCCAGCTTTCTGACATCATAATGGGGCCTCAGAGATAAAAGCCTGGGCCCAGGCAGTGTTGGTCAGTGCTGCTCAGCAGGCAGCACTGGACTGGACTGGATTACAGCTGATACAAGGTGTGAAGGAACAAGGGGTGGCTGTGGGCATGCACTTGCTGCCGCTGCCAGTGTTTATCTGCATGGCAGCAGGGCATTTGGGCGTTGCCAGGAAGGCGTTTTTATGTAGATTCCTCCTCTTTCAGCACTGCATTGTGGTGCAAGCAAAAGAAGCAAATCCTGTCTGGCTTCCTCTCCGGCCTTTATTCACCTCCCGTGTAGCTGTGAGTGTGTGAGCCTGCAGGGCCCCATGGAATTGCCTAGAAGTAGGCTGAATCGCTGCAAGGGCTGAACAGCAGTATCGGGCAGGCTCGGGCAACGCGCGGCCCGTTCGGGTTATCGCTTCTCGGCCTTTTGGCTAAGATCAAGTGTAGTATCTGTTCTTATCAGTTTAATATCTGATACGTCCCCTATCTGGGGACCATATATTAAATGGATTTTTAGAACAGGGAGATGGAAATAGAGCTTGCTCTGTCCACTCCACGCATTGACCTGGTATTGCAGTATTTCCAGGACCGGTGCACCCTTTCCTTATGTGTTGACTAAAAGCAGATTCCAAAAGTGTTTTTTGTCTTTGCTATTGTTTCTGTCTTTCTGAAGGGATCTCCCCTTTTAATCCCATTATTTCAACACCTGTTGGACAATGCATGAGTGATAATGAGCTCATTGATTAAATGCAATTAATGAATAGATTGCCACCTCTTGTTGTGTGTCGTCTGTGTTTCTGTGTTTCCGGCATTTCACATTGGAACACCTCATTCACCTTCCTTGTCTTCTCTCCGCCCTCCCTTTTAGGTAAGTTAAAGAGCTGCACCTGAGCCAGCCACTGATTGATTGATTGATTGATTGATTGATTGATTGATTGATTGATTGATTGATTGATTGATGCAGCACAACAGTCAAATAGTGGAGTGGAGTAGGGGAACAGCAAACAGCCAATAAAGCAGCCCGCCCGCTCGCCTGCCCGCCACAATGGACCTACCTGTGTACACTAGATGGATGTGATGGAATGTACTGTCGTCCCTACATTTCAAGAAGAAGTAAGAATTGCAGTTGCAACAAAGCCTTGCTTGCCTACAAAGAGAGCAGCAATTTGGATTTGTTACTATGTTACCTAGAAGAATAACAAACTGTGCAAGGATGGAGGTTGTAGGAGCAAGGAGAAGTTGTCTGTAAAGTTGGTGGATGCCTATTTTCCATTTTGCAGTCCCTTGTCTCCCTCTTGTGGCCTCCTGGAGGCAACTAGCTGTGCAAAAAAAAGACAGCCTGGCGGCCGGCTGTTGCAGTGTTGCCCTCTCAGGCAACACTGAGTGACTGACTGAGCCTCACCGTCTTATATAAAGTTCAGACGGAACTTTGCACGTGTCATAGTGGAGCCCTCAGGATTCCAGAGCCAGCTTTCTGACATCATAATGGGGCCTCAGAGATAAAAGCCTGGGCCCAGGCAGTGTTGGTCAGTGCTGCTCAGCAGGCAGCACTGGACTGGACTGGATTACAGCTGATACAAGGTGTGAAGGAACAAGGGGTGGCTGTGGGCATGCACTTGCTGCCGCTGCCAGTGTTTATCTGCATGGCAGCAGGGCATTTGGGCGTTGCCAGGAAGGCGTTTTTATGTAGATTCCTCCTCTTTCAGCACTGCATTGTGGTGCAAGCAAAAGAAGCAAATCCTGTCTGGCTTCCTCTCCGGCCTTTATTCACCTCCCGTGTAGCTGTGAGTGTGTGAGCCTGCAGGGCCCCATGGAATTGCCTAGAAGTAGGCTGAATCGCTGCAAGGGCTGAACAGCAGTATCGGGCAGGCTCGGGCAACGCGCGGCCCGTTCGGGTTATCGCTTCTCGGCCTTTTGGCTAAGATCAAGTGTAGTATCTGTTCTTATCAGTTTAATATCTGATACGTCCCCTATCTGGGGACCATATATTAAATGGATTTTTAGAACAGGGAGATGGAAATAGAGCTTGCTCTGTCCACTCCACGCATTGACCTGGTATTGCAGTATTTCCAGGACCGGTGCACCCTTTCCTTATGTGTTGACTAAAAGCAGATTCCAAAAGTGTTTTTTGTCTTTGCTATTGTTTCTGTCTTTCTGAAGGGATCTCCCCTTTTAATCCCATTATTTCAACACCTGTTGGACAATGCATGAGTGATAATGAGCTCATTGATTAAATGCAATTAATGAATAGATTGCCACCTCTTGTTGTGTGTCGTCTGTGTTTCTGTGTTTCCGGCATTTCACATTGGAACACCTCATTCACCTTCCTTGTCTTCTCTCCGCCCTCCCTTTTAGGTAAGTTAAAGAGCTGCACCTGAGCCAGCCACTGATTGATTGATTGATTGATTGATTGATTGATTGATTGATTGATTGATTGATTGATTGATGCAGCACAACAGTCAAATAGTGGAGTGGAGTAGGGGAACAGCAAACAGCCAATAAAGCAGCCCGCCCGCTCGCCTGCCCGCCACAATGGACTTACCTGTGTACACTAGATGGATGTGATGGAATGTACTGTCGTCCCTACATTTCAAGAAGAAGTAAGAATTGCAGTTGCAACAAAGCCTTGCTTGCCTACAAAGAGAGCAGCAATTTGGATTTGTTACTATGTTACCTAGAAGAATAACAAACTGTGCAAGGATGGAGGTTGTAGGAGCAAGGAGAAGTTGTCTGTAAAGTTGGTGGATGCCTATTTTCCATTTTGCAGTCCCTTGTCTCCCTCTTGTGGCCTCCTGGAGGCAACTAGCTGTGCAAAAAAAAGACAGCCTGGCGGCCGGCTGTTGCAGTGTTGCCCTCTCAGGCAACACTGAGTGACTGACTGAGCCTCACCGTCTTATATAAAGTTCAGACGGAACTTTGCACGTGTCATAGTGGAGCCCTCAGGATTCCAGAGCCAGCTTTCTGACATCATAATGGGGCCTCAGAGATAAAAGCCTGGGCCCAGGCAGTGTTGGTCAGTGCTGCTCAGCAGGCAGCACTGGACTGGACTGGATTACAGCTGATACAAGGTGTGAAGGAACAAGGGGTGGCTGTGGGCATGCACTTGCTGCCGCTGCCAGTGTTTATCTGCATGGCAGCAGGGCATTTGGGCGTTGCCAGGAAGGCGTTTTTATGTAGATTCCTCCTCTTTCAGCACTGCATTGTGGTGCAAGCAAAAGAAGCAAATCCTGTCTGGCTTCCTCTCCGGCCTTTATTCACCTCCCGTGTAGCTGTGAGTGTGTGAGCCTGCAGGGCCCCATGGAATTGCCTAGAAGTAGGCTGAATCGCTGCAAGGGCTGAACAGCAGTATCGGGCAGGCTCGGGCAACGCGCGGCCCGTTCGGGTTATCGCTTCTCGGCCTTTTGGCTAAGATCAAGTGTAGTATCTGTTCTTATCAGTTTAATATCTGATACGTCCCCTATCTGGGGACCATATATTAAATGGATTTTTAGAACAGGGAGATGGAAATAGAGCTTGCTCTGTCCACTCCACGCATTGACCTGGTATTGCAGTATTTCCAGGACCGGTGCACCCTTTCCTTATGTGTTGACTAAAAGCAGATTCCAAAAGTGTTTTTTGTCTTTGCTATTGTTTCTGTCTTTCTGAAGGGATCTCCCCTTTTAATCCCATTATTTCAACACCTGTTGGACAATGCATGAGTGATAATGAGCTCATTGATTAAATGCAATTAATGAATAGATTGCCACCTCTTGTTGTGTGTCGTCTGTGTTTCTGTGTTTCCGGCATTTCACATTGGAACACCTCATTCACCTTCCTTGTCTTCTCTCCGCCCTCCCTTTTAGGTAAGTTAAAGAGCTGCACCTGAGCCAGCCACTGATTGATTGATTGATTGATTGATTGATTGATTGATTGATTGATTGATTGATGCAGCACAACAGTCAAATAGTGGAGTGGAGTAGGGGAACAGCAAACAGCCAATAAAGCAGCCCGCCCGCTCGCCTGCCCGCCACAATGGACCTACCTGTGTACACTAGATGGATGTGATGGAATGTACTGTCGTCCCTACATTTCAAGAAGAAGTAAGAATTGCAGTTGCAACAAAGCCTTGCTTGCCTACAAAGAGAGCAGCAATTTGGATTTGTTACTATGTTACCTAGAAGAATAACAAACTGTGCAAGGATGGAGGTTGTAGGAGCAAGGAGAAGTTGTCTGTAAAGTTGGTGGATGCCTATTTTCCATTTTGCAGTCCCTTGTCTCCCTCTTGTGGCCTCCTGGAGGCAACTAGCTGTGCAAAAAAAAGACAGCCTGGCGGCCGGCTGTTGCAGTGTTGCCCTCTCAGGCAACACTGAGTGACTGACTGAGCCTCACCGTCTTATATAAAGTTCAGACGGAACTTTGCACGTGTCATAGTGGAGCCCTCAGGATTCCAGAGCCAGCTTTCTGACATCATAATGGGGCCTCAGAGATAAAAGCCTGGGCCCAGGCAGTGTTGGTCAGTGCTGCTCAGCAGGCAGCACTGGACTGGACTGGATTACAGCTGATACAAGGTGTGAAGGAACAAGGGGTGGCTGTGGGCATGCACTTGCTGCCGCTGCCAGTGTTTATCTGCATGGCAGCAGGGCATTTGGGCGTTGCCAGGAAGGCGTTTTTATGTAGATTCCTCCTCTTTCAGCACTGCATTGTGGTGCAAGCAAAAGAAGCAAATCCTGTCTGGCTTCCTCTCCGGCCTTTATTCACCTCCCGTGTAGCTGTGAGTGTGTGAGCCTGCAGGGCCCCATGGAATTGCCTAGAAGTAGGCTGAATCGCTGCAAGGGCTGAACAGCAGTATCGGGCAGGCTCGGGCAACGCGCGGCCCGTTCGGGTTATCGCTTCTCGGCCTTTTGGCTAAGATCAAGTGTAGTATCTGTTCTTATCAGTTTAATATCTGATACGTCCCCTATCTGGGGACCATATATTAAATGGATTTTTAGAACAGGGAGATGGAAATAGAGCTTGCTCTGTCCACTCCACGCATTGACCTGGTATTGCAGTATTTCCAGGACCGGTGCACCCTTTCCTTATGTGTTGACTAAAAGCAGATTCCAAAAGTGTTTTTTGTCTTTGCTATTGTTTCTGTCTTTCTGAAGGGATCTCCCCTTTTAATCCCATTATTTCAACACCTGTTGGACAATGCATGAGTGATAATGAGCTCATTGATTAAATGCAATTAATGAATAGATTGCCACCTCTTGTTGTGTGTCGTCTGTGTTTCTGTGTTTCCGGCATTTCACATTGGAACACCTCATTCACCTTCCTTGTCTTCTCTCCGCCCTCCCTTTTAGGTAAGTTAAAGAGCTGCACCTGAGCCAGCCACTGATTGATTGATTGATTGATTGATTGATTGATTGATTGATTGATGCAGCACAACAGTCAAATAGTGGAGTGGAGTAGGGGAACAGCAAACAGCCAATAAAGCAGCCCGCCCGCTCGCCTGCCCGCCACAATGGACCTACCTGTGTACACTAGATGGATGTGATGGAATGTACTGTCGTCCCTACATTTCAAGAAGAAGTAAGAATTGCAGTTGCAACAAAGCCTTGCTTGCCTACAAAGAGAGCAGCAATTTGGATTTGTTACTATGTTACCTAGAAGAATAACAAACTGTGCAAGGATGGAGGTTGTAGGAGCAAGGAGAAGTTGTCTGTAAAGTTGGTGGATGCCTATTTTCCATTTTGCAGTCCCTTGTCTCCCTCTTGTGGCCTCCTGGAGGCAACTAGCTGTGCAAAAAAAAGACAGCCTGGCGGCCGGCTGTTGCAGTGTTGCCCTCTCAGGCAACACTGAGTGACTGACTGAGCCTCACCGTCTTATATAAAGTTCAGACGGAACTTTGCACGTGTCATAGTGGAGCCCTCAGGATTCCAGAGCCAGCTTTCTGACATCATAATGGGGCCTCAGAGATAAAAGCCTGGGCCCAGGCAGTGTTGGTCAGTGCTGCTCAGCAGGCAGCACTGGACTGGACTGGATTACAGCTGATACAAGGTGTGAAGGAACAAGGGGTGGCTGTGGGCATGCACTTGCTGCCGCTGCCAGTGTTTATCTGCATGGCAGCAGGGCATTTGGGCGTTGCCAGGAAGGCGTTTTTATGTAGATTCCTCCTCTTTCAGCACTGCATTGTGGTGCAAGCAAAAGAAGCAAATCCTGTCTGGCTTCCTCTCCGGCCTTTATTCACCTCCCGTGTAGCTGTGAGTGTGTGAGCCTGCAGGGCCCCATGGAATTGCCTAGAAGTAGGCTGAATCGCTGCAAGGGCTGAACAGCAGTATCGGGCAGGCTCGGGCAACGCGCGGCCCGTTCGGGTTATCGCTTCTCGGCCTTTTGGCTAAGATCAAGTGTAGTATCTGTTCTTATCAGTTTAATATCTGATACGTCCCCTATCTGGGGACCATATATTAAATGGATTTTTAGAACAGGGAGATGGAAATAGAGCTTGCTCTGTCCACTCCACGCATTGACCTGGTATTGCAGTATTTCCAGGACCGGTGCACCCTTTCCTTATGTGTTGACTAAAAGCAGATTCCAAAAGTGTTTTTTGTCTTTGCTATTGTTTCTGTCTTTCTGAAGGGATCTCCCCTTTTAATCCCATTATTTCAACACCTGTTGGACAATGCATGAGTGATAATGAGCTCATTGATTAAATGCAATTAATGAATAGATTGCCACCTCTTGTTGTGTGTCGTCTGTGTTTCTGTGTTTCCGGCATTTCACATTGGAACACCTCATTCACCTTCCTTGTCTTCTCTCCGCCCTCCCTTTTAGGTAAGTTAAAGAGCTGCACCTGAGCCAGCCACTGATTGATTGATTGATTGATTGATTGATTGATTGATTGATTGATTGATGCAGCACAACAGTCAAATAGTGGAGTGGAGTAGGGGAACAGCAAACAGCCAATAAAGCAGCCCGCCCGCTCGCCTGCCCGCCACAATGGACCTACCTGTGTACACTAGATGGATGTGATGGAATGTACTGTCGTCCCTACATTTCAAGAAGAAGTAAGAATTGCAGTTGCAACAAAGCCTTGCTTGCCTACAAAGAGAGCAGCAATTTGGATTTGTTACTATGTTACCTAGAAGAATAACAAACTGTGCAAGGATGGAGGTTGTAGGAGCAAGGAGAAGTTGTCTGTAAAGTTGGTGGATGCCTATTTTCCATTTTGCAGTCCCTTGTCTCCCTCTTGTGGCCTCCTGGAGGCAACTAGCTGTGCAAAAAAAAGACAGCCTGGCGGCCGGCTGTTGCAGTGTTGCCCTCTCAGGCAACACTGAGTGACTGACTGAGCCTCACCGTCTTATATAAAGTTCAGACGGAACTTTGCACGTGTCATAGTGGAGCCCTCAGGATTCCAGAGCCAGCTTTCTGACATCATAATGGGGCCTCAGAGATAAAAGCCTGGGCCCAGGCAGTGTTGGTCAGTGCTGCTCAGCAGGCAGCACTGGACTGGACTGGATTACAGCTGATACAAGGTGTGAAGGAACAAGGGGTGGCTGTGGGCATGCACTTGCTGCCGCTGCCAGTGTTTATCTGCATGGCAGCAGGGCATTTGGGCGTTGCCAGGAAGGCGTTTTTATGTAGATTCCTCCTCTTTCAGCACTGCATTGTGGTGCAAGCAAAAGAAGCAAATCCTGTCTGGCTTCCTCTCCGGCCTTTATTCACCTCCCGTGTAGCTGTGAGTGTGTGAGCCTGCAGGGCCCCATGGAATTGCCTAGAAGTAGGCTGAATCGCTGCAAGGGCTGAACAGCAGTATCGGGCAGGCTCGGGCAACGCGCGGCCCGTTCGGGTTATCGCTTCTCGGCCTTTTGGCTAAGATCAAGTGTAGTATCTGTTCTTATCAGTTTAATATCTGATACGTCCCCTATCTGGGGACCATATATTAAATGGATTTTTAGAACAGGGAGATGGAAATAGAGCTTGCTCTGTCCACTCCACGCATTGACCTGGTATTGCAGTATTTCCAGGACCGGTGCACCCTTTCCTTATGTGTTGACTAAAAGCAGATTCCAAAAGTGTTTTTTGTCTTTGCTATTGTTTCTGTCTTTCTGAAGGGATCTCCCCTTTTAATCCCATTATTTCAACACCTGTTGGACAATGCATGAGTGATAATGAGCTCATTGATTAAATGCAATTAATGAATAGATTGCCACCTCTTGTTGTGTGTCGTCTGTGTTTCTGTGTTTCCGGCATTTCACATTGGAACACCTCATTCACCTTCCTTGTCTTCTCTCCGCCCTCCCTTTTAGGTAAGTTAAAGAGCTGCACCTGAGCCAGCCACTGATTGATTGATTGATTGATTGATTGATTGATTGATTGATTGATTGATGCAGCACAACAGTCAAATAGTGGAGTGGAGTAGGGGAACAGCAAACAGCCAATAAAGCAGCCCGCCCGCTCGCCTGCCCGCCACAATGGACCTACCTGTGTACACTAGATGGATGTGATGGAATGTACTGTCGTCCCTACATTTCAAGAAGAAGTAAGAATTGCAGTTGCAACAAAGCCTTGCTTGCCTACAAAGAGAGCAGCAATTTGGATTTGTTACTATGTTACCTAGAAGAATAACAAACTGCAAGGATGGAGGTTGTAGGAGCAAGGAGAAGTTGTCTGTAAAGTTGGTGGATGCCTATTTTCCATTTTGCAGTCCCTTGTCTCCCTCTTGTGGCCTCCTGGAGGCAACTAGCTGTGCAAAAAAAAGACAGCCTGGCGGCCGGCTGTTGCAGTGTTGCCCTCTCAGGCAACACTGAGTGACTGACTGAGCCTCACCGTCTTATATAAAGTTCAGACGGAACTTTGCACGTGTCATAGTGGAGCCCTCAGGATTCCAGAGCCAGCTTTCTGACATCATAATGGGGCCTCAGAGATAAAAGCCTGGGCCCAGGCAGTGTTGGTCAGTGCTGCTCAGCAGGCAGCACTGGACTGGACTGGATTACAGCTGATACAAGGTGTGAAGGAACAAGGGGTGGCTGTGGGCATGCACTTGCTGCCGCTGCCAGTGTTTATCTGCATGGCAGCAGGGCATTTGGGCGTTGCCAGGAAGGCGTTTTTATGTAGATTCCTCCTCTTTCAGCACTGCATTGTGGTGCAAGCAAAAGAAGCAAATCCTGTCTGGCTTCCTCTCCGGCCTTTATTCACCTCCCGTGTAGCTGTGAGTGTGTGAGCCTGCAGGGCCCCATGGAATTGCCTAGAAGTAGGCTGAATCGCTGCAAGGGCTGAACAGCAGTATCGGGCAGGCTCGGGCAACGCGCGGCCCGTTCGGGTTATCGCTTCTCGGCCTTTTGGCTAAGATCAAGTGTAGTATCTGTTCTTATCAGTTTAATATCTGATACGTCCCCTATCTGGGGACCATATATTAAATGGATTTTTAGAACAGGGAGATGGAAATAGAGCTTGCTCTGTCCACTCCACGCATTGACCTGGTATTGCAGTATTTCCAGGACCGGTGCACCCTTTCCTTATGTGTTGACTAAAAGCAGATTCCAAAAGTGTTTTTTGTCTTTGCTATTGTTTCTGTCTTTCTGAAGGGATCTCCCCTTTTAATCCCATTATTTCAACACCTGTTGGACAATGCATGAGTGATAATGAGCTCATTGATTAAATGCAATTAATGAATAGATTGCCACCTCTTGTTGTGTGTCGTCTGTGTTTCTGTGTTTCCGGCATTTCACATTGGAACACCTCATTCACCTTCCTTGTCTTCTCTCCGCCCTCCCTTTTATGTAAGTTAAAGAGCTGCACCTGAGCCAGCCACTGATTGATTGATTGATTGATTGATTGATTGATTGATTGATTGATTGATGCAGCACAACAGTCAAATAGTGGAGTGGAGTAGGGGAACAGCAAACAGCCAATAAAGCAGCCCGCCCGCTCGCCTGCCCGCCACAATGGACCTACCTGTGTACACTAGATGGATGTGATGGAATGTACTGTCGTCCCTACATTTCAAGAAGAAGTAAGAATTGCAGTTGCAACAAAGCCTTGCTTGCCTACAAAGAGAGCAGCAATTTGGATTTGTTACTATGTTACCTAGAAGAATAACAAACTGTGCAAGGATGGAGGTTGTAGGAGCAAGGAGAAGTTGTCTGTAAAGTTGGTGGATGCCTATTTTCCATTTTGCAGTCCCTTGTCTCCCTCTTGTGGCCTCCTGGAGGCAACTAGCTGTGCAAAAAAAAGACAGCCTGGCGGCCGGCTGTTGCAGTGTTGCCCTCTCAGGCAACACTGAGTGACTGACTGAGCCTCACCGTCTTATATAAAGTTCAGACGGAACTTTGCACGTGTCATAGTGGAGCCCTCAGGATTCCAGAGCCAGCTTTCTGACATCATAATGGGGCCTCAGAGATAAAAGCCTGGGCCCAGGCAGTGTTGGTCAGTGCTGCTCAGCAGGCAGCACTGGACTGGACTGGATTACAGCTGATACAAGGTGTGAAGGAACAAGGGGTGGCTGTGGGCATGCACTTGCTGCCGCTGCCAGTGTTTATCTGCATGGCAGCAGGGCATTTGGGCGTTGCCAGGAAGGCGTTTTTATGTAGATTCCTCCTCTTTCAGCACTGCATTGTGGTGCAAGCAAAAGAAGCAAATCCTGTCTGGCTTCCTCTCCGGCCTTTATTCACCTCCCGTGTAGCTGTGAGTGTGTGAGCCTGCAGGGCCCCATGGAATTGCCTAGAAGTAGGCTGAATCGCTGCAAGGGCTGAACAGCAGTATCGGGCAGGCTCGGGCAACGCGCGGCCCGTTCGGGTTATCGCTTCTCGGCCTTTTGGCTAAGATCAAGTGTAGTATCTGTTCTTATCAGTTTAATATCTGATACGTCCCCTATCTGGGGACCATATATTAAATGGATTTTTAGAACAGGGAGATGGAAATAGAGCTTGCTCTGTCCACTCCACGCATTGACCTGGTATTGCAGTATTTCCAGGACCGGTGCACCCTTTCCTTATGTGTTGACTAAAAGCAGATTCCAAAAGTGTTTTTTGTCTTTGCTATTGTTTCTGTCTTTCTGAAGGGATCTCCCCTTTTAATCCCATTATTTCAACACCTGTTGGACAATGCATGAGTGATAATGAGCTCATTGATTAAATGCAATTAATGAATAGATTGCCACCTCTTGTTGTGTGTCGTCTGTGTTTCTGTGTTTCCGGCATTTCACATTGGAACACCTCATTCACCTTCCTTGTCTTCTCTCCGCCCTCCCTTTTAGGTAAGTTAAAGAGCTGCACCTGAGCCAGCCACTGATTGATTGATTGATTGATTGATTGATTGATTGATTGATTGATTGATTGATTGATTGATGCAGCACAACAGTCAAATAGTGGAGTGGAGTAGGGGAACAGCAAACAGCCAATAAAGCAGCCCGCCCGCTCGCCTGCCCGCCACAATGGACCTACCTGTGTACACTAGATGGATGTGATGGAATGTACTGTCGTCCCTACATTTCAAGAAGAAGTAAGAATTGCAGTTGCAACAAAGCCTTGCTTGCCTACAAAGAGAGCAGCAATTTGGATTTGTTACTATGTTACCTAGAAGAATAACAAACTGTGCAAGGATGGAGGTTGTAGGAGCAAGGAGAAGTTGTCTGTAAAGTTGGTGGATGCCTATTTTCCATTTTGCAGTCCCTTGTCTCCCTCTTGTGGCCTCCTGGAGGCAACTAGCTGTGCAAAAAAAAGACAGCCTGGCGGCCGGCTGTTGCAGTGTTGCCCTCTCAGGCAACACTGAGTGACTGACTGAGCCTCACCGTCTTATATAAAGTTCAGACGGAACTTTGCACGTGTCATAGTGGAGCCCTCAGGATTCCAGAGCCAGCTTTCTGACATCATAATGGGGCCTCAGAGATAAAAGCCTGGGCCCAGGCAGTGTTGGTCAGTGCTGCTCAGCAGGCAGCACTGGACTGGACTGGATTACAGCTGATACAAGGTGTGAAGGAACAAGGGGTGGCTGTGGGCATGCACTTGCTGCCGCTGCCAGTGTTTATCTGCATGGCAGCAGGGCATTTGGGCGTTGCCAGGAAGGCGTTTTTATGTAGATTCCTCCTCTTTCAGCACTGCATTGTGGTGCAAGCAAAAGAAGCAAATCCTGTCTGGCTTCCTCTCCGGCCTTTATTCACCTCCCGTGTAGCTGTGAGTGTGTGAGCCTGCAGGGCCCCATGGAATTGCCTAGAAGTAGGCTGAATCGCTGCAAGGGCTGAACAGCAGTATCGGGCAGGCTCGGGCAACGCGCGGCCCGTTCGGGTTATCGCTTCTCGGCCTTTTGGCTAAGATCAAGTGTAGTATCTGTTCTTATCAGTTTAATATCTGATACGTCCCCTATCTGGGGACCATATATTAAATGGATTTTTAGAACAGGGAGATGGAAATAGAGCTTGCTCTGTCCACTCCACGCATTGACCTGGTATTGCAGTATTTCCAGGACCGGTGCACCCTTTCCTTATGTGTTGACTAAAAGCAGATTCCAAAAGTGTTTTTTGTCTTTGCTATTGTTTCTGTCTTTCTGAAGGGATCTCCCCTTTTAATCCCATTATTTCAACACCTGTTGGACAATGCATGAGTGATAATGAGCTCATTGATTAAATGCAATTAATGAATAGATTGCCACCTCTTGTTGTGTGTCGTCTGTGTTTCTGTGTTTCCGGCATTTCACATTGGAACACCTCATTCACCTTCCTTGTCTTCTCTCCGCCCTCCCTTTTAGGTAAGTTAAAGAGCTGCACCTGAGCCAGCCACTGATTGATTGATTGATTGATTGATTGATTGATTGATTGATGCAGCACAACAGTCAAATAGTGGAGTGGAGTAGGGGAACAGCAAACAGCCAATAAAGCAGCCCGCCCGCTCGCCTGCCCGCCACAATGGACCTACCTGTGTACACTAGATGGATGTGATGGAATGTACTGTCGTCCCTACATTTCAAGAAGAAGTAAGAATTGCAGTTGCAACAAAGCCTTGCTTGCCTACAAAGAGAGCAGCAATTTGGATTTGTTACTATGTTACCTAGAAGAATAACAAACTGTGCAAGGATGGAGGTTGTAGGAGCAAGGAGAAGTTGTCTGTAAAGTTGGTGGATGCCTATTTTCCATTTTGCAGTCCCTTGTCTCCCTCTTGTGGCCTCCTGGAGGCAACTAGCTGTGCAAAAAAAAGACAGCCTGGCGGCCGGCTGTTGCAGTGTTGCCCTCTCAGGCAACACTGAGTGACTGACTGAGCCTCACCGTCTTATATAAAGTTCAGACGGAACTTTGCACGTGTCATAGTGGAGCCCTCAGGATTCCAGAGCCAGCTTTCTGACATCATAATGGGGCCTCAGAGATAAAAGCCTGGGCCCAGGCAGTGTTGGTCAGTGCTGCTCAGCAGGCAGCACTGGACTGGACTGGATTACAGCTGATACAAGGTGTGAAGGAACAAGGGGTGGCTGTGGGCATGCACTTGCTGCCGCTGCCAGTGTTTATCTGCATGGCAGCAGGGCATTTGGGCGTTGCCAGGAAGGCGTTTTTATGTAGATTCCTCCTCTTTCAGCACTGCATTGTGGTGCAAGCAAAAGAAGCAAATCCTGTCTGGCTTCCTCTCCGGCCTTTATTCACCTCCCGTGTAGCTGTGAGTGTGTGAGCCTGCAGGGCCCCATGGAATTGCCTAGAAGTAGGCTGAATCGCTGCAAGGGCTGAACAGCAGTATCGGGCAGGCTCGGGCAACGCGCGGCCCGTTCGGGTTATCGCTTCTCGGCCTTTTGGCTAAGATCAAGTGTAGTATCTGTTCTTATCAGTTTAATATCTGATACGTCCCCTATCTGGGGACCATATATTAAATGGATTTTTAGAACAGGGAGATGGAAATAGAGCTTGCTCTGTCCACTCCACGCATTGACCTGGTATTGCAGTATTTCCAGGACCGGTGCACCCTTTCCTTATGTGTTGACTAAAAGCAGATTCCAAAAGTGTTTTTTGTCTTTGCTATTGTTTCTGTCTTTCTGAAGGGATCTCCCCTTTTAATCCCATTATTTCAACACCTGTTGGACAATGCATGAGTGATAATGAGCTCATTGATTAAATGCAATTAATGAATAGATTGCCACCTCTTGTTGTGTGTCGTCTGTGTTTCTGTGTTTCCGGCATTTCACATTGGAACACCTCATTCACCTTCCTTGTCTTCTCTCCGCCCTCCCTTTTAGGTAAGTTAAAGAGCTGCACCTGAGCCAGCCACTGATTGATTGATTGATTGATTGATTGATTGATTGATTGATTGATGCAGCACAACAGTCAAATAGTGGAGTGGAGTAGGGGAACAGCAAACAGCCAATAAAGCAGCCCGCCCGCTCGCCTGCCCGCCACAATGGACCTACCTGTGTACACTAGATGGATGTGATGGAATGTACTGTCGTCCCTACATTTCAAGAAGAAGTAAGAATTGCAGTTGCAACAAAGCCTTGCTTGCCTACAAAGAGAGCAGCAATTTGGATTTGTTACTATGTTACCTAGAAGAATAACAAACTGTGCAAGGATGGAGGTTGTAGGAGCAAGGAGAAGTTGTCTGTAAAGTTGGTGGATGCCTATTTTCCATTTTGCAGTCCCTTGTCTCCCTCTTGTGGCCTCCTGGAGGCAACTAGCTGTGCAAAAAAAAGACAGCCTGGCGGCCGGCTGTTGCAGTGTTGCCCTCTCAGGCAACACTGAGTGACTGACTGAGCCTCACCGTCTTATATAAAGTTCAGACGGAACTTTGCACGTGTCATAGTGGAGCCCTCAGGATTCCAGAGCCAGCTTTCTGACATCATAATGGGGCCTCAGAGATAAAAGCCTGGGCCCAGGCAGTGTTGGTCAGTGCTGCTCAGCAGGCAGCACTGGACTGGACTGGATTACAGCTGATACAAGGTGTGAAGGAACAAGGGGTGGCTGTGGGCATGCACTTGCTGCCGCTGCCAGTGTTTATCTGCATGGCAGCAGGGCATTTGGGCGTTGCCAGGAAGGCGTTTTTATGTAGATTCCTCCTCTTTCAGCACTGCATTGTGGTGCAAGCAAAAGAAGCAAATCCTGTCTGGCTTCCTCTCCGGCCTTTATTCACCTCCCGTGTAGCTGTGAGTGTGTGAGCCTGCAGGGCCCCATGGAATTGCCTAGAAGTAGGCTGAATCGCTGCAAGGGCTGAACAGCAGTATCGGGCAGGCTCGGGCAACGCGCGGCCCGTTCGGGTTATCGCTTCTCGGCCTTTTGGCTAAGATCAAGTGTAGTATCTGTTCTTATCAGTTTAATATCTGATACGTCCCCTATCTGGGGACCATATATTAAATGGATTTTTAGAACAGGGAGATGGAAATAGAGCTTGCTCTGTCCACTCCACGCATTGACCTGGTATTGCAGTATTTCCAGGACCGGTGCACCCTTTCCTTATGTGTTGACTAAAAGCAGATTCCAAAAGTGTTTTTTGTCTTTGCTATTGTTTCTGTCTTTCTGAAGGGATCTCCCCTTTTAATCCCATTATTTCAACACCTGTTGGACAATGCATGAGTGATAATGAGCTCATTGATTAAATGCAATTAATGAATAGATTGCCACCTCTTGTTGTGTGTCGTCTGTGTTTCTGTGTTTCCGGCATTTCACATTGGAACACCTCATTCACCTTCCTTGTCTTCTCTCCGCCCTCCCTTTTAGGTAAGTTAAAGAGCTGCACCTGAGCCAGCCACTGATTGATTGATTGATTGATTGATTGATTGATTGATTGATTGATTGATGCAGCACAACAGTCAAATAGTGGAGTGGAGTAGGGGAACAGCAAACAGCCAATAAAGCAGCCCGCCCGCTCGCCTGCCCGCCACAATGGACCTACCTGTGTACACTAGATGGATGTGATGGAATGTACTGTCGTCCCTACATTTCAAGAAGAAGTAAGAATTGCAGTTGCAACAAAGCCTTGCTTGCCTACAAAGAGAGCAGCAATTTGGATTTGTTACTATGTTACCTAGAAGAATAACAAACTGCAAGGATGGAGGTTGTAGGAGCAAGGAGAAGTTGTCTGTAAAGTTGGTGGATGCCTATTTTCCATTTTGCAGTCCCTTGTCTCCCTCTTGTGGCCTCCTGGAGGCAACTAGCTGTGCAAAAAAAAGACAGCCTGGCGGCCGGCTGTTGCAGTGTTGCCCTCTCAGGCAACACTGAGTGACTGACTGAGCCTCACCGTCTTATATAAAGTTCAGACGGAACTTTGCACGTGTCATAGTGGAGCCCTCAGGATTCCAGAGCCAGCTTTCTGACATCATAATGGGGCCTCAGAGATAAAAGCCTGGGCCCAGGCAGTGTTGGTCAGTGCTGCTCAGCAGGCAGCACTGGACTGGACTGGATTACAGCTGATACAAGGTGTGAAGGAACAAGGGGTGGCTGTGGGCATGCACTTGCTGCCGCTGCCAGTGTTTATCTGCATGGCAGCAGGGCATTTGGGCGTTGCCAGGAAGGCGTTTTTATGTAGATTCCTCCTCTTTCAGCACTGCATTGTGGTGCAAGCAAAAGAAGCAAATCCTGTCTGGCTTCCTCTCCGGCCTTTATTCACCTCCCGTGTAGCTGTGAGTGTGTGAGCCTGCAGGGCCCCATGGAATTGCCTAGAAGTAGGCTGAATCGCTGCAAGGGCTGAACAGCAGTATCGGGCAGGCTCGGGCAACGCGCGGCCCGTTCGGGTTATCGCTTCTCGGCCTTTTGGCTAAGATCAAGTGTAGTATCTGTTCTTATCAGTTTAATATCTGATACGTCCCCTATCTGGGGACCATATATTAAATGGATTTTTAGAACAGGGAGATGGAAATAGAGCTTGCTCTGTCCACTCCACGCATTGACCTGGTATTGCAGTATTTCCAGGACCGGTGCACCCTTTCCTTATGTGTTGACTAAAAGCAGATTCCAAAAGTGTTTTTTGTCTTTGCTATTGTTTCTGTCTTTCTGAAGGGATCTCCCCTTTTAATCCCATTATTTCAACACCTGTTGGACAATGCATGAGTGATAATGAGCTCATTGATTAAATGCAATTAATGAATAGATTGCCACCTCTTGTTGTGTGTCGTCTGTGTTTCTGTGTTTCCGGCATTTCACATTGGAACACCTCATTCACCTTCCTTGTCTTCTCTCCGCCCTCCCTTTTATGTAAGTTAAAGAGCTGCACCTGAGCCAGCCACTGATTGATTGATTGATTGATTGATTGATTGATTGATTGATTGATTGATTGATTGATGCAGCACAACAGTCAAATAGTGGAGTGGAGTAGGGGAACAGCAAACAGCCAATAAAGCAGCCCGCCCGCTCGCCTGCCCGCCACAATGGACCTACCTGTGTACACTAGATGGATGTGATGGAATGTACTGTCGTCCCTACATTTCAAGAAGAAGTAAGAATTGCAGTTGCAACAAAGCCTTGCTTGCCTACAAAGAGAGCAGCAATTTGGATTTGTTACTATGTTACCTAGAAGAATAACAAACTGTGCAAGGATGGAGGTTGTAGGAGCAAGGAGAAGTTGTCTGTAAAGTTGGTGGATGCCTATTTTCCATTTTGCAGTCCCTTGTCTCCCTCTTGTGGCCTCCTGGAGGCAACTAGCTGTGCAAAAAAAAGACAGCCTGGCGGCCGGCTGTTGCAGTGTTGCCCTCTCAGGCAACACTGAGTGACTGACTGAGCCTCACCGTCTTATATAAAGTTCAGACGGAACTTTGCACGTGTCATAGTGGAGCCCTCAGGATTCCAGAGCCAGCTTTCTGACATCATAATGGGGCCTCAGAGATAAAAGCCTGGGCCCAGGCAGTGTTGGTCAGTGCTGCTCAGCAGGCAGCACTGGACTGGACTGGATTACAGCTGATACAAGGTGTGAAGGAACAAGGGGTGGCTGTGGGCATGCACTTGCTGCCGCTGCCAGTGTTTATCTGCATGGCAGCAGGGCATTTGGGCGTTGCCAGGAAGGCGTTTTTATGTAGATTCCTCCTCTTTCAGCACTGCATTGTGGTGCAAGCAAAAGAAGCAAATCCTGTCTGGCTTCCTCTCCGGCCTTTATTCACCTCCCGTGTAGCTGTGAGTGTGTGAGCCTGCAGGGCCCCATGGAATTGCCTAGAAGTAGGCTGAATCGCTGCAAGGGCTGAACAGCAGTATCGGGCAGGCTCGGGCAACGCGCGGCCCGTTCGGGTTATCGCTTCTCGGCCTTTTGGCTAAGATCAAGTGTAGTATCTGTTCTTATCAGTTTAATATCTGATACGTCCCCTATCTGGGGACCATATATTAAATGGATTTTTAGAACAGGGAGATGGAAATAGAGCTTGCTCTGTCCACTCCACGCATTGACCTGGTATTGCAGTATTTCCAGGACCGGTGCACCCTTTCCTTATGTGTTGACTAAAAGCAGATTCCAAAAGTGTTTTTTGTCTTTGCTATTGTTTCTGTCTTTCTGAAGGGATCTCCCCTTTTAATCCCATTATTTCAACACCTGTTGGACAATCCATGAGTGATAATGAGCTCATTGATTAAATGCAATTAATGAATAGATTGCCACCTCTTGTTGTGTGTCGTCTGTGTTTCTGTGTTTCCGGCATTTCACATTGGAACACCTCATTCACCTTCCTTGTCTTCTCTCCGCCCTCCCTTTTAGGTAAGTTAAAGAGCTGCACCTGAGCCAGCCACTGATTGATTGATTGATTGATTGATTGATTGATTGATTGATTGATTGATTGATTGATTGATTGATGCAGCACAACAGTCAAATAGTGGAGTGGAGTAGGGGAACAGCAAACAGCCAATAAAGCAGCCCGCCCGCTCGCCTGCCCGCCACAATGGACCTACCTGTGTACACTAGATGGATGTGATGGAATGTACTGTCGTCCCTACATTTCAAGAAGAAGTAAGAATTGCAGTTGCAACAAAGCCTTGCTTGCCTACAAAGAGAGCAGCAATTTGGATTTGTTACTATGTTACCTAGAAGAATAACAAACTGTGCAAGGATGGAGGTTGTAGGAGCAAGGAGAAGTTGTCTGTAAAGTTGGTGGATGCCTATTTTCCATTTTGCAGTCCCTTGTCTCCCTCTTGTGGCCTCCTGGAGGCAACTAGCTGTGCAAAAAAAAGACAGCCTGGCGGCCGGCTGTTGCAGTGTTGCCCTCTCAGGCAACACTGAGTGACTGACTGAGCCTCACCGTCTTATATAAAGTTCAGACGGAACTTTGCACGTGTCATAGTGGAGCCCTCAGGATTCCAGAGCCAGCTTTCTGACATCATAATGGGGCCTCAGAGATAAAAGCCTGGGCCCAGGCAGTGTTGGTCAGTGCTGCTCAGCAGGCAGCACTGGACTGGACTGGATTACAGCTGATACAAGGTGTGAAGGAACAAGGGGTGGCTGTGGGCATGCACTTGCTGCCGCTGCCAGTGTTTATCTGCATGGCAGCAGGGCATTTGGGCGTTGCCAGGAAGGCGTTTTTATGTAGATTCCTCCTCTTTCAGCACTGCATTGTGGTGCAAGCAAAAGAAGCAAATCCTGTCTGGCTTCCTCTCCGGCCTTTATTCACCTCCCGTGTAGCTGTGAGTGTGTGAGCCTGCAGGGCCCCATGGAATTGCCTAGAAGTAGGCTGAATCGCTGCAAGGGCTGAACAGCAGTATCGGGCAGGCTCGGGCAACGCGCGGCCCGTTCGGGTTATCGCTTCTCGGCCTTTTGGCTAAGATCAAGTGTAGTATCTGTTCTTATCAGTTTAATATCTGATACGTCCCCTATCTGGGGACCATATATTAAATGGATTTTTAGAACAGGGAGATGGAAATAGAGCTTGCTCTGTCCACTCCACGCATTGACCTGGTATTGCAGTATTTCCAGGACCGGTGCACCCTTTCCTTATGTGTTGACTAAAAGCAGATTCCAAAAGTGTTTTTTGTCTTTGCTATTGTTTCTGTCTTTCTGAAGGGATCTCCCCTTTTAATCCCATTATTTCAACACCTGTTGGACAATGCATGAGTGATAATGAGCTCATTGATTAAATGCAATTAATGAATAGATTGCCACCTCTTGTTGTGTGTCGTCTGTGTTTCTGTGTTTCCGGCATTTCACATTGGAACACCTCATTCACCTTCCTTGTCTTCTCTCCGCCCTCCCTTTTAGGTAAGTTAAAGAGCTGCACCTGAGCCAGCCACTGATTGATTGATTGATTGATTGATTGATTGATTGATTGATTGATTGATTGATTGATGCAGCACACAGTCAAATAGTGGAGTGGAGTAGGGGAACAGCAAACAGCCAATAAAGCAGCCCGCCCGCTCGCCTGCCCGCCACAATGGACCTACCTGTGTACACTAGATGGATGTGATGGAATGTACTGTCGTCCCTACATTTCAAGAAGAAGTAAGAATTGCAGTTGCAACAAAGCCTTGCTTGCCTACAAAGAGAGCAGCAATTTGGATTTGTTACTATGTTACCTAGAAGAATAACAAACTGTGCAAGGATGGAGGTTGTAGGAGCAAGGAGAAGTTGTCTGTAAAGTTGGTGGATGCCTATTTTCCATTTTGCAGTCCCTTGTCTCCCTCTTGTGGCCTCCTGGAGGCAACTAGCTGTGCAAAAAAAAGACAGCCTGGCGGCCGGCTGTTGCAGTGTTGCCCTCTCAGGCAACACTGAGTGACTGACTGAGCCTCACCGTCTTATATAAAGTTCAGACGGAACTTTGCACGTGTCATAGTGGAGCCCTCAGGATTCCAGAGCCAGCTTTCTGACATCATAATGGGGCCTCAGAGATAAAAGCCTGGGCCCAGGCAGTGTTGGTCAGTGCTGCTCAGCAGGCAGCACTGGACTGGACTGGATTACAGCTGATACAAGGTGTGAAGGAACAAGGGGTGGCTGTGGGCATGCACTTGCTGCCGCTGCCAGTGTTTATCTGCATGGCAGCAGGGCATTTGGGCGTTGCCAGGAAGGCGTTTTTATGTAGATTCCTCCTCTTTCAGCACTGCATTGTGGTGCAAGCAAAAGAAGCAAATCCTGTCTGGCTTCCTCTCCGGCCTTTATTCACCTCCCGTGTAGCTGTGAGTGTGTGAGCCTGCAGGGCCCCATGGAATTGCCTAGAAGTAGGCTGAATCGCTGCAAGGGCTGAACAGCAGTATCGGGCAGGCTCGGGCAACGCGCGGCCCGTTCGGGTTATCGCTTCTCGGCCTTTTGGCTAAGATCAAGTGTAGTATCTGTTCTTATCAGTTTAATATCTGATACGTCCCCTATCTGGGGACCATATATTAAATGGATTTTTAGAACAGGGAGATGGAAATAGAGCTTGCTCTGTCCACTCCACGCATTGACCTGGTATTGCAGTATTTCCAGGACCGGTGCACCCTTTCCTTATGTGTTGACTAAAAGCAGATTCCAAAAGTGTTTTTTGTCTTTGCTATTGTTTCTGTCTTTCTGAAGGGATCTCCCCTTTTAATCCCATTATTTCAACACCTGTTGGACAATGCATGAGTGATAATGAGCTCATTGATTAAATGCAATTAATGAATAGATTGCCACCTCTTGTTGTGTGTCGTCTGTGTTTCTGTGTTTCCGGCATTTCACATTGGAACACCTCATTCACCTTCCTTGTCTTCTCTCCGCCCTCCCTTTTAGGTAAGTTAAAGAGCTGCACCTGAGCCAGCCACTGATTGATTGATTGATTGATTGATTGATTGATTGATTGATGCAGCACAACAGTCAAATAGTGGAGTGGAGTAGGGGAACAGCAAACAGCCAATAAAGCAGCCCGCCCGCTCGCCTGCCCGCCACAATGGACCTACCTGTGTACACTAGATGGATGTGATGGAATGTACTGTCGTCCCTACATTTCAAGAAGAAGTAAGAATTGCAGTTGCAACAAAGCCTTGCTTGCCTACAAAGAGAGCAGCAATTTGGATTTGTTACTATGTTACCTAGAAGAATAACAAACTGTGCAAGGATGGAGGTTGTAGGAGCAAGGAGAAGTTGTCTGTAAAGTTGGTGGATGCCTATTTTCCATTTTGCAGTCCCTTGTCTCCCTCTTGTGGCCTCCTGGAGGCAACTAGCTGTGCAAAAAAAAGACAGCCTGGCGGCCGGCTGTTGCAGTGTTGCCCTCTCAGGCAACACTGAGTGACTGACTGAGCCTCACCGTCTTATATAAAGTTCAGACGGAACTTTGCACGTGTCATAGTGGAGCCCTCAGGATTCCAGAGCCAGCTTTCTGACATCATAATGGGGCCTCAGAGATAAAAGCCTGGGCCCAGGCAGTGTTGGTCAGTGCTGCTCAGCAGGCAGCACTGGACTGGACTGGATTACAGCTGATACAAGGTGTGAAGGAACAAGGGGTGGCTGTGGGCATGCACTTGCTGCCGCTGCCAGTGTTTATCTGCATGGCAGCAGGGCATTTGGGCGTTGCCAGGAAGGCGTTTTTATGTAGATTCCTCCTCTTTCAGCATTGCATTGTGGTGCAAGCAAAAGAAGCAAATCCTGTCTGGCTTCCTCTCCGGCCTTTATTCACCTCCCGTGTAGCTGTGAGTGTGTGAGCCTGCAGGGCCCCATGGAATTGCCTAGAAGTAGGCTGAATCGCTGCAAGGGCTGAACAGCAGTATCGGGCAGGCTCGGGCAACGCGCGGCCCGTTCGGGTTATCGCTTCTCGGCCTTTTGGCTAAGATCAAGTGTAGTATCTGTTCTTATCAGTTTAATATCTGATACGTCCCCTATTTGGGGACCATATATTAAATGGATTTTTAGAACAGGGAGATGGAAATAGAGCTTGCTCTGTCCACTCCACGCATTGACCTGGTATTGCAGTATTTCCAGGACCGGTGCACCCTTTCCTTATGTGTTGACTAAAAGCAGATTCCAAAAGTGTTTTTTGTCTTTGCTATTGTTTCTGTCTTTCTGAAGGGATCTCCCCTTTTAATCCCATTATTTCAACACCTGTTGGACAATGCATGAGTGATAATGAGCTCATTGATTAAATGCAATTAATGAATAGATTGCCACCTCTTGTTGTGTGTCGTCTGTGTTTCTGTGTTTCCGGCATTTCACATTGGAACACCTCATTCACCTTCCTTGTCTTCTCTCCGCCCTCCCTTTTAGGTAAGTTAAAGAGCTGCACCTGAGCCAGCCACTGATTGATTGATTGATTGATTGATTGATTGATTGATTGATTGATGCAGCACAACAGTCAAATAGTGGAGTGGAGTAGGGGAACAGCAAACAGCCAATAAAGCAGCCCGCCCGCTCGCCTGCCCGCCACAATGGACCTACCTGTGTACACTAGATGGATGTGATGGAATGTACTGTCGTCCCTACATTTCAAGAAGAAGTAAGAATTGCAGTTGCAACAAAGCCTTGCTTGCCTAACAAAGAGAGCAGCAATTTGGATTTGTTACTATGTTACCTAGAAGAATAACAAACTGTGCAAGGATGGAGGTTGTAGGAGCAAGGAGAAGTTGTCTGTAAAGTTGGTGGATGCCTATTTTCCATTTTGCAGTCCCTTGTCTCCCTCTTGTGGCCTCCTGGAGGCAACTAGCTGTGCAAAAAAAAGACAGCCTGGCGGCCGGCTGTTGCAGTGTTGCCCTCTCAGGCAACACTGAGTGACTGACTGAGCCTCACCGTCTTATATAAAGTTCAGACGGAACTTTGCACGTGTCATAGTGGAGCCCTCAGGATTCCAGAGCCAGCTTTCTGACATCATAATGGGGCCTCAGAGATAAAAGCCTGGGCCCAGGCAGTGTTGGTCAGTGCTGCTCAGCAGGCAGCACTGGACTGGACTGGATTACAGCTGATACAAGGTGTGAAGGAACAAGGGGTGGCTGTGGGCATGCACTTGCTGCCGCTGCCAGTGTTTATCTGCATGGCAGCAGGGCATTTGGGCGTTGCCAGGAAGGCGTTTTTATGTAGATTCCTCCTCTTTCAGCACTGCATTGTGGTGCAAGCAAAAGAAGCAAATCCTGTCTGGCTTCCTCTCCGGCCTTTATTCACCTCCCGTGTAGCTGTGAGTGTGTGAGCCTGCAGGGCCCCATGGAATTGCCTAGAAGTAGGCTGAATCGCTGCAAGGGCTGAACAGCAGTATCGGGCAGGCTCGGGCAACGCGCGGCCCGTTCGGGTTATCGCTTCTCGGCCTTTTGGCTAAGATCAAGTGTAGTATCTGTTCTTATCAGTTTAATATCTGATACGTCCCCTATCTGGGGACCATATATTAAATGGATTTTTAGAACAGGGAGATGGAAATAGAGCTTGCTCTGTCCACTCCACGCATTGACCTGGTATTGCAGTATTTCCAGGACCGGTGCACCCTTTCCTTATGTGTTGACTAAAAGCAGATTCCAAAAGTGTTTTTTGTCTTTGCTATTGTTTCTGTCTTTCTGAAGGGATCTCCCCTTTTAATCCCATTATTTCAACACCTGTTGGACAATGCATGAGTGATAATGAGCTCATTGATTAAATGCAATTAATGAATAGATTGCCACCTCTTGTTGTGTGTCGTCTGTGTTTCTGTGTTTCCGGCATTTCACATTGGAACACCTCATTCACCTTCCTTGTCTTCTCTCCGCCCTCCCTTTTAGGTAAGTTAAAGAGCTGCACCTGAGCCAGCCACTGATTGATTGATTGATTGATTGATTGATTGATTGATTGATTGATTGATTGATTGATTGATGCAGCACAACAGTCAAATAGTGGAGTGGAGTAGGGGAACAGCAAACAGCCAATAAAGCAGCCCGCCCGCTCGCCTGCCCGCCACAATGGACCTACCTGTGTACACTAGATGGATGTGATGGAATGTACTGTCGTCCCTACATTTCAAGAAGAAGTAAGAATTGCAGTTGCAACAAAGCCTTGCTTGCCTACAAAGAGAGCAGCAATTTGGATTTGTTACTATGTTACCTAGAAGAATAACAAACTGTGCAAGGATGGAGGTTGTAGGAGCAAGGAGAAGTTGTCTGTAAAGTTGGTGGATGCCTATTTTCCATTTTGCAGTCCCTTGTCTCCCTCTTGTGGCCTCCTGGAGGCAACTAGCTGTGCAAAAAAAAGACAGCCTGGCGGCCGGCTGTTGCAGTGTTGCCCTCTCAGGCAACACTGAGTGACTGACTGAGCCTCACCGTCTTATATAAAGTTCAGACGGAACTTTGCACGTGTCATAGTGGAGCCCTCAGGATTCCAGAGCCAGCTTTCTGACATCATAATGGGGCCTCAGAGATAAAAGCCTGGGCCCAGGCAGTGTTGGTCAGTGCTGCTCAGCAGGCAGCACCGGACTGGACTGGATTACAGCTGATACAAGGTGTGAAGGAACAAGGGGTGGCTGTGGGCATGCACTTGCTGCCGCTGCCAGTGTTTATCTGCATGGCAGCAGGGCATTTGGGCGTTGCCAGGAAGGCGTTTTTATGTAGATTCCTCCTCTTTCAGCACTGCATTGTGGTGCAAGCAAAAGAAGCAAATCCTGTCTGGCTTCCTCTCCGGCCTTTATTCACCTCCCGTGTAGCTGTGAGTGTGTGAGCCTGCAGGGCCCCATGGAATTGCCTAGAAGTAGGCTGAATCGCTGCAAGGGCTGAACAGCAGTATCGGGCAGGCTCGGGCAACGCGCGGCCCGTTCGGGTTATCGCTTCTCGGCCTTTTGGCTAAGATCAAGTGTAGTATCTGTTCTTATCAGTTTAATATCTGATACGTCCCCTATCTGGGGACCATATATTAAATGGATTTTTAGAACAGGGAGATGGAAATAGAGCTTGCTCTGTCCACTCCACGCATTGACCTGGTATTGCAGTATTTCCAGGACCGGTGCACCCTTTCCTTATGTGTTGACTAAAAGCAGATTCCAAAAGTGTTTTTTGTCTTTGCTATTGTTTCTGTCTTTCTGAAGGGATCTCCCCTTTTAATCCCATTATTTCAACACCTGTTGGACAATGCATGAGTGATAATGAGCTCATTGATTAAATGCAATTAATGAATAGATTGCCACCTCTTGTTGTGTGTCGTCTGTGTTTCTGTGTTTCCGGCATTTCACATTGGAACACCTCATTCACCTTCCTTGTCTTCTCTCCGCCCTCCCTTTTAGGTAAGTTAAAGAGCTGCACCTGAGCCAGCCACTGATTGATTGATTGATTGATTGATTGATTGATTGATTGATTGATTGATTGATTGATTGATGCAGCACAACAGTCAAATAGTGGAGTGGAGTAGGGGAACAGCAAACAGCCAATAAAGCAGCCCGCCCGCTCGCCTGCCCGCCACAATGGACCTACCTGTGTACACTAGATGGATGTGATGGAATGTACTGTCGTCCCTACATTTCAAGAAGAAGTAAGAATTGCAGTTGCAACAAAGCCTTGCTTGCCTACAAAGAGAGCAGCAATTTGGATTTGTTACTATGTTACCTAGAAGAATAACAAACTGTGCAAGGATGGAGGTTGTAGGAGCAAGGAGAAGTTGTCTGTAAAGTTGGTGGATGCCTATTTTCCATTTTGCAGTCCCTTGTCTCCCTCTTGTGGCCTCCTGGAGGCAACTAGCTGTGCAAAAAAAAGACAGCCTGGCGGCCGGCTGTTGCAGTGTTGCCCTCTCAGGCAACACTGAGTGACTGACTGAGCCTCACCGTCTTATATAAAGTTCAGACGGAACTTTGCACGTGTCATAGTGGAGCCCTCAGGATTCCAGAGCCAGCTTTCTGACATCATAATGGGGCCTCAGAGATAAAAGCCTGGGCCCAGGCAGTGTTGGTCAGTGCTGCTCAGCAGGCAGCACTGGACTGGACTGGATTACAGCTGATACAAGGTGTGAAGGAACAAGGGGTGGCTGTGGGCATGCACTTGCTGCCGCTGCCAGTGTTTATCTGCATGGCAGCAGGGCATTTGGGCGTTGCCAGGAAGGCGTTTTTATGTAGATTCCTCCTCTTTCAGCACTGCATTGTGGTGCAAGCAAAAGAAGCAAATCCTGTCTGGCTTCCTCTCCGGCCTTTATTCACCTCCCGTGTAGCTGTGAGTGTGTGAGCCTGCAGGGCCCCATGGAATTGCCTAGAAGTAGGCTGAATCGCTGCAAGGGCTGAACAGCAGTATCGGGCAGGCTCGGGCAACGCGCGGCCCGTTCGGGTTATCGCTTCTCGGCCTTTTGGCTAAGATCAAGTGTAGTATCTGTTCTTATCAGTTTAATATCTGATACGTCCCCTATCTGGGGACCATATATTAAATGGATTTTTAGAACAGGGAGATGGAAATAGAGCTTGCTCTGTCCACTCCACGCATTGACCTGGTATTGCAGTATTTCCAGGACCGGTGCACCCTTTCCTTATGTGTTGACTAAAAGCAGATTCCAAAAGTGTTTTTTGTCTTTGCTATTGTTTCTGTCTTTCTGAAGGGATCTCCCCTTTTAATCCCATTATTTCAACACCTGTTGGACAATGCATGAGTGATAATGAGCTCATTGATTAAATGCAATTAATGAATAGATTGCCACCTCTTGTTGTGTGTCGTCTGTGTTTCTGTGTTTCCGGCATTTCACATTGGAACACCTCATTCACCTTCCTTGTCTTCTCTCCGCCCTCCCTTTTAGGTAAGTTAAAG
Source organism: Rhinoderma darwinii (assembly GCF_050947455.1). Lineage (NCBI taxonomy): Eukaryota > Metazoa > Chordata > Amphibia > Anura > Rhinodermatidae > Rhinoderma > Rhinoderma darwinii. The sequence continues at coordinate 120,246 of NW_027461767.1, forward strand.
AGCTGCACCTGAGCCAGCCACTGATTGATTGATTGATTGATTGATTGATTGATTGATTGATTGATGCAGCACAACAGTCAAATAGTGGAGTGGAGTAGGGGAACAGCAAACAGCCAATAAAGCAGCCCGCCCGCTCGCCTGCCCGCCACAATGGACCTACCTGTGTACACTAGATGGATGTGATGGAATGTACTGTCGTCCCTACATTTCAAGAAGAAGTAAGAATTGCAGTTGCAACAAAGCCTTGCTTGCCTACAAAGAGAGCAGCAATTTGGATTTGTTACTATGTTACCTAGAAGAATAACAAACTGTGCAAGGATGGAGGTTGTAGGAGCAAGGAGAAGTTGTCTGTAAAGTTGGTGGATGCCTATTTTCCATTTTGCAGTCCCTTGTCTCCCTCTTGTGGCCTCCTGGAGGCAACTAGCTGTGCAAAAAAAAGACAGCCTGGCGGCCGGCTGTTGCAGTGTTGCCCTCTCAGGCAACACTGAGTGACTGACTGAGCCTCACCGTCTTATATAAAGTTCAGACGGAACTTTGCACGTGTCATAGTGGAGCCCTCAGGATTCCAGAGCCAGCTTTCTGACATCATAATGGGGCCTCAGAGATAAAAGCCTGGGCCCAGGCAGTGTTGGTCAGTGCTGCTCAGCAGGCAGCACTGGACTGGACTGGATTACAGCTGATACAAGGTGTGAAGGAACAAGGGGTGGCTGTGGGCATGCACTTGCTGCCGCTGCCAGTGTTTATCTGCATGGCAGCAGGGCATTTGGGCGTTGCCAGGAAGGCGTTTTTATGTAGATTCCTCCTCTTTCAGCACTGCATTGTGGTGCAAGCAAAAGAAGCAAATCCTGTCTGGCTTCCTCTCCGGCCTTTATTCACCTCCCGTGTAGCTGTGAGTGTGTGAGCCTGCAGGGCCCCATGGAATTGCCTAGAAGTAGGCTGAATCGCTGCAAGGGCTGAACAGCAGTATCGGGCAGGCTCGGGCAACGCGCGGCCCGTTCGGGTTATCGCTTCTCGGCCTTTTGGCTAAGATCAAGTGTAGTATCTGTTCTTATCAGTTTAATATCTGATACGTCCCCTATCTGGGGACCATATATTAAATGGATTTTTAGAACAGGGAGATGGAAATAGAGCTTGCTCTGTCCACTCCACGCATTGACCTGGTATTGCAGTATTTCCAGGACCGGTGCACCCTTTCCTTATGTGTTGACTAAAAGCAGATTCCAAAAGTGTTTTTTGTCTTTGCTATTGTTTCTGTCTTTCTGAAGGGATCTCCCCTTTTAATCCCATTATTTCAACACCTGTTGGACAATGCATGAGTGATAATGAGCTCATTGATTAAATGCAATTAATGAATAGATTGCCACCTCTTGTTGTGTGTCGTCTGTGTTTCTGTGTTTCCGGCATTTCACATTGGAACACCTCATTCACCTTCCTTGTCTTCTCTCCGCCCTCCCTTTTAGGTAAGTTAAAGAGCTGCACCTGAGCCAGCCACTGATTGATTGATTGATTGATTGATTGATTGATTGATTGATTGATTGATTGATTGATTGATTGATGCAGCACAACAGTCAAATAGTGGAGTGGAGTAGGGGAACAGCAAACAGCCAATAAAGCAGCCCGCCCGCTCGCCTGCCCGCCACAATGGACCTACCTGTGTACACTAGATGGATGTGATGGAATGTACTGTCGTCCCTACATTTCAAGAAGAAGTAAGAATTGCAGTTGCAACAAAGCCTTGCTTGCCTACAAAGAGAGCAGCAATTTGGATTTGTTACTATGTTACCTAGAAGAATAACAAACTGTGCAAGGATGGAGGTTGTAGGAGCAAGGAGAAGTTGTCTGTAAAGTTGGTGGATGCCTATTTTCCATTTTGCAGTCCCTTGTCTCCCTCTTGTGGCCTCCTGGAGGCAACTAGCTGTGCAAAAAAAAGACAGCCTGGCGGCCGGCTGTTGCAGTGTTGCCCTCTCAGGCAACACTGAGTGACTGACTGAGCCTCACCGTCTTATATAAAGTTCAGACGGAACTTTGCACGTGTCATAGTGGAGCCCTCAGGATTCCAGAGCCAGCTTTCTGACATCATAATGGGGCCTCAGAGATAAAAGCCTGGGCCCAGGCAGTGTTGGTCAGTGCTGCTCAGCAGGCAGCACTGGACTGGACTGGATTACAGCTGATACAAGGTGTGAAGGAACAAGGGGTGGCTGTGGGCATGCACTTGCTGCCGCTGCCAGTGTTTATCTGCATGGCAGCAGGGCATTTGGGCGTTGCCAGGAAGGCGTTTTTATGTAGATTCCTCCTCTTTCAGCACTGCATTGTGGTGCAAGCAAAAGAAGCAAATCCTGTCTGGCTTCCTCTCCGGCCTTTATTCACCTCCCGTGTAGCTGTGAGTGTGTGAGCCTGCAGGGCCCCATGGAATTGCCTAGAAGTAGGCTGAATCGCTGCAAGGGCTGAACAGCAGTATCGGGCAGGCTCGGGCAACGCGCGGCCCGTTCGGGTTATCGCTTCTCGGCCTTTTGGCTAAGATCAAGTGTAGTATCTGTTCTTATCAGTTTAATATCTGATACGTCCCCTATCTGGGGACCATATATTAAATGGATTTTTAGAACAGGGAGATGGAAATAGAGCTTGCTCTGTCCACTCCACGCATTGACCTGGTATTGCAGTATTTCCAGGACCGGTGCACCCTTTCCTTATGTGTTGACTAAAAGCAGATTCCAAAAGTGTTTTTTGTCTTTGCTATTGTTTCTGTCTTTCTGAAGGGATCTCCCCTTTTAATCCCATTATTTCAACACCTGTTGGACAATGCATGAGTGATAATGAGCTCATTGATTAAATGCAATTAATGAATAGATTGCCACCTCTTGTTGTGTGTCGTCTGTGTTTCTGTGTTTCCGGCATTTCACATTGGAACACCTCATTCACCTTCCTTGTCTTCTCTCCGCCCTCCCTTTTAGGTAAGTTAAAGAGCTGCACCTGAGCCAGCCACTGATTGATTGATTGATTGATTGATTGATTGATTGATTGATTGATTGATGCAGCACAACAGTCAAATAGTGGAGTGGAGTAGGGGAACAGCAAACAGCCAATAAAGCAGCCCGCCCGCTCGCCTGCCCGCCACAATGGACTTACCTGTGTACACTAGATGGATGTGATGGAATGTACTGTCGTCCCTACATTTCAAGAAGAAGTAAGAATTGCAGTTGCAACAAAGCCTTGCTTGCCTACAAAGAGAGCAGCAATTTGGATTTGTTACTATGTTACCTAGAAGAATAACAAACTGTGCAAGGATGGAGGTTGTAGGAGCAAGGAGAAGTTGTCTGTAAAGTTGGTGGATGCCTATTTTCCATTTTGCAGTCCCTTGTCTCCCTCTTGTGGCCTCCTGGAGGCAACTAGCTGTGCAAAAAAAAGACAGCCTGGCGGCCGGCTGTTGCAGTGTTGCCCTCTCAGGCAACACTGAGTGACTGACTGAGCCTCACCGTCTTATATAAAGTTCAGACGGAACTTTGCACGTGTCATAGTGGAGCCCTCAGGATTCCAGAGCCAGCTTTCTGACATCATAATGGGGCCTCAGAGATAAAAGCCTGGGCCCAGGCAGTGTTGGTCAGTGCTGCTCAGCAGGCAGCACTGGACTGGACTGGATTACAGCTGATACAAGGTGTGAAGGAACAAGGGGTGGCTGTGGGCATGCACTTGCTGCCGCTGCCAGTGTTTATCTGCATGGCAGCAGGGCATTTGGGCGTTGCCAGGAAGGCGTTTTTATGTAGATTCCTCCTCTTTCAGCACTGCATTGTGGTGCAAGCAAAAGAAGCAAATCCTGTCTGGCTTCCTCTCCGGCCTTTATTCACCTCCCGTGTAGCTGTGAGTGTGTGAGCCTGCAGGGCCCCATGGAATTGCCTAGAAGTAGGCTGAATCGCTGCAAGGGCTGAACAGCAGTATCGGGCAGGCTCGGGCAACGCGCGGCCCGTTCGGGTTATCGCTTCTCGGCCTTTTGGCTAAGATCAAGTGTAGTATCTGTTCTTATCAGTTTAATATCTGATACGTCCCCTATCTGGGGACCATATATTAAATGGATTTTTAGAACAGGGAGATGGAAATAGAGCTTGCTCTGTCCACTCCACGCATTGACCTGGTATTGCAGTATTTCCAGGACCGGTGCACCCTTTCCTTATGTGTTGACTAAAAGCAGATTCCAAAAGTGTTTTTTGTCTTTGCTATTGTTTCTGTCTTTCTGAAGGGATCTCCCCTTTTAATCCCATTATTTCAACACCTGTTGGACAATGCATGAGTGATAATGAGCTCATTGATTAAATGCAATTAATGAATAGATTGCCACCTCTTGTTGTGTGTCGTCTGTGTTTCTGTGTTTCCGGCATTTCACATTGGAACACCTCATTCACCTTCCTTGTCTTCTCTCCGCCCTCCCTTTTAGGTAAGTTAAAGAGCTGCACCTGAGCCAGCCACTGATTGATTGATTGATTGATTGATTGATTGATTGATTGATTGATTGATGCAGCACAACAGTCAAATAGTGGAGTGGAGTAGGGGAACAGCAAACAGCCAATAAAGCAGCCCGCCCGCTCGCCTGCCCGCCACAATGGACCTACCTGTGTACACTAGATGGATGTGATGGAATGTACTGTCGTCCCTACATTTCAAGAAGAAGTAAGAATTGCAGTTGCAACAAAGCCTTGCTTGCCTACAAAGAGAGCAGCAATTTGGATTTGTTACTATGTTACCTAGAAGAATAACAAACTGTGCAAGGATGGAGGTTGTAGGAGCAAGGAGAAGTTGTCTGTAAAGTTGGTGGATGCCTATTTTCCATTTTGCAGTCCCTTGTCTCCCTCTTGTGGCCTCCTGGAGGCAACTAGCTGTGCAAAAAAAAGACAGCCTGGCGGCCGGCTGTTGCAGTGTTGCCCTCTCAGGCAACACTGAGTGACTGACTGAGCCTCACCGTCTTATATAAAGTTCAGACGGAACTTTGCACGTGTCATAGTGGAGCCCTCAGGATTCCAGAGCCAGCTTTCTGACATCATAATGGGGCCTCAGAGATAAAAGCCTGGGCCCAGGCAGTGTTGGTCAGTGCTGCTCAGCAGGCAGCACTGGACTGGACTGGATTACAGCTGATACAAGGTGTGAAGGAACAAGGGGTGGCTGTGGGCATGCACTTGCTGCCGCTGCCAGTGTTTATCTGCATGGCAGCAGGGCATTTGGGCGTTGCCAGGAAGGCGTTTTTATGTAGATTCCTCCTCTTTCAGCACTGCATTGTGGTGCAAGCAAAAGAAGCAAATCCTGTCTGGCTTCCTCTCCGGCCTTTATTCACCTCCCGTGTAGCTGTGAGTGTGTGAGCCTGCAGGGCCCCATGGAATTGCCTAGAAGTAGGCTGAATCGCTGCAAGGGCTGAACAGCAGTATCGGGCAGGCTCGGGCAACGCGCGGCCCGTTCGGGTTATCGCTTCTCGGCCTTTTGGCTAAGATCAAGTGTAGTATCTGTTCTTATCAGTTTAATATCTGATACGTCCCCTATCTGGGGACCATATATTAAATGGATTTTTAGAACAGGGAGATGGAAATAGAGCTTGCTCTGTCCACTCCACGCATTGACCTGGTATTGCAGTATTTCCAGGACCGGTGCACCCTTTCCTTATGTGTTGACTAAAAGCAGATTCCAAAAGTGTTTTTTGTCTTTGCTATTGTTTCTGTCTTTCTGAAGGGATCTCCCCTTTTAATCCCATTATTTCAACACCTGTTGGACAATGCATGAGTGATAATGAGCTCATTGATTAAATGCAATTAATGAATAGATTGCCACCTCTTGTTGTGTGTCGTCTGTGTTTCTGTGTTTCCGGCATTTCACATTGGAACACCTCATTCACCTTCCTTGTCTTCTCTCCGCCCTCCCTTTTAGGTAAGTTAAAGAGCTGCACCTGAGCCAGCCACTGATTGATTGATTGATTGATTGATTGATTGATTGATTGATTGATTGATTGATTGATTGATTGATGCAGCACAACAGTCAAATAGTGGAGTGGAGTAGGGGAACAGCAAACAGCCAATAAAGCAGCCCGCCCGCTCGCCTGCCCGCCACAATGGACCTACCTGTGTACACTAGATGGATGTGATGGAATGTACTGTCGTCCCTACATTTCAAGAAGAAGTAAGAATTGCAGTTGCAACAAAGCCTTGCTTGCCTACAAAGAGAGCAGCAATTTGGATTTGTTACTATGTTACCTAGAAGAATAACAAACTGTGCAAGGATGGAGGTTGTAGGAGCAAGGAGAAGTTGTCTGTAAAGTTGGTGGATGCCTATTTTCCATTTTGCAGTCCCTTGTCTCCCTCTTGTGGCCTCCTGGAGGCAACTAGCTGTGCAAAAAAAAGACAGCCTGGCGGCCGGCTGTTGCAGTGTTGCCCTCTCAGGCAACACTGAGTGACTGACTGAGCCTCACCGTCTTATATAAAGTTCAGACGGAACTTTGCACGTGTCATAGTGGAGCCCTCAGGATTCCAGAGCCAGCTTTCTGACATCATAATGGGGCCTCAGAGATAAAAGCCTGGGCCCAGGCAGTGTTGGTCAGTGCTGCTCAGCAGGCAGCACTGGACTGGACTGGATTACAGCTGATACAAGGTGTGAAGGAACAAGGGGTGGCTGTGGGCATGCACTTGCTGCCGCTGCCAGTGTTTATCTGCATGGCAGCAGGGCATTTGGGCGTTGCCAGGAAGGCGTTTTTATGTAGATTCCTCCTCTTTCAGCACTGCATTGTGGTGCAAGCAAAAGAAGCAAATCCTGTCTGGCTTCCTCTCCGGCCTTTATTCACCTCCCGTGTAGCTGTGAGTGTGTGAGCCTGCAGGGCCCCATGGAATTGCCTAGAAGTAGGCTGAATCGCTGCAAGGGCTGAACAGCAGTATCGGGCAGGCTCGGGCAACGCGCGGCCCGTTCGGGTTATCGCTTCTCGGCCTTTTGGCTAAGATCAAGTGTAGTATCTGTTCTTATCAGTTTAATATCTGATACGTCCCCTATCTGGGGACCATATATTAAATGGATTTTTAGAACAGGGAGATGGAAATAGAGCTTGCTCTGTCCACTCCACGCATTGACCTGGTATTGCAGTATTTCCAGGACCGGTGCACCCTTTCCTTATGTGTTGACTAAAAGCAGATTCCAAAAGTGTTTTTTGTCTTTGCTATTGTTTCTGTCTTTCTGAAGGGATCTCCCCTTTTAATCCCATTATTTCAACACCTGTTGGACAATGCATGAGTGATAATGAGCTCATTGATTAAATGCAATTAATGAATAGATTGCCACCTCTTGTTGTGTGTCGTCTGTGTTTCTGTGTTTCCGGCATTTCACATTGGAACACCTCATTCACCTTCCTTGTCTTCTCTCCGCCCTCCCTTTTAGGTAAGTTAAAGAGCTGCACCTGAGCCAGCCACTGATTGATTGATTGATTGATTGATTGATTGATTGATTGATTGATTGATGCAGCACAACAGTCAAATAGTGGAGTGGAGTAGGGGAACAGCAAACAGCCAATACAGCAGCCCGCCCGCTCGCCTGCCCGCCACAATGGACCTACCTGTGTACACTAGATGGATGTGATGGAATGTACTGTCGTCCCTACATTTCAAGAAGAAGTAAGAATTGCAGTTGCAACAAAGCCTTGCTTGCCTACAAAGAGAGCAGCAATTTGGATTTGTTACTATGTTACCTAGAAGAATAACAAACTGTGCAAGGATGGAGGTTGTAGGAGCAAGGAGAAGTTGTCTGTAAAGTTGGTGGATGCCTATTTTCCATTTTGCAGTCCCTTGTCTCCCTCTTGTGGCCTCCTGGAGGCAACTAGCTGTGCAAAAAAAAGACAGCCTGGCGGCCGGCTGTTGCAGTGTTGCCCTCTCAGGCAACACTGAGTGACTGACTGAGCCTCACCGTCTTATATAAAGTTCAGACGGAACTTTGCACGTGTCATAGTGGAGCCCTCAGGATTCCAGAGCCAGCTTTCTGACATCATAATGGGGCCTCAGAGATAAAAGCCTGGGCCCAGGCAGTGTTGGTCAGTGCTGCTCAGCAGGCAGCACTGGACTGGACTGGATTACAGCTGATACAAGGTGTGAAGGAACAAGGGGTGGCTGTGGGCATGCGCTTGCTGCCGCTGCCAGTGTTTATCTGCATGGCAGCAGGGCATTTGGGCGTTGCCAGGAAGGCGTTTTTATGTAGATTCCTCCTCTTTCAGCACTGCATTGTGGTGCAAGCAAAAGAAGCAAATCCTGTCTGGCTTCCTCTCCGGCCTTTATTCACCTCCCGTGTAGCTGTGAGTGTGTGAGCCTGCAGGGCCCCATGGAATTGCCTAGAAGTAGGCTGAATCGCTGCAAGGGCTGAACAGCAGTATCGGGCAGGCTCGGGCAACGCGCGGCCCGTTCGGGTTATCGCTTCTCGGCCTTTTGGCTAAGATCAAGTGTAGTATCTGTTCTTATCAGTTTAATATCTGATACGTCCCCTATCTGGGGACCATATATTAAATGGATTTTTAGAACAGGGAGATGGAAATAGAGCTTGCTCTGTCCACTCCACGCATTGACCTGGTATTGCAGTATTTCCAGGACCGGTGCACCCTTTTCTTATGTGTTGACTAAAAGCAGATTCCAAAAGTGTTTTTTGTCTTTGCTATTGTTTCTGTCTTTCTGAAGGGATCTCCCCTTTTAATCCCATTATTTCAACACCTGTTGGACAATGCATGAGTGATAATGAGCTCATTGATTAAATGCAATTAATGAATAGATTGCCACCTCTTGTTGTGTGTCGTCTGTGTTTCTGTGTTTCCGGCATTTCACATTGGAACACCTCATTCACCTTCCTTGTCTTCTCTCCGCCCTCCCTTTTAGGTAAGTTAAAGAGCTGCACCTGAGCCAGCCACTGATTGATTGATTGATTGATTGATTGATTGATTGATTGATTGATTGATTGATTGATTGATGCAGCACAACAGTCAAATAGTGGAGTGGAGTAGGGGAACAGCAAACAGCCAATAAAGCAGCCCACCCGCTCGCCTGCCCGCCACAATGGACCTACCTGTGTACACTAGATGGATGTGATGGAATGTACTGTCGTCCCTACATTTCAAGAAGAAGTAAGAATTGCAGTTGCAACAAAGCCTTGCTTGCCTACAAAGAGAGCAGCAATTTGGATTTGTTACTATGTTACCTAGAAGAATAACAAACTGTGCAAGGATGGAGGTTGTAGGAGCAAGGAGAAGTTGTCTGTAAAGTTGGTGGATGCCTATTTTCCATTTTGCAGTCCCTTGTCTCCCTCTTGTGGCCTCCTGGAGGCAACTAGCTGTGCAAAAAAAAGACAGCCTGGCGGCCGGCTGTTGCAGTGTTGCCCTCTCAGGCAACACTGAGTGACTGACTGAGCCTCACCGTCTTATATGAAGTTCAGACGGAACTTTGCACGTGTCATAGTGGAGCCCTCAGGATTCCAGAGCCAGCTTTCTGACATCATAATGGGGCCTCAGAGATAAAAGCCTGGGCCCAGGCAGTGTTGGTCAGTGCTGCTCAGCAGGCAGCACTGGACTGGACTGGATTACAGCTGATACAAGGTGTGAAGGAACAAGGGGTGGCTGTGGGCATGCACTTGCTGCCGCTGCCAGTGTTTATCTGCATGGCAGCAGGGCATTTGGGCGTTGCCAGGAAGGCGTTTTTATGTAGATTCCTCCTCTTTCAGCACTGCATTGTGGTGCAAGCAAAAGAAGCAAATCCTGTCTGGCTTCCTCTCCGGCCTTTATTCACCTCCCGTGTAGCTGTGAGTGTGTGAGCCTGCAGGGCCCCATGGAATTGCCTAGAAGTAGGCTGAATCGCTGCAAGGGCTGAACAGCAGTATCGGGCAGGCTCGGGCAACGCGCGGCCCGTTCGGGTTATCGCTTCTCGGCCTTTTGGCTAAGATCAAGTGTAGTATCTGTTCTTATCAGTTTAATATCTGATATGTCCCCTATCTGGGGACCATATATTAAATGGATTTTTAGAACAGGGAGATGGAAATAGAGCTTGCTCTGTCCACTCCACGCATTGACCTGGTATTGCAGTATTTCCAGGACCGGTGCACCCTTTCCTTATGTGTTGACTAAAAGCAGATTCCAAAAGTGTTTTTTGTCTTTGCTATTGTTTCTGTCTTTCTGAAGGGATCTCCCCTTTTAATCCCATTATTTCAACACCTGTTGGACAATGCATGAGTGATAATGAGCTCATTGATTAAATGCAATTAATGAATAGATTGCCACCTCTTGTTGTGTGTCGTCTGTGTTTCTGTGTTTCCGGCATTTCACATTGGAACACCTCATTCACCTTCCTTGTCTTCTCTCCGCCCTCCCTTTTAGGTAAGTTAAAGAGCTGCACCTGAGCCAGCCACTGATTGATTGATTGATTGATTGATTGATTGATTGATTGATTGATTGATTGATTGATTGATTGATTGATGCAGCACAACAGTCAAATAGTGGAGTGGAGTAGGGGAACAGCAAACAGCCAATAAAGCAGCCCGCCCGCTCGCCTGCCCGCCACAATGGACCTACCTGTGTACACTAGATGGATGTGATGGAATGTACTGTCGTCCCTACATTTCAAGAAGAAGTAAGAATTGCAGTTGCAACAAAGCCTTGCTTGCCTACAAAGAGAGCAGCAATTTGGATTTGTTACTATGTTACCTAGAAGAATAACAAACTGTGCAAGGATGGAGGTTGTAGGAGCAAGGAGAAGTTGTCTGTAAAGTTGGTGGATGCCTATTTTCCATTTTGCAGTCCCTTGTCTCCCTCTTGTGGCCTCCTGGAGGCAACTAGCTGTGCAAAAAAAAGACAGCCTGGCGGCCGGCTGTTGCAGTGTTGCCCTCTCAGGCAACACTGAGTGACTGACTGAGCCTCACCGTCTTATATGAAGTTCAGACGGAACTTTGCACGTGTCATAGTGGAGCCCTCAGGATTCCAGAGCCAGCTTTCTGACATCATAATGGGGCCTCAGAGATAAAAGCCTGGGCCCAGGCAGTGTTGGTCAGTGCTGCTCAGCAGGCAGCACTGGACTGGACTGGATTACAGCTGATACAAGGTGTGAAGGAACAAGGGGTGGCTGTGGGCATGCACTTGCTGCCGCTGCCAGTGTTTATCTGCATGGCAGCAGGGCATTTGGGCGTTGCCAGGAAGGCGTTTTTATGTAGATTCCTCCTCTTTCAGCACTGCATTGTGGTGCAAGCAAAAGAAGCAAATCCTGTCTGGCTTCCTCTCCGGCCTTTATTCACCTCCCGTGTAGCTGTGAGTGTGTGAGCCTGCAGGGCCCCATGGAATTGCCTAGAAGTAGGCTGAATCGCTGCAAGGGCTGAACAGCAGTATCGGGCAGGCTCGGGCAACGCGCGGCCCGTTCGGGTTATCGCTTCTCGGCCTTTTGGCTAAGATCAAGTGTAGTATCTGTTCTTATCAGTTTAATATCTGATATGTCCCCTATCTGGGGACCATATATTAAATGGATTTTTAGAACAGGGAGATGGAAATAGAGCTTGCTCTGTCCACTCCACGCATTGACCTGGTATTGCAGTATTTCCAGGACCGGTGCACCCTTTCCTTATGTGTTGACTAAAAGCAGATTCCAAAAGTGTTTTTTGTCTTTGCTATTGTTTCTGTCTTTCTGAAGGGATCTCCCCTTTTAATCCCATTATTTCAACACCTGTTGGACAATGCATGAGTGATAATGAGCTCATTGATTAAATGCAATTAATGAATAGATTGCCACCTCTTGTTGTGTGTCGTCTGTGTTTCTGTGTTTCCGGCATTTCACATTGGAACACCTCATTCACCTTCCTTGTCTTCTCTCCGCCCTCCCTTTTAGGTAAGTTAAAGAGCTGCACCTGAGCCAGCCACTGATTGATTGATTGATTGATTGATTGATTGATTGATTGATTGATTGATTGATTGATTGATGCAGCACAACAGTCAAATAGTGGAGTGGAGTAGGGGAACAGCAAACAGCCAATAAAGCAGCCCGCCCGCTCGCCTGCCCGCCACAATGGACCTACCTGTGTACACTAGATGGATGTGATGGAATGTACTGTCGTCCCTACATTTCAAGAAGAAGTAAGAATTGCAGTTGCAACAAAGCCTTGCTTGCCTACAAAGAGAGCAGCAATTTGGATTTGTTACTATGTTACCTAGAAGAATAACAAACTGTGCAAGGATGGAGGTTGTAGGAGCAAGGAGAAGTTGTCTGTAAAGTTGGTGGATGCCTATTTTCCATTTTGCAGTCCCTTGTCTCCCTCTTGTGGCCTCCTGGAGGCAACTAGCTGTGCAAAAAAAAGACAGCCTGGCGGCCGGCTGTTGCAGTGTTGCCCTCTCAGGCAACACTGAGTGACTGACTGAGCCTCACCGTCTTATATAAAGTTCAGACGGAACTTTGCACGTGTCATAGTGGAGCCCTCAGGATTCCAGAGCCAGCTTTCTGACATCATAATGGGGCCTCAGAGATAAAAGCCTGGGCCCAGGCAGTGTTGGTCAGTGCTGCTCAGCAGGCAGCACTGGACTGGACTGGATTACAGCTGATACAAGGTGTGAAGGAACAAGGGGTGGCTGTGGGCATGCACTTGCTGCCGCTGCCAGTGTTTATCTGCATGGCAGCAGGGCATTTGGGCGTTGCCAGGAAGGCGTTTTTATGTAGATTCCTCCTCTTTCAGCACTGCATTGTGGTGCAAGCAAAAGAAGCAAATCCTGTCTGGCTTCCTCTCCGGCCTTTATTCACCTCCCGTGTAGCTGTGAGTGTGTGAGCCTGCAGGGCCCCATGGAATTGCCTAGAAGTAGGCTGAATCGCTGCAAGGGCTGAACAGCAGTATCGGGCAGGCTCGGGCAACGCGCGGCCCGTTCGGGTTATCGCTTCTCGGCCTTTTGGCTAAGATCAAGTGTAGTATCTGTTCTTATCAGTTTAATATCTGATACGTCCCCTATCTGGGGACCATATATTAAATGGATTTTTAGAACAGGGAGATGGAAATAGAGCTTGCTCTGTCCACTCCACGCATTGACCTGGTATTGCAGTATTTCCAGGACCGGTGCACCCTTTCCTTATGTGTTGACTAAAAGCAGATTCCAAAAGTGTTTTTTGTCTTTGCTATTGTTTCTGTCTTTCTGAAGGGATCTCCCCTTTTAATCCCATTATTTCAACACCTGTTGGACAATGCATGAGTGATAATGAGCTCATTGATTAAATGCAATTAATGAATAGATTGCCACCTCTTGTTGTGTGTCGTCTGTGTTTCTGTGTTTCCGGCATTTCACATTGGAACACCTCATTCACCTTCCTTGTCTTCTCTCCGCCCTCCCTTTTAGGTAAGTTAAAGAGCTGCACCTGAGCCAGCCACTGATTGATTGATTGATTGATTGATTGATTGATTGATTGATTGATTGATTGATTGATGCAGCACAACAGTCAAATAGTGGAGTGGAGTAGGGGAACAGCAAACAGCCAATAAAGCAGCCCGCCCGCTCGCCTGCCCGCCACAATGGACCTACCTGTGTACACTAGATGGATGTGATGGAATGTACTGTCGTCCCTACATTTCAAGAAGAAGTAAGAATTGCAGTTGCAACAAAGCCTTGCTTGCCTACAAAGAGAGCAGCAATTTGGATTTGTTACTATGTTACCTAGAAGAATAACAAACTGTGCAAGGATGGAGGTTGTAGGAGCAAGGAGAAGTTGTCTGTAAAGTTGGTGGATGCCTATTTTCCATTTTGCAGTCCCTTGTCTCCCTCTTGTGGCCTCCTGGAGGCAACTAGCTGTGCAAAAAAAAGACAGCCTGGCGGCCGGCTGTTGCAGTGTTGCCCTCTCAGGCAACACTGAGTGACTGACTGAGCCTCACCGTCTTATATAAAGTTCAGACGGAACTTTGCACGTGTCATAGTGGAGCCCTCAGGATTCCAGAGCCAGCTTTCTGACATCATAATGGGGCCTCAGAGATAAAAGCCTGGGCCCAGGCAGTGTTGGTCAGTGCTGCTCAGCAGGCAGCACTGGACTGGACTGGATTACAGCTGATACAAGGTGTGAAGGAACAAGGGGTGGCTGTGGGCATGCACTTGCTGCCGCTGCCAGTGTTTATCTGCATGGCAGCAGGGCATTTGGGCGTTGCCAGGAAGGCGTTTTTATGTAGATTCCTCCTCTTTCAGCACTGCATTGTGGTGCAAGCAAAAGAAGCAAATCCTGTCTGGCTTCCTCTCCGGCCTTTATTCACCTCCCGTGTAGCTGTGAGTGTGTGAGCCTGCAGGGCCCCATGGAATTGCCTAGAAGTAGGCTGAATCGCTGCAAGGGCTGAACAGCAGTATCGGGCAGGCTCGGGCAACGCGCGGCCCGTTCGGGTTATCGCTTCTCGGCCTTTTGGCTAAGATCAAGTGTAGTATCTGTTCTTATCAGTTTAATATCTGATACGTCCCCTATCTGGGGACCATATATTAAATGGATTTTTAGAACAGGGAGATGGAAATAGAGCTTGCTCTGTCCACTCCACGCATTGACCTGGTATTGCAGTATTTCCAGGACCGGTGCACCCTTTCCTTATGTGTTGACTAAAAGCAGATTCCAAAAGTGTTTTTTGTCTTTGCTATTGTTTCTGTCTTTCTGAAGGGATCTCCCCTTTTAATCCCATTATTTCAACACCTGTTGGACAATGCATGAGTGATAATGAGCTCATTGATTAAATGCAATTAATGAATAGATTGCCACCTCTTGTTGTGTGTCGTCTGTGTTTCTGTGTTTCCGGCATTTCACATTGGAACACCTCATTCACCTTCCTTGTCTTCTCTCCGCCCTCCCTTTTAGGTAAGTTAAAGAGCTGCACCTGAGCCAGCCACTGATTGATTGATTGATTGATTGATTGATTGATTGATTGATTGATGCAGCACAACAGTCAAATAGTGGAGTGGAGTAGGGGAACAGCAAACAGCCAATAAAGCAGCCCGCCCGCTCGCCTGCCCGCCACAATGGACCTACCTGTGTACACTAGATGGATGTGATGGAATGTACTGTCGTCCCTACATTTCAAGAAGAAGTAAGAATTGCAGTTGCAACAAAGCCTTGCTTGCCTACAAAGAGAGCAGCAATTTGGATTTGTTACTATGTTACCTAGAAGAATAACAAACTGTGCAAGGATGGAGGTTGTAGGAGCAAGGAGAAGTTGTCTGTAAAGTTGGTGGATGCCTATTTTCCATTTTGCAGTCCCTTGTCTCCCTCTTGTGGCCTCCTGGAGGCAACTAGCTGTGCAAAAAAAAGACAGCTTGGCGGCCGGCTGTTGCAGTGTTGCCCTCTCAGGCAACACTGAGTGACTGACTGAGCCTCACCGTCTTATATAAAGTTCAGACGGAACTTTGCACGTGTCATAGTGGAGCCCTCAGGATTCCAGAGCCAGCTTTCTGACATCATAATGGGGCCTCAGAGATAAAAGCCTGGGCCCAGGCAGTGTTGGTCAGTGCTGCTCAGCAGGCAGCACTGGACTGGACTGGATTACAGCTGATACAAGGTGTGAAGGAACAAGGGGTGGCTGTGGGCATGCACTTGCTGCCGCTGCCAGTGTTTATCTGCATGGCAGCAGGGCATTTGGGCGTTGCCAGGAAGGCGTTTTTATGTAGATTCCTCCTCTTTCAGCACTGCATTGTGGTGCAAGCAAAAGAAGCAAATCCTGTCTGGCTTCCTCTCCGGCCTTTATTCACCTCCCGTGTAGCTGTGAGTGTGTGAGCCTGCAGGGCCCCATGGAATTGCCTAGAAGTAGGCTGAATCGCTGCAAGGGCTGAACAGCAGTATCGGGCAGGCTCGGGCAACGCGCGGCCCGTTCGGGTTATCGCTTCTCGGCCTTTTGGCTAAGATCAAGTGTAGTATCTGTTCTTATCAGTTTAATATCTGATACGTCCCCTATCTGGGGACCATATATTAAATGGATTTTTAGAACAGGGAGATGGAAATAGAGCTTGCTCTGTCCACTCCACGCATTGACCTGGTATTGCAGTATTTCCAGGACCGGTGCACCCTTTCCTTATGTGTTGACTAAAAGCAGATTCCAAAAGTGTTTTTTGTCTTTGCTATTGTTTCTGTCTTTCTGAAGGGATCTCCCCTTTTAATCCCATTATTTCAACACCTGTTGGACAATGCATGAGTGATAATGAGCTCATTGATTAAATGCAATTAATGAATAGATTGCCACCTCTTGTTGTGTGTCGTCTGTGTTTCTGTGTTTCCGGCATTTCACATTGGAACACCTCATTCACCTTCCTTGTCTTCTCTCCGCCCTCCCTTTTAGGTAAGTTAAAGAGCTGCACCTGAGCCAGCCACTGATTGATTGATTGATTGATTGATTGATTGATTGATTGATTGATTGATTGATGCAGCACAACAGTCAAATAGTGGAGTGGAGTAGGGGAACAGCAAACAGCCAATAAAGCAGCCCGCCCGCTCGCCTGCCCGCCACAATGGACCTACCTGTGTACACTAGATGGATGTGATGGAATGTACTGTCGTCCCTACATTTCAAGAAGAAGTAAGAATTGCAGTTGCAACAAAGCCTTGCTTGCCTACAAAGAGAGCAGCAATTTGGATTTGTTACTATGTTACCTAGAAGAATAACAAACTGTGCAAGGGAGCAAGGAGAAGTTGTCTGTAAAGTTGGTGGATGCCTATTTTCCATTTTGCAGTCCCTTGTCTCCCTCTTGTGGCCTCCTGGAGGCAACTAGCTGTGCAAAAAAAAGACAGCCTGGCGGCCGGCTGTTGCAGTGTTGCCCTCTCAGGCAACACTGAGTGACTGACTGAGCCTCACCGTCTTATATAAAGTTCAGACGGAACTTTGCACGTGTCATAGTGGAGCCCTCAGGATTCCAGAGCCAGCTTTCTGACATCATAATGGGGCCTCAGAGATAAAAGCCTGGGCCCAGGCAGTGTTGGTCAGTGCTGCTCAGCAGGCAGCACTGGACTGGACTGGATTACAGCTGATACAAGGTGTGAAGGAACAAGGGGTGGCTGTGGGCATGCACTTGCTGCCGCTGCCAGTGTTTATCTGCATGGCAGCAGGGCATTTGGGCGTTGCCAGGAAGGCGTTTTTATGTAGATTCCTCCTCTTTCAGCACTGCATTGTGGTGCAAGCAAAAGAAGCAAATCCTGTCTGGCTTCCTCTCCGGCCTTTATTCACCTCCCGTGTAGCTGTGAGTGTGTGAGCCTGCAGGGCCCCATGGAATTGCCTAGAAGTAGGCTGAATCGCTGCAAGGGCTGAACAGCAGTATCGGGCAGGCTCGGGCAACGCGCGGCCCGTTCGGGTTATCGCTTCTCGGCCTTTTGGCTAAGATCAAGTGTAGTATCTGTTCTTATCAGTTTAATATCTGATACGTCCCCTATCTGGGGACCATATATTAAATGGATTTTTAGAACAGGGAGATGGAAATAGAGCTTGCTCTGTCCACTCCACGCATTGACCTGGTATTGCAGTATTTCCAGGACCGGTGCACCCTTTCCTTATGTGTTGACTAAAAGCAGATTCCAAAAGTGTTTTTTGTCTTTGCTATTGTTTCTGTCTTTCTGAAGGGATCTCCCCTTTTAATCCCATTATTTCAACACCTGTTGGACAATGCATGAGTGATAATGAGCTCATTGATTAAATGCAATTAATGAATAGATTGCCACCTCTTGTTGTGTGTCGTCTGTGTTTCTGTGTTTCCGGCATTTCACATTGGAACACCTCATTCACCTTCCTTGTCTTCTCTCCGCCCTCCCTTTTAGGTAAGTTAAAGAGCTGCACCTGAGCCAGCCACTGATTGATTGATTGATTGATTGATTGATTGATTGATTGATTGATTGATTGATTGATTGATGCAGCACAACAGTCAAATAGTGGAGTGGAGTAGGGGAACAGCAAACAGCCAATAAAGCAGCCCGCCCGCTCGCCTGCCCGCCACAATGGACCTACCTGTGTACACTAGATGGATGTGATGGAATGTACTGTCGTCCCTACATTTCAAGAAGAAGTAAGAATTGCAGTTGCAACAAAGCCTTGCTTGCCTACAAAGAGAGCAGCAATTTGGATTTGTTACTATGTTACCTAGAAGAATAACAAACTGTGCAAGGATGGAGGTTGTAGGAGCAAGGAGAAGTTGTCTGTAAAGTTGGTGGATGCCTATTTTCCATTTTGCAGTCCCTTGTCTCCCTCTTGTGGCCTCCTGGAGGCAACTAGCTGTGCAAAAAAAAGACAGCCTGGCGGCCGGCTGTTGCAGTGTTGCCCTCTCAGGCAACACTGAGTGACTGACTGAGCCTCACCGTCTTATATAAAGTTCAGACGGAACTTTGCACGTGTCATAGTGGAGCCCTCAGGATTCCAGAGCCAGCTTTCTGACATCATAATGGGGCCTCAGAGATAAAAGCCTGGGCCCAGGCAGTGTTGGTCAGTGCTGCTCAGCAGGCAGCACTGGACTGGACTGGATTACAGCTGATACAAGGTGTGAAGGAACAAGGGGTGGCTGTGGGCATGCACTTGCTGCCGCTGCCAGTGTTTATCTGCATGGCAGCAGGGCATTTGGGCGTTGCCAGGAAGGCGTTTTTATGTAGATTCCTCCTCTTTCAGCACTGCATTGTGGTGCAAGCAAAAGAACCAATCCTGTCTGGCTTCCTCTCCGGCCTTTATTCACCTCCCGTGTAGCTGTGAGTGTGTGAGCCTGCAGGGCCCCATGGAATTGCCTAGAAGTAGGCTGAATCGCTGCAAGGGCTGAACAGCAGTATCGGGCAGGCTCGGGCAACGCGCGGCCCGTTCGGGTTATCGCTTCTCGGCCTTTTGGCTAAGATCAAGTGTAGTATCTGTTCTTATCAGTTTAATATCTGATACGTCCCCTATCTGGGGACCATATATTAAATGGATTTTTAGAACAGGGAGATGGAAATAGAGCTTGCTCTGTCCACTCCACGCATTGACCTGGTATTGCAGTATTTCCAGGACCGGTGCACCCTTTCCTTATGTGTTGACTAAAAGCAGATTCCAAAAGTGTTTTTTGTCTTTGCTATTGTTTCTGTCTTTCTGAAGGGATCTCCCCTTTTAATCCCATTATTTCAACACCTGTTGGACAATGCATGAGTGATAATGAGCTCATTGATTAAATGCAATTAATGAATAGATTGCCACCTCTTGTTGTGTGTCGTCTGTGTTTCTGTGTTTCCGGCATTTCACATTGGAACACCTCATTCACCTTCCTTGTCTTCTCTCCGCCCTCCCTTTTAGGTAAGTTAAAGAGCTGCACCTGAGCCAGCCACTGATTGATTGATTGATTGATTGATTGATTGATTGATTGATTGATTGATTGATGCAGCACAACAGTCAAATAGTGGAGTGGAGTAGGGGAACAGCAAACAGCCAATAAAGCAGCCCGCCCGCTCGCCTGCCCGCCACAATGGACCTACCTGTGTACACTAGATGGATGTGATGGAATGTACTGTCGTCCCTACATTTCAAGAAGAAGTAAGAATTGCAGTTGCAACAAAGCCTTGCTTGCCTACAAAGAGAGCAGCAATTTGGATTTGTTACTATGTTACCTAGAAGAATAACAAACTGTGCAAGGATGGAGGTTGTAGGAGCAAGGAGAAGTTGTCTGTAAAGTTGGTGGATGCCTATTTTCCATTTTGCAGTCCCTTGTCTCCCTCTTGTGGCCTCCTGGAGGCAACTAGCTGTGCAAAAAAAAGACAGCCTGGCGGCCGGCTGTTGCAGTGTTGCCCTCTCAGGCAACACTGAGTGACTGACTGAGCCTCACCGTCTTATATAAAGTTCAGACGGAACTTTGCACGTGTCATAGTGGAGCCCTCAGGATTCCAGAGCCAGCTTTCTGACATCATAATGGGGCCTCAGAGATAAAAGCCTGGGCCCAGGCAGTGTTGGTCAGTGCTGCTCAGCAGGCAGCACTGGACTGGACTGGATTACAGCTGATACAAGGTGTGAAGGAACAAGGGGTGGCTGTGGGCATGCACTTGCTGCCGCTGCCAGTGTTTATCTGCATGGCAGCAGGGCATTTGGGCGTTGCCAGGAAGGCGTTTTTATGTAGATTCCTCCTCTTTCAGCACTGCATTGTGGTGCAAGCAAAAGAAGCAAATCCTGTCTGGCTTCCTCTCCGGCCTTTATTCACCTCCCGTGTAGCTGTGAGTGTGTGAGCCTGCAGGGCCCCATGGAATTGCCTAGAAGTAGGCTGAATCGCTGCAAGGGCTGAACAGCAGTATCGGGCAGGCTCGGGCAACGCGCGGCCCGTTCGGGTTATCGCTTCTCGGCCTTTTGGCTAAGATCAAGTGTAGTATCTGTTCTTATCAGTTTAATATCTGATACGTCCCCTATCTGGGGACCATATATTAAATGGATTTTTAGAACAGGGAGATGGAAATAGAGCTTGCTCTGTCCACTCCACGCATTGACCTGGTATTGCAGTATTTCCAGGACCGGTGCACCCTTTCCTTATGTGTTGACTAAAAGCAGATTCCAAAAGTGTTTTTTGTCTTTGCTATTGTTTCTGTCTTTCTGAAGGGATCTCCCCTTTTAATCCCATTATTTCAACACCTGTTGGACAATGCATGAGTGATAATGAGCTCATTGATTAAATGCAATTAATGAATAGATTGCCACCTCTTGTTGTGTGTCGTCTGTGTTTCTGTGTTTCCGGCATTTCACATTGGAACACCTCATTCACCTTCCTTGTCTTCTCTCCGCCCTCCCTTTTAGGTAAGTTAAAGAGCTGCACCTGAGCCAGCCACTGATTGATTGATTGATTGATTGATTGATTGATTGATTGATTGATTGATTGCAGCACAACAGTCAAATAGTGGAGTGGAGTAGGGGAACAGCAAACAGCCAATAAAGCAGCCCGCCCGCTCGCCTGCCCGCCACAATGGACCTACCTGTGTACACTAGATGGATGTGATGGAATGTACTGTCGTCCCTACATTTCAAGAAGAAGTAAGAATTGCAGTTGCAACAAAGCCTTTGCCTACAAAGAGAGCAGCAATTTGGATTTGTTACTATGTTACCTAGAAGAATAACAAACTGTGCAAGGATGGAGGTTGTAGGAGCAAGGAGAAGTTGTCTGTAAAGTTGGTGGATGCCTATTTTCCATTTTGCAGTCCCTTGTCTCCCTCTTGTGGCCTCCTGGAGGCAACTAGCTGTGCAAAAAAAAGACAGCCTGGCGGCCGGCTGTTGCAGTGTTGCCCTCTCAGGCAACACTGAGTGACTGACTGAGCCTCACCGTCTTATATAAAGTTCAGACGGAACTTTGCACGTGTCATAGTGGAGCCCTCAGGATTCCAGAGCCAGCTTTCTGACATCATAATGGGGCCTCAGAGATAAAAGCCTGGGCCCAGGCAGTGTTGGTCAGTGCTGCTCAGCAGGCAGCACTGGACTGGACTGGATTACAGCTGATACAAGGTGTGAAGGAACAAGGGGTGGCTGTGGGCATGCACTTGCTGCCGCTGCCAGTGTTTATCTGCATGGCAGCAGGGCATTTGGGCGTTGCCAGGAAGGCGTTTTTATGTAGATTCCTCCTCTTTCAGCACTGCATTGTGGTGCAAGCAAAAGAAGCAAATCCTGTCTGGCTTCCTCTCCGGCCTTTATTCACCTCCCGTGTAGCTGTGAGTGTGTGAGCCTGCAGGGCCCCATGGAATTGCCTAGAAGTAGGCTGAATCGCTGCAAGGGCTGAACAGCAGTATCGGGCAGGCTCGGGCAACGCGCGGCCCGTTCGGGTTATCGCTTCTCGGCCTTTTGGCTAAGATCAAGTGTAGTATCTGTTCTTATCAGTTTAATATCTGATACGTCCCCTATCTGGGGACCATATATTAAATGGATTTTTAGAACAGGGAGATGGAAATAGAGCTTGCTCTGTCCACTCCACGCATTGACCTGGTATTGCAGTATTTCCAGGACCGGTGCACCCTTTCCTTATGTGTTGACTAAAAGCAGATTCCAAAAGTGTTTTTTGTCTTTGCTATTGTTTCTGTCTTTCTGAAGGGATCTCCCCTTTTAATCCCATTATTTCAACACCTGTTGGACAATGCATGAGTGATAATGAGCTCATTGATTAAATGCAATTAATGAATAGATTGCCACCTCTTGTTGTGTGTCGTCTGTGTTTCTGTGTTTCCGGCATTTCACATTGGAACACCTCATTCACCTTCCTTGTCTTCTCTCCGCCCTCCCTTTTAGGTAAGTTAAAGAGCTGCACCTGAGCCAGCCACTGATTGATTGATTGATTGATTGATTGATTGATTGATTGATTGATTGATGCAGCACAACAGTCAAATAGTGGAGTGGAGTAGGGGAACAGCAAACAGCCAATAAAGCAGCCCGCCCGCTCGCCTGCCCGCCACAATGGACCTACCTGTGTACACTAGATGGATGTGATGGAATGTACTGTCGTCCCTACATTTCAAGAAGAAGTAAGAATTGCAGTTGCAACAAAGCCTTGCTTGCCTACAAAGAGAGCAGCAATTTGGATTTGTTACTATGTTACCTAGAAGAATAACAAACTGTGCAAGGATGGAGGTTGTAGGAGCAAGGAGAAGTTGTCTGTAAAGTTGGTGGATGCCTATTTTCCATTTTGCAGTCCCTTGTCTCCCTCTTGTGGCCTCCTGGAGGCAACTAGCTGTGCAAAAAAAAGACAGCCTGGCGGCCGGCTGTTGCAGTGTTGCCCTCTCAGGCAACACTGAGTGACTGACTGAGCCTCACCGTCTTATATAAAGTTCAGACGGAACTTTGCACGTGTCATAGTGGAGCCCTCAGGATTCCAGAGCCAGCTTTCTGACATCATAATGGGGCCTCAGAGATAAAAGCCTGGGCCCAGGCAGTGTTGGTCAGTGCTGCTCAGCAGGCAGCACTGGACTGGACTGGATTACAGCTGATACAAGGTGTGAAGGAACAAGGGGTGGCTGTGGGCATGCACTTGCTGCCGCTGCCAGTGTTTATCTGCATGGCAGCAGGGCATTTGGGCGTTGCCAGGAAGGCGTTTTTATGTAGATTCCTCCTCTTTCAGCACTGCATTGTGGTGCAAGCAAAAGAAGCAAATCCTGTCTGGCTTCCTCTCCGGCCTTTATTCACCTCCCGTGTAGCTGTGAGTGTGTGAGCCTGCAGGGCCCCATGGAATTGCCTAGAAGTAGGCTGAATCGCTGCAAGGGCTGAACAGCAGTATCGGGCAGGCTCGGGCAACGCGCGGCCCGTTCGGGTTATCGCTTCTCGGCCTTTTGGCTAAGATCAAGTGTAGTATCTGTTCTTATCAGTTTAATATCTGATACGTCCCCTATCTGGGGACCATATATTAAATGGATTTTTAGAACAGGGAGATGGAAATAGAGCTTGCTCTGTCCACTCCACGCATTGACCTGGTATTGCAGTATTTCCAGGACCGGTGCACCCTTTCCTTATGTGTTGACTAAAAGCAGATTCCAAAAGTGTTTTTTGTCTTTGCTATTGTTTCTGTCTTTCTGAAGGGATCTCCCCTTTTAATCCCATTATTTCAACACCTGTTGGACAATGCATGAGTGATAATGAGCTCATTGATTAAATGCAATTAATGAATAGATTGCCACCTCTTGTTGTGTGTCGTCTGTGTTTCTGTGTTTCCGGCATTTCACATTGGAACACCTCATTCACCTTCCTTGTCTTCTCTCCGCCCTCCCTTTTAGGTAAGTTAAAGAGCTGCACCTGAGCCAGCCACTGATTGATTGATTGATTGATTGATTGATTGATGCAGCACAACAGTCAAATAGTGGAGTGGAGTAGGGGAACAGCAAACAGCCAATAAAGCAGCCCGCCCGCTCGCCTGCCCGCCACAATGGACCTACCTGTGTACACTAGATGGATGTGATGGAATGTACTGTCGTCCCTACATTTCAAGAAGAAGTAAGAATTGCAGTTGCAACAAAGCCTTGCTTGCCTACAAAGAGAGCAGCAATTTGGATTTGTTACTATGTTACCTAGAAGAATAACAAACTGTGCAAGGATGGAGGTTGTAGGAGCAAGGAGAAGTTGTCTGTAAAGTTGGTGGATGCCTATTTTCCATTTTGCAGTCCCTTGTCTCCCTCTTGTGGCCTCCTGGAGGCAACTAGCTGTGCAAAAAAAAGACAGCCTGGCGGCCGGCTGTTGCAGTGTTGCCCTCTCAGGCAACACTGAGTGACTGACTGAGCCTCACCGTCTTATATAAAGTTCAGACGGAACTTTGCACGTGTCATAGTGGAGCCCTCAGGATTCCAGAGCCAGCTTTCTGACATCATAATGGGGCCTCAGAGATAAAAGCCTGGGCCCAGGCAGTGTTGGTCAGTGCTGCTCAGCAGGCAGCACTGGACTGGACTGGATTACAGCTGATACAAGGTGTGAAGGAACAAGGGGTGGCTGTGGGCATGCACTTGCTGCCGCTGCCAGTGTTTATCTGCATGGCAGCAGGGCATTTGGGCGTTGCCAGGAAGGCGTTTTTATGTAGATTCCTCCTCTTTCAGCACTGCATTGTGGTGCAAGCAAAAGAAGCAAATCCTGTCTGGCTTCCTCTCCGGCCTTTATTCACCTCCCGTGTAGCTGTGAGTGTGTGAGCCTGCAGGGCCCCATGGAATTGCCTAGAAGTAGGCTGAATCGCTGCAAGGGCTGAACAGCAGTATCGGGCAGGCTCGGGCAACGCGCGGCCCGTTCGGGTTATCGCTTCTCGGCCTTTTGGCTAAGATCAAGTGTAGTATCTGTTCTTATCAGTTTAATATCTGATACGTCCCCTATCTGGGGACCATATATTAAATGGATTTTTAGAACAGGGAGATGGAAATAGAGCTTGCTCTGTCCACTCCACGCATTGACCTGGTATTGCAGTATTTCCAGGACCGGTGCACCCTTTCCTTATGTGTTGACTAAAAGCAGATTCCAAAAGTGTTTTTTGTCTTTGCTATTGTTTCTGTCTTTCTGAAGGGATCTCCCCTTTTAATCCCATTATTTCAACACCTGTTGGACAATGCATGAGTGATAATGAGCTCATTGATTAAATGCAATTAATGAATAGATTGCCACCTCTTGTTGTGTGTCGTCTGTGTTTCTGTGTTTCCGGCATTTCACATTGGAACACCTCATTCACCTTCCTTGTCTTCTCTCCGCCCTCCCTTTTAGGTAAGTTAAAGAGCTGCACCTGAGCCAGCCACTGATTGATTGATTGATTGATTGATTGATTGATTGATTGATTGATTGATGCAGCACAACAGTCAAATAGTGGAGTGGAGTAGGGGAACAGCAAACAGCCAATAAAGCAGCCCGCCCGCTCGCCTGCCCGCCACAATGGACCTACCTGTGTACACTAGATGGATGTGATGGAATGTACTGTCGTCCCTACATTTCAAGAAGAAGTAAGAATTGCAGTTGCAACAAAGCCTTGCTTGCCTACAAAGAGAGCAGCAATTTGGATTTGTTACTATGTTACCTAGAAGAATAACAAACTGTGCAAGGATGGAGGTTGTAGGAGCAAGGAGAAGTTGTCTGTAAAGTTGGTGGATGCCTATTTTCCATTTTGCAGTCCCTTGTCTCCCTCTTGTGGCCTCCTGGAGGCAACTAGCTGTGCAAAAAAAAGACAGCCTGGCGGCCGGCTGTTGCAGTGTTGCCCTCTCAGGCAACACTGAGTGACTGACTGAGCCTCACCGTCTTATATAAAGTTCAGACGGAACTTTGCACGTGTCATAGTGGAGCCCTCAGGATTCCAGAGCCAGCTTTCTGACATCATAATGGGGCCTCAGAGATAAAAGCCTGGGCCCAGGCAGTGTTGGTCAGTGCTGCTCAGCAGGCAGCACTGGACTGGACTGGATTACAGCTGATACAAGGTGTGAAGGAACAAGGGGTGGCTGTGGGCATGCACTTGCTGCCGCTGCCAGTGTTTATCTGCATGGCAGCAGGGCATTTGGGCGTTGCCAGGAAGGCGTTTTTATGTAGATTCCTCCTCTTTCAGCACTGCATTGTGGTGCAAGCAAAAGAAGCAAATCCTGTCTGGCTTCCTCTCCGGCCTTTATTCACCTCCCGTGTAGCTGTGAGTGTGTGAGCCTGCAGGGCCCCATGGAATTGCCTAGAAGTAGGCTGAATCGCTGCAAGGGCTGAACAGCAGTATCGGGCAACGCGCGGCCCGTTCGGGTTATCGCTTCTCGGCCTTTTGGCTAAGATCAAGTGTAGTATCTGTTCTTATCAGTTTAATATCTGATACGTCCCCTATCTGGGGACCATATATTAAATGGATTTTTAGAACAGGGAGATGGAAATAGAGCTTGCTCTGTCCACTCCACGCATTGACCTGGTATTGCAGTATTTCCAGGACCGGTGCACCCTTTCCTTATGTGTTGACTAAAAGCAGATTCCAAAAGTGTTTTTTGTCTTTGCTATTGTTTCTGTCTTTCTGAAGGGATCTCCCCTTTTAATCCCATTATTTCAACACCTGTTGGACAATGCATGAGTGATAATGAGCTCATTGATTAAATGCAATTAATGAATAGATTGCCACCTCTTGTTGTGTGTCGTCTGTGTTTCTGTGTTTCCGGCATTTCACATTGGAACACCTCATTCACCTTCCTTGTCTTCTCTCCGCCCTCCCTTTTAGGTAAGTTAAAGAGCTGCACCTGAGCCAGCCACTGATTGATTGATTGATTGATTGATTGATTGATTGATTGATTGATTGATTGATTGATTGATGCAGCACAACAGTCAAATAGTGGAGTGGAGTAGGGGAACAGCAAACAGCCAATAAAGCAGCCCGCCCGCTCGCCTGCCCGCCACAATGGACCTACCTGTGTACACTAGATGGATGTGATGGAATGTACTGTCGTCCCTACATTTCAAGAAGAAGTAAGAATTGCAGTTGCAACAAAGCCTTGCTTGCCTACAAAGAGAGCAGCAATTTGGATTTGTTACTATGTTACCTAGAAGAATAACAAACTGTGCAAGGATGGAGGTTGTAGGAGCAAGGAGAAGTTGTCTGTAAAGTTGGTGGATGCCTATTTTCCATTTTGCAGTCCCTTGTCTCCCTCTTGTGGCCTCCTGGAGGCAACTAGCTGTGCAAAAAAAAGACAGCCTGGCGGCCGGCTGTTGCAGTGTTGCCCTCTCAGGCAACACTGAGTGACTGACTGAGCCTCACCGTCTTATATAAAGTTCAGACGGAACTTTGCACGTGTCATAGTGGAGCCCTCAGGATTCCAGAGCCAGCTTTCTGACATCATAATGGGGCCTCAGAGATAAAAGCCTGGGCCCAGGCAGTGTTGGTCAGTGCTGCTCAGCAGGCAGCACTGGACTGGACTGGATTACAGCTGATACAAGGTGTGAAGGAACAAGGGGTGGCTGTGGGCATGCACTTGCTGCCGCTGCCAGTGTTTATCTGCATGGCAGCAGGGCATTTGGGCGTTGCCAGGAAGGCGTTTTTATGTAGATTCCTCCTCTTTCAGCACTGCATTGTGGTGCAAGCAAAAGAAGCAAATCCTGTCTGGCTTCCTCTCCGGCCTTTATTCACCTCCCGTGTAGCTGTGAGTGTGTGAGCCTGCAGGGCCCCATGGAATTGCCTAGAAGTAGGCTGAATCGCTGCAAGGGCTGAACAGCAGTATCGGGCAGGCTCGGGCAACGCGCGGCCCGTTCGGGTTATCGCTTCTCGGCCTTTTGGCTAAGATCAAGTGTAGTATCTGTTCTTATCAGTTTAATATCTGATACGTCCCCTATCTGGGGACCATATATTAAATGGATTTTTAGAACAGGGAGATGGAAATAGAGCTTGCTCTGTCCACTCCACGCATTGACCTGGTATTGCAGTATTTGCAGGACCGGTGCACCCTTTCCTTATGTGTTGACTAAAAGCAGATTCCAAAAGTGTTTTTTGTCTTTGCTATTGTTTCTGTCTTTCTGAAGGGATCTCCCCTTTTAATCCCATTATTTCAACACCTGTTGGACAATGCATGAGTGATAATGAGCTCATTGATTAAATGCAATTAATGAATAGATTGCCACCTCTTGTTGTGTGTCGTCTGTGTTTCTGTGTTTCCGGCATTTCACATTGGAACACCTCATTCACCTTCCTTGTCTTCTCTCCGCCCTCCCTTTTAGGTAAGTTAAAGAGCTGCACCTGAGCCAGCCACTGATTGATTGATTGATTGATTGATTGATTGATTGATTGATTGATGCAGCACAACAGTCAAATAGTGGAGTGGAGTAGGGGAACAGCAAACAGCCAATAAAGCAGCCCGCCCGCTCGCCTGCCCGCCACAATGGACCTACCTGTGTACACTAGATGGATGTGATGGAATGTACTGTCGTCCCTACATTTCAAGAAGAAGTAAGAATTGCAGTTGCAACAAAGCCTTGCTTGCCTACAAAGAGAGCAGCAATTTGGATTTGTTACTATGTTACCTAGAAGAATAACAAACTGTGCAAGGATGGAGGTTGTAGGAGCAAGGAGAAGTTGTCTGTAAAGTTGGTGGATGCCTATTTTCCATTTTGCAGTCCCTTGTCTCCCTCTTGTGGCCTCCTGGAGGCAACTAGCTGTGCAAAAAAAAGACAGCCTGGCGGCCGGCTGTTGCAGTGTTGCCCTCTCAGGCAACACTGAGTGACTGACTGAGCCTCACCGTCTTATATAAAGTTCAGACGGAACTTTGCACGTGTCATAGTGGAGCCCTCAGGATTCCAGAGCCAGCTTTCTGACATCATAATGGGGCCTCATAGATAAAAGCCTGGGCCCAGGCAGTGTTGGTCAGTGCTGCTCAGCAGGCAGCACTGGACTGGACTGGATTACAGCTGATACAAGGTGTGAAGGAACAAGGGGTGGCTGTGGGCATGCACTTGCTGCCGCTGCCAGTGTTTATCTGCATGGCAGCAGGGCATTTGGGCGTTGCCAGGAAGGCGTTTTTATGTAGATTCCTCCTCTTTCAGCACTGCATTGTGGTGCAAGCAAAAGAAGCAAATCCTGTCTGGCTTCCTCTCCGGCCTTTATTCACCTCCCGTGTAGCTGTGAGTGTGTGAGCCTGCAGGGCCCCATGGAATTGCCTAGAAGTAGGCTGAATCGCTGCAAGGGCTGAACAGCAGTATCGGGCAGGCTCGGGCAACGCGCGGCCCGTTCGGGTTATCGCTTCTCGGCCTTTTGGCTAAGATCAAGTGTAGTATCTGTTCTTATCAGTTTAATATCTGATACGTCCCCTATCTGGGGACCATATATTAAATGGATTTTTAGAACAGGGAGATGGAAATAGAGCTTGCTCTGTCCACTCCACGCATTGACCTGGTATTGCAGTATTTCCAGGACCGGTGCACCCTTTCCTTATGTGTTGACTAAAAGCAGATTCCAAAAGTGTTTTTTGTCTTTGCTATTGTTTCTGTCTTTCTGAAGGGATCTCCCCTTTTAATCCCATTATTTCAACACCTGTTGGACAATGCATGAGTGATAATGAGCTCATTGATTAAATGCAATTAATGAATAGATTGCCACCTCTTGTTGTGTGTCGTCTGTGTTTCTGTGTTTCCGGCATTTCACATTGGAACACCTCATTCACCTTCCTTGTCTTCTCTCCGCCCTCCCTTTTAGGTAAGTTAAAGAGCTGCACCTGAGCCAGCCACTGATTGATTGATTGATTGATTGATTGATTGATTGATTGATTGATTGATTGATTGATGCAGCACAACAGTCAAATAGTGGAGTGGAGTAGGGGAACAGCAAACAGCCAATAAAGCAGCCCGCCCGCTCGCCTGCCCGCCACAATGGACCTACCTGTGTACACTAGATGGATGTGATGGAATGTACTGTCGTCCCTACATTTCAAGAAGAAGTAAGAATTGCAGTTGCAACAAAGCCTTGCTTGCCTACAAAGAGAGCAGCAATTTGGATTTGTTACTATGTTACCTAGAAGAATAACAAACTGTGCAAGGATGGAGGTTGTAGGAGCAAGGAGAAGTTGTCTGTAAAGTTGGTGGATGCCTATTTTCCATTTTGCAGTCCCTTGTCTCCCTCTTGTGGCCTCCTGGAGGCAACTAGCTGTGCAAAAAAAAGACAGCCTGGCGGCCGGCTGTTGCAGTGTTGCCCTCTCAGGCAACACTGAGTGACTGACTGAGCCTCACCGTCTTATATAAAGTTCAGACGGAACTTTGCACGTGTCATAGTGGAGCCCTCAGGATTCCAGAGCCAGCTTTCTGACATCATAATGGGGCCTCAGAGATAAAAGCCTGGGCCCAGGCAGTGTTGGTCAGTGCTGCTCAGCAGGCAGCACTGGACTGGACTGGATTACAGCTGATACAAGGTGTGAAGGAACAAGGGGTGGCTGTGGGCATGCACTTGCTGCCGCTGCCAGTGTTTATCTGCATGGCAGCAGGGCATTTGGGCGTTGCCAGGAAGGCGTTTTTATGTAGATTCCTCCTCTTTCAGCACTGCATTGTGGTGCAAGCAAAAGAAGCAAATCCTGTCTGGCTTCCTCTCCGGCCTTTATTCACCTCCCGTGTAGCTGTGAGTGTGTGAGCCTGCAGGGCCCCATGGAATTGCCTAGAAGTAGGCTGAATCGCTGCAAGGGCTGAACAGCAGTATCGGGCAGGCTCGGGCAACGCGCGGCCCGTTCGGGTTATCGCTTCTCGGCCTTTTGGCTAAGATCAAGTGTAGTATCTGTTCTTATCAGTTTAATATCTGATACGTCCCCTATCTGGGGACCATATATTAAATGGATTTTTAGAACAGGGAGATGGAAATAGAGCTTGCTCTGTCCACTCCACGCATTGACCTGGTATTGCAGTATTTCCAGGACCGGTGCACCCTTTCCTTATGTGTTGACTAAAAGCAGATTCCAAAAGTGTTTTTTGTCTTTGCTATTGTTTCTGTCTTTCTGAAGGGATCTCCCCTTTTAATCCCATTATTTCAACACCTGT
This sequence comes from Rhinoderma darwinii, assembly GCF_050947455.1. Lineage (NCBI taxonomy): Eukaryota > Metazoa > Chordata > Amphibia > Anura > Rhinodermatidae > Rhinoderma > Rhinoderma darwinii. The sequence goes on from NW_027461767.1 coordinate 151,122, forward strand.
TGGACAATGCATGAGTGATAATGAGCTCATTGATTAAATGCAATTAATGAATAGATTGCCACCTCTTGTTGTGTGTCGTCTGTGTTTCTGTGTTTCCGGCATTTCACATTGGAACACCTCATTCACCTTCCTTGTCTTCTCTCCGCCCTCCCTTTTAGGTAAGTTAAAGAGCTGCACCTGAGCCAGCCACTGATTGATTGATTGATTGATTGATTGATTGATTGATTGATTGATTGATTGATGCAGCACAACAGTCAAATAGTGGAGTGGAGTAGGGGAACAGCAAACAGCCAATAAAGCAGCCCGCCCGCTCGCCTGCCCGCCACAATGGACCTACCTGTGTACACTAGATGGATGTGATGGAATGTACTGTCGTCCCTACATTTCAAGAAGAAGTAAGAATTGCAGTTGCAACAAAGCTTTGCTTGCCTACAAAGAGAGCAGCAATTTGGATTTGTTACTATGTTACCTAGAAGAATAACAAACTGTGCAAGGATGGAGGTTGTAGGAGCAAGGAGAAGTTGTCTGTAAAGTTGGTGGATGCCTATTTTCCATTTTGCAGTCCCTTGTCTCCCTCTTGTGGCCTCCTGGAGGCAACTAGCTGTGCAAAAAAAAGACAGCCTGGCGGCCGGCTGTTGCAGTGTTGCCCTCTCAGGCAACACTGAGTGACTGACTGAGCCTCACCGTCTTATATAAAGTTCAGACGGAACTTTGCACGTGTCATAGTGGAGCCCTCAGGATTCCAGAGCCAGCTTTCTGACATCATAATGGGGCCTCAGAGATAAAAGCCTGGGCCCAGGCAGTGTTGGTCAGTGCTGCTCAGCAGGCAGCACTGGACTGGACTGGATTACAGCTGATACAAGGTGTGAAGGAACAAGGGGTGGCTGTGGGCATGCACTTGCTGCCGCTGCCAGTGTTTATCTGCATGGCAGCAGGGCATTTGGGCGTTGCCAGGAAGGCGTTTTTATGTAGATTCCTCCTCTTTCAGCACTGCATTGTGGTGCAAGCAAAAGAAGCAAATCCTGTCTGGCTTCCTCTCCGGCCTTTATTCACCTCCCGTGTAGCTGTGAGTGTGTGAGCCTGCAGGGCCCCATGGAATTGCCTAGAAGTAGGCTGAATCGCTGCAAGGGCTGAACAGCAGTATCGGGCAGGCTCGGGCAACGCGCGGCCCGTTCGGGTTATCGCTTCTCGGCCTTTTGGCTAAGATCAAGTGTAGTATCTGTTCTTATCAGTTTAATATCTGATACGTCCCCTATCTGGGGACCATATATTAAATGGATTTTTAGAACAGGGAGATGGAAATAGAGCTTGCTCTGTCCACTCCACGCATTGACCTGGTATTGCAGTATTTCCAGGACCGGTGCACCCTTTCCTTATGTGTTGACTAAAAGCAGATTCCAAAAGTGTTTTTTGTCTTTGCTATTGTTTCTGTCTTTCTGAAGGGATCTCCCCTTTTAATCCCATTATTTCAACACCTGTTGGACAATGCATGAGTGATAATGAGCTCATTGATTAAATGCAATTAATGAATAGATTGCCACCTCTTGTTGTGTGTCGTCTGTGTTTCTGTGTTTCCGGCATTTCACATTGGAACACCTCATTCACCTTCCTTGTCTTCTCTCCGCCCTCCCTTTTAGGTAAGTTAAAGAGCTGCACCTGAGCCAGCCACTGATTGATTGATTGATTGATTGATTGATTGATTGATTGATTGATTGATTGATGCAGCACAACAGTCAAATAGTGGAGTGGAGTAGGGGAACAGCAAACAGCCAATAAAGCAGCCCGCCCGCTCGCCTGCCCGCCACAATGGACCTACCTGTGTACACTAGATGGATGTGATGGAATGTACTGTCGTCCCTACATTTCAAGAAGAAGTAAGAATTGCAGTTGCAACAAAGCCTTGCTTGCCTACAAAGAGAGCAGCAATTTGGATTTGTTACTATGTTACCTAGAAGAATAACAAACTGTGCAAGGATGGAGGTTGTAGGAGCAAGGAGAAGTTGTCTGTAAAGTTGGTGGATGCCTATTTTCCATTTTGCAGTCCCTTGTCTCCCTCTTGTGGCCTCCTGGAGGCAACTAGCTGTGCAAAAAAAAGACAGCCTGGCGGCCGGCTGTTGCAGTGTTGCCCTCTCAGGCAACACTGAGTGACTGACTGAGCCTCACCGTCTTATATAAAGTTCAGACGGAACTTTGCACGTGTCATAGTGGAGCCCTCAGGATTCCAGAGCCAGCTTTCTGACATCATAATGGGGCCTCAGAGATAAAAGCCTGGGCCCAGGCAGTGTTGGTCAGTGCTGCTCAGCAGGCAGCACTGGACTGGACTGGATTACAGCTGATACAAGGTGTGAAGGAACAAGGGGTGGCTGTGGGCATGCACTTGCTGCCGCTGCCAGTGTTTATCTGCATGGCAGCAGGGCATTTGGGCGTTGCCAGGAAGGCGTTTTTATGTAGATTCCTCCTCTTTCAGCACTGCATTGTGGTGCAAGCAAAAGAAGCAAATCCTGTCTGGCTTCCTCTCCGGCCTTTATTCACCTCCCGTGTAGCTGTGAGTGTGTGAGCCTGCAGGGCCCCATGGAATTGCCTAGAAGTAGGCTGAATCGCTGCAAGGGCTGAACAGCAGTATCGGGCAGGCTCGGGCAACGCGCGGCCCGTTCGGGTTATCGCTTCTCGGCCTTTTGGCTAAGATCAAGTGTAGTATCTGTTCTTATCAGTTTAATATCTGATACGTCCCCTATCTGGGGACCATATATTAAATGGATTTTTAGAACAGGGAGATGGAAATAGAGCTTGCTCTGTCCACTCCACGCATTGACCTGGTATTGCAGTATTTCCAGGACCGGTGCACCCTTTCCTTATGTGTTGACTAAAAGCAGATTCCAAAAGTGTTTTTTGTCTTTGCTATTGTTTCTGTCTTTCTGAAGGGATCTCCCCTTTTAATCCCATTATTTCAACACCTGTTGGACAATGCATGAGTGATAATGAGCTCATTGATTAAATGCAATTAATGAATAGATTGCCACCTCTTGTTGTGTGTCGTCTGTGTTTCTGTGTTTCCGGCATTTCACATTGGAACACCTCATTCACCTTCCTTGTCTTCTCTCCGCCCTCCCTTTTAGGTAAGTTAAAGAGCTGCACCTGAGCCAGCCACTGATTGATTGATTGATTGATTGATTGATTGATTGATTGATTGATTGATTGATTGATGCAGCACAACAGTCAAATAGTGGAGTGGAGTAGGGGAACAGCAAACAGCCAATAAAGCAGCCCGCCCGCTCGCCTGCCCGCCACAATGGACCTACCTGTGTACACTAGATGGATGTGATGGAATGTACTGTCGTCCCTACATTTCAAGAAGAAGTAAGAATTGCAGTTGCAACAAAGCCTTGCTTGCCTACAAAGAGAGCAGCAATTTGGATTTGTTACTATGTTACCTAGAAGAATAACAAACTGTGCAAGGATGGAGGTTGTAGGAGCAAGGAGAAGTTGTCTGTAAAGTTGGTGGATGCCTATTTTCCATTTTGCAGTCCCTTGTCTCCCTCTTGTGGCCTCCTGGAGGCAACTAGCTGTGCAAAAAAAAGACAGCCTGGCGGCCGGCTGTTGCAGTGTTGCCCTCTCAGGCAACACTGAGTGACTGACTGAGCCTCACCGTCTTATATAAAGTTCAGACGGAACTTTGCACGTGTCATAGTGGAGCCCTCAGGATTCCAGAGCCAGCTTTCTGACATCATAATGGGGCCTCAGAGATAAAAGCCTGGGCCCAGGCAGTGTTGGTCAGTGCTGCTCAGCAGGCAGCACTGGACTGGACTGGATTACAGCTGATACAAGGTGTGAAGGAACAAGGGGTGGCTGTGGGCATGCACTTGCTGCCGCTGCCAGTGTTTATCTGCATGGCAGCAGGGCATTTGGGCGTTGCCAGGAAGGCGTTTTTATGTAGATTCCTCCTCTTTCAGCACTGCATTGTGGTGCAAGCAAAAGAAGCAAATCCTGTCTGGCTTCCTCTCCGGCCTTTATTCACCTCCCGTGTAGCTGTGAGTGTGTGAGCCTGCAGGGCCCCATGGAATTGCCTAGAAGTAGGCTGAATCGCTGCAAGGGCTGAACAGCAGTATCGGGCAGGCTCGGGCAACGCGCGGCCCGTTCGGGTTATCGCTTCTCGGCCTTTTGGCTAAGATCAAGTGTAGTATCTGTTCTTATCAGTTTAATATCTGATACGTCCCCTATCTGGGGACCATATATTAAATGGATTTTTAGAACAGGGAGATGGAAATAGAGCTTGCTCTGTCCACTCCACGCATTGACCTGGTATTGCAGTATTTCCAGGACCGGTGCACCCTTTCCTTATGTGTTGACTAAAAGCAGATTCCAAAAGTGTTTTTTGTCTTTGCTATTGTTTCTGTCTTTCTGAAGGGATCTCCCCTTTTAATCCCATTATTTCAACACCTGTTGGACAATGCATGAGTGATAATGAGCTCATTGATTAAATGCAATTAATGAATAGATTGCCACCTCTTGTTGTGTGTCGTCTGTGTTTCTGTGTTTCCGGCATTTCACATTGGAACACCTCATTCACCTTCCTTGTCTTCTCTCCGCCCTCCCTTTTAGGTAAGTTAAAGAGCTGCACCTGAGCCAGCCACTGATTGATTGATTGATTGATTGATTGATTGATTGATTGATTGATTGATTGATTGATGCAGCACAACAGTCAAATAGTGGAGTGGAGTAGGGGAACAGCAAACAGCCAATAAAGCAGCCCGCCCGCTCGCCTGCCCGCCACAATGGACCTACCTGTGTACACTAGATGGATGTGATGGAATGTACTGTCGTCCCTACATTTCAAGAAGAAGTAAGAATTGCAGTTGCAACAAAGCCTTGCTTGCCTACAAAGAGAGCAGCAATTTGGATTTGTTACTATGTTACCTAGAAGAATAACAAACTGTGCAAGGATGGAGGTTGTAGGAGCAAGGAGAAGTTGTCTGTAAAGTTGGTGGATGCCTATTTTCCATTTTGCAGTCCCTTGTCTCCCTCTTGTGGCCTCCTGGAGGCAACTAGCTGTGCAAAAAAAAGACAGCCTGGCGGCCGGCTGTTGCAGTGTTGCCCTCTCAGGCAACACTGAGTGACTGACTGAGCCTCACCGTCTTATATAAAGTTCAGACGGAACTTTGCACGTGTCATAGTGGAGCCCTCAGGATTCCAGAGCCAGCTTTCTGACATCATAATGGGGCCTCAGAGATAAAAGCCTGGGCCCAGGCAGTGTTGGTCAGTGCTGCTCAGCAGGCAGCACTGGACTGGACTGGATTACAGCTGATACAAGGTGTGAAGGAACAAGGGGTGGCTGTGGGCATGCACTTGCTGCCGCTGCCAGTGTTTATCTGCATGGCAGCAGGGCATTTGGGCGTTGCCAGGAAGGCGTTTTTATGTAGATTCCTCCTCTTTCAGCACTGCATTGTGGTGCAAGCAAAAGAAGCAAATCCTGTCTGGCTTCCTCTCCGGCCTTTATTCACCTCCCGTGTAGCTGTGAGTGTGTGAGCCTGCAGGGCCCCATGGAATTGCCTAGAAGTAGGCTGAATCGCTGCAAGGGCTGAACAGCAGTATCGGGCAGGCTCGGGCAACGCGCGGCCCGTTCGGGTTATCGCTTCTCGGCCTTTTGGCTAAGATCAAGTGTAGTATCTGTTCTTATCAGTTTAATATCTGATACGTCCCCTATCTGGGGACCATATATTAAATGGATTTTTAGAACAGGGAGATGGAAATAGAGCTTGCTCTGTCCACTCCACGCATTGACCTGGTATTGCAGTATTTCCAGGACCGGTGCACCCTTTCCTTATGTGTTGACTAAAAGCAGATTCCAAAAGTGTTTTTTGTCTTTGCTATTGTTTCTGTCTTTCTGAAGGGATCTCCCCTTTTAATCCCATTATTTCAACACCTGTTGGACAATGCATGAGTGATAATGAGCTCATTGATTAAATGCAATTAATGAATAGATTGCCACCTCTTGTTGTGTGTCGTCTGTGTTTCTGTGTTTCCGGCATTTCACATTGGAACACCTCATTCACCTTCCTTGTCTTCTCTCCGCCCTCCCTTTTAGGTAAGTTAAAGAGCTGCACCTGAGCCAGCCACTGATTGATTGATTGATTGATTGATTGATTGATTGATTGATTGATTGATTGATTGATGCAGCACAACAGTCAAATAGTGGAGTGGAGTAGGGGAACAGCAAACAGCCAATAAAGCAGCCCGCCCGCTCGCCTGCCCGCCACAATGGACCTACCTGTGTACACTAGATGGATGTGATGGAATGTACTGTCGTCCCTACATTTCAAGAAGAAGTAAGAATTGCAGTTGCAACAAAGCCTTGCTTGCCTACAAAGAGAGCAGCAATTTGGATTTGTTACTATGTTACCTAGAAGAATAACAAACTGTGCAAGGATGGAGGTTGTAGGAGCAAGGAGAAGTTGTCTGTAAAGTTGGTGGATGCCTATTTTCCATTTTGCAGTCCCTTGTCTCCCTCTTGTGGCCTCCTGGAGGCAACTAGCTGTGCAAAAAAAAGACAGCCTGGCGGCCGGCTGTTGCAGTGTTGCCCTCTCAGGCAACACTGAGTGACTGACTGAGCCTCACCGTCTTATATAAAGTTCAGACGGAACTTTGCACGTGTCATAGTGGAGCCCTCAGGATTCCAGAGCCAGCTTTCTGACATCATAATGGGGCCTCAGAGATAAAAGCCTGGGCCCAGGCAGTGTTGGTCAGTGCTGCTCAGCAGGCAGCACTGGACTGGACTGGATTACAGCTGATACAAGGTGTGAAGGAACAAGGGGTGGCTGTGGGCATGCACTTGCTGCCGCTGCCAGTGTTTATCTGCATGGCAGCAGGGCATTTGGGCGTTGCCAGGAAGGCGTTTTTATGTAGATTCCTCCTCTTTCAGCACTGCATTGTGGTGCAAGCAAAAGAAGCAAATCCTGTCTGGCTTCCTCTCCGGCCTTTATTCACCTCCCGTGTAGCTGTGAGTGTGTGAGCCTGCAGGGCCCCATGGAATTGCCTAGAAGTAGGCTGAATCGCTGCAAGGGCTGAACAGCAGTATCGGGCAGGCTCGGGCAACGCGCGGCCCGTTCGGGTTATCGCTTCTCGGCCTTTTGGCTAAGATCAAGTGTAGTATCTGTTCTTATCAGTTTAATATCTGATACGTCCCCTATCTGGGGACCATATATTAAATGGATTTTTAGAACAGGGAGATGGAAATAGAGCTTGCTCTGTCCACTCCACGCATTGACCTGGTATTGCAGTATTTCCAGGACCGGTGCACCCTTTCCTTATGTGTTGACTAAAAGCAGATTCCAAAAGTGTTTTTTGTCTTTGCTATTGTTTCTGTCTTTCTGAAGGGATCTCCCCTTTTAATCCCATTATTTCAACACCTGTTGGACAATGCATGAGTGATAATGAGCTCATTGATTAAATGCAATTAATGAATAGATTGCCACCTCTTGTTGTGTGTCGTCTGTGTTTCTGTGTTTCCGGCATTTCACATTGGAACACCTCATTCACCTTCCTTGTCTTCTCTCCGCCCTCCCTTTTAGGTAAGTTAAAGAGCTGCACCTGAGCCAGCCACTGATTGATTGATTGATTGATTGATTGATTGATTGATTGATTGATTGATTGATTGATGCAGCACAACAGTCAAATAGTGGAGTGGAGTAGGGGAACAGCAAACAGCCAATAAAGCAGCCCGCCCGCTCGCCTGCCCGCCACAATGGACCTACCTGTGTACACTAGATGGATGTGATGGAATGTACTGTCGTCCCTACATTTCAAGAAGAAGTAAGAATTGCAGTTGCAACAAAGCCTTGCTTGCCTACAAAGAGAGCAGCAATTTGGATTTGTTACTATGTTACCTAGAAGAATAACAAACTGTGCAAGGATGGAGGTTGTAGGAGCAAGGAGAAGTTGTCTGTAAAGTTGGTGGATGCCTATTTTCCATTTTGCAGTCCCTTGTCTCCCTCTTGTGGCCTCCTGGAGGCAACTAGCTGTGCAAAAAAAAGACAGCCTGGCGGCCGGCTGTTGCAGTATTGCCCTCTCAGGCAACACTGAGTGACTGACTGAGCCTCACCGTCTTATATAAAGTTCAGACGGAACTTTGCACGTGTCATAGTGGAGCCCTCAGGATTCCAGAGCCAGCTTTCTGACATCATAATGGGGCCTCAGAGATAAAAGCCTGGGCCCAGGCAGTGTTGGTCAGTGCTGCTCAGCAGGCAGCACTGGACTGGACTGGATTACAGCTGATACAAGGTGTGAAGGAACAAGGGGTGGCTGTGGGCATGCACTTGCTGCCGCTGCCAGTGTTTATCTGCATGGCAGCAGGGCATTTGGGCGTTGCCAGGAAGGCGTTTTTATGTAGATTCCTCCTCTTTCAGCACTGCATTGTGGTGCAAGCAAAAGAAGCAAATCCTGTCTGGCTTCCTCTCCGCCCTTTATTCACCTCCCGTGTAGCTGTGAGTGTGTGAGCCTGCAGGGCCCCATGGAATTGCCTAGAAGTAGGCTGAATCGCTGCAAGGGCTGAACAGCAGTATCGGGCAGGCTCGGGCAACGCGCGGCCCGTTCGGGTTATCGCTTCTCGGCCTTTTGGCTAAGATCAAGTGTAGTATCTGTTCTTATCAGTTTAATATCTGATACGTCCCCTATCTGGGGACCATATATTAAATGGATTTTTAGAACAGGGAGATGGAAATAGAGCTTGCTCTGTCCACTCCACGCATTGACCTGGTATTGCAGTATTTCCAGGACCGGTGCACCCTTTCCTTATGTGTTGACTAAAAGCAGATTCCAAAAGTGTTTTTTGTCTTTGCTATTGTTTCTGTCTTTCTGAAGGGATCTCCCCTTTTAATCCCATTATTTCAACACCTGTTGGACAATGCATGAGTGATAATGAGCTCATTGATTAAATGCAATTAATGAATAGATTGCCACCTCTTGTTGTGTGTCGTCTGTGTTTCTGTGTTTCCGGCATTTCACATTGGAACACCTCATTCACCTTCCTTGTCTTCTCTCCGCCCTCCCTTTTAGGTAAGTTAAAGAGCTGCACCTGAGCCAGCCACTGATTGATTGATTGATTGATTGATTGATTGATTGATTGATGCAGCACAACAGTCAAATAGTGGAGTGGAGTAGGGGAACAGCAAACAGCCAATAAAGCAGCCCGCCCGCTCGCCTGCCCGCCACAATGGACCTACCTGTGTACACTAGATGGATGTGATGGAATGTACTGTCGTCCCTACATTTCAAGAAGAAGTAAGAATTGCAGTTGCAACAAAGCCTTGCTTGCCTACAAAGAGAGCAGCAATTTGGATTTGTTACTATGTTACCTAGAAGAATAACAAACTGTGCAAGGATGGAGGTTGTAGGAGCAAGGAGAAGTTGTCTGTAAAGTTGGTGGATGCCTATTTTCCATTTTGCAGTCCCTTGTCTCCCTCTTGTGGCCTCCTGGAGGCAACTAGCTGTGCAAAAAAAAGACAGCCTGGCGGCCGGCTGTTGCAGTGTTGCCCTCTCAGGCAACACTGAGTGACTGACTGAGCCTCACCGTCTTATATAAAGTTCAGACGGAACTTTGCACGTGTCATAGTGGAGCCCTCAGGATTCCAGAGCCAGCTTTCTGACATCATAATGGGGCCTCAGAGATAAAAGCCTGGGCCCAGGCAGTGTTGGTCAGTGCTGCTCAGCAGGCAGCACTGGACTGGACTGGATTACAGCTGATACAAGGTGTGAAGGAACAAGGGGTGGCTGTGGGCATGCACTTGCTGCCGCTGCCAGTGTTTATCTGCATGGCAGCAGGGCATTTGGGCGTTGCCAGGAAGGCGTTTTTATGTAGATTCCTCCTCTTTCAGCACTGCATTGTGGTGCAAGCAAAAGAAGCAAATCCTGTCTGGCTTCCTCTCCGGCCTTTATTCACCTCCCGTGTAGCTGTGAGTGTGTGAGCCTGCAGGGCCCCATGGAATTGCCTAGAAGTAGGCTGAATCGCTGCAAGGGCTGAACAGCAGTATCGGGCAGGCTCGGGCAACGCGCGGCCCGTTCGGGTTATCGCTTCTCGGCCTTTTGGCTAAGATCAAGTGTAGTATCTGTTCTTATCAGTTTAATATCTGATACGTCCCCTATCTGGGGACCATATATTAAATGGATTTTTAGAACAGGGAGATGGAAATAGAGCTTGCTCTGTCCACTCCACGCATTGACCTGGTATTGCAGTATTTCCAGGACCGGTGCACCCTTTCCTTATGTGTTGACTAAAAGCAGATTCCAAAAGTGTTTTTTGTCTTTGCTATTGTTTCTGTCTTTCTGAAGGGATCTCCCCTTTTAATCCCATTATTTCAACACCTGTTGGACAATGCATGAGTGATAATGAGCTCATTGATTAAATGCAATTAATGAATAGATTGCCACCTCTTGTTGTGTGTCGTCTGTGTTTCTGTGTTTCCGGCATTTCACATTGGAACACCTCATTCACCTTCCTTGTCTTCTCTCCGCCCTCCCTTTTAGGTAAGTTAAAGAGCTGCACCTGAGCCAGCCACTGATTGATTGATTGATTGATTGATTGATTGATTGATTGATTGATTGATTGATGCAGCACAACAGTCAAATAGTGGAGTGGAGTAGGGGAACAGCAAACAGCCAATAAAGCAGCCCGCCCGCTCGCCTGCCCGCCACAATGGACCTACCTGTGTACACTAGATGGATGTGATGGAATGTACTGTCGTCCCTACATTTCAAGAAGAAGTAAGAATTGCAGTTGCAACAAAGCCTTGCTTGCCTACAAAGAGAGCAGCAATTTGGATTTGTTACTATGTTACCTAGAAGAATAACAAACTGTGCAAGGATGGAGGTTGTAGGAGCAAGGAGAAGTTGTCTGTAAAGTTGGTGGATGCCTATTTTCCATTTTGCAGTCCCTTGTCTCCCTCTTGTGGCCTCCTGGAGGCAACTAGCTGTGCAAAAAAAAGACAGCCTGGCGGCCGGCTGTTGCAGTGTTGCCCTCTCAGGCAACACTGAGTGACTGACTGAGCCTCACCGTCTTATATAAAGTTCAGACGGAACTTTGCACGTGTCATAGTGGAGCCCTCAGGATTCCAGAGCCAGCTTTCTGACATCATAATGGGGCCTCAGAGATAAAAGCCTGGGCCCAGGCAGTGTTGGTCAGTGCTGCTCAGCAGGCAGCACTGGACTGGACTGGATTACAGCTGATACAAGGTGTGAAGGAACAAGGGGTGGCTGTGGGCATGCACTTGCTGCCGCTGCCAGTGTTTATCTGCATGGCAGCAGGGCATTTGGGCGTTGCCAGGAAGGCGTTTTTATGTAGATTCCTCCTCTTTCAGCACTGCATTGTGGTGCAAGCAAAAGAAGCAAATCCTGTCTGGCTTCCTCTCCGGCCTTTATTCACCTCCCGTGTAGCTGTGAGTGTGTGAGCCTGCAGGGCCCCATGGAATTGCCTAGAAGTAGGCTGAATCGCTGCAAGGGCTGAACAGCAGTATCGGGCAGGCTCGGGCAACGCGCGGCCCGTTCGGGTTATCACTTCTCGGCCTTTTGGCTAAGATCAAGTGTAGTATCTGTTCTTATCAGTTTAATATCTGATACGTCCCCTATCTGGGGACCATATATTAAATGGATTTTTAGAACAGGGAGATGGAAATAGAGCTTGCTCTGTCCACTCCACGCATTGACCTGGTATTGCAGTATTTCCAGGACCGGTGCACCCTTTCCTTATGTGTTGACTAAAAGCAGATTCCAAAAGTGTTTTTTGTCTTTGCTATTGTTTCTGTCTTTCTGAAGGGATCTCCCCTTTTAATCCCATTATTTCAACACCTGTTGGACAATGCATGAGTGATAATGAGCTCATTGATTAAATGCAATTAATGAATAGATTGCCACCTCTTGTTGTGTGTCGTCTGTGTTTCTGTGTTTCCGGCATTTCACATTGGAACACCTCATTCACCTTCCTTGTCTTCTCTCCGCCCTCCCTTTTAGGTAAGTTAAAGAGCTGCACCTGAGCCAGCCACTGATTGATTGATTGATTGATTGATTGATTGATTGATTGATTGATGCAGCACAACAGTCAAATAGTGGAGTGGAGTAGGGGAACAGCAAACAGCCAATAAAGCAGCCCGCCCGCTCGCCTGCCCGCCACAATGGACCTACCTGTGTACACTAGATGGATGTGATGGAATGTACTGTCGTCCCTACATTTCAAGAAGAAGTAAGAATTGCAGTTGCAACAAAGCCTTGCTTGCCTACAAAGAGAGCAGCAATTTGGATTTGTTACTATGTTACCTAGAAGAATAACAAACTGTGCAAGGATGGAGGTTGTAGGAGCAAGGAGAAGTTGTCTGTAAAGTTGGTGGATGCCTATTTTCCATTTTGCAGTCCCTTGTCTCCCTCTTGTGGCCTCCTGGAGGCAACTAGCTGTGCAAAAAAAAGACAGCCTGGCGGCCGGCTGTTGCAGTGTTGCCCTCTCAGGCAACACTGAGTGACTGACTGAGCCTCACCGTCTTATATAAAGTTCAGACGGAACTTTGCACGTGTCATAGTGGAGCCCTCAGGATTCCAGAGCCAGCTTTCTGACATCATAATGGGGCCTCAGAGATAAAAGCCTGGGCCCAGGCAGTGTTGGTCAGTGCTGCTCAGCAGGCAGCACTGGACTGGACTGGATTACAGCTGATACAAGGTGTGAAGGAACAAGGGGTGGCTGTGGGCATGCACTTGCTGCCGCTGCCAGTGTTTATCTGCATGGCAGCAGGGCATTTGGGCGTTGCCAGGAAGGCGTTTTTATGTAGATTCCTCCTCTTTCAGCACTGCATTGTGGTGCAAGCAAAAGAAGCAAATCCTGTCTGGCTTCCTCTCCGGCCTTTATTCACCTCCCGTGTAGCTGTGAGTGTGTGAGCCTGCAGGGCCCCATGGAATTGCCTAGAAGTAGGCTGAATCGCTGCAAGGGCTGAACAGCAGTATCGGGCAGGCTCGGGCAACGCGCGGCCCGTTCGGGTTATCGCTTCTCGGCCTTTTGGCTAAGATCAAGTGTAGTATCTGTTCTTATCAGTTTAATATCTGATACGTCCCCTATCTGGGGACCATATATTAAATGGATTTTTAGAACAGGGAGATGGAAATAGAGCTTGCTCTGTCCACTCCACGCATTGACCTGGTATTGCAGTATTTCCAGGACCGGTGCACCCTTTCCTTATGTGTTGACTAAAAGCAGATTCCAAAAGTGTTTTTTGTCTTTGCTATTGTTTCTGTCTTTCTGAAGGGATCTCCCCTTTTAATCCCATTATTTCAACACCTGTTGGACAATGCATGAGTGATAATGAGCTCATTGATTAAATGCAATTAATGAATAGATTGCCACCTCTTGTTGTGTGTCGTCTGTGTTTCTGTGTTTCCGGCATTTCACATTGGAACACCTCATTCACCTTCCTTGTCTTCTCTCCGCCCTCCCTTTTAGGTAAGTTAAAGAGCTGCACCTGAGCCAGCCACTGATTGATTGATTGATTGATTGATTGATTGATTGATTGATTGATTGATTGATGCAGCACAACAGTCAAATAGTGGAGTGGAGTAGGGGAACAGCAAACAGCCAATAAAGCAGCCCGCCCGCTCGCCTGCCCGCCACAATGGACCTACCTGTGTACACTAGATGGATGTGATGGAATGTACTGTCGTCCCTACATTTCAAGAAGAAGTAAGAATTGCAGTTGCAACAAAGCCTTGCTTGCCTACAAAGAGAGCAGCAATTTGGATTTGTTACTATGTTACCTAGAAGAATAACAAACTGTGCAAGGATGGAGGTTGTAGGAGCAAGGAGAAGTTGTCTGTAAAGTTGGTGGATGCCTATTTTCCATTTTGCAGTCCCTTGTCTCCCTCTTGTGGCCTCCTGGAGGCAACTAGCTGTGCAAAAAAAAGACAGCCTGGCGGCCGGCTGTTGCAGTGTTGCCCTCTCAGGCAACACTGAGTGACTGACTGAGCCTCACCGTCTTATATAAAGTTCAGACGGAACTTTGCACGTGTCATAGTGGAGCCCTCAGGATTCCAGAGCCAGCTTTCTGACATCATAATGGGGCCTCAGAGAGAAAAGCCTGGGCCCAGGCAGTGTTGGTCAGTGCTGCTCAGCAGGCAGCACTGGACTGGACTGGATTACAGCTGATACAAGGTGTGAAGGAACAAGGGGTGGCTGTGGGCATGCACTTGCTGCCGCTGCCAGTGTTTATCTGCATGGCAGCAGGGCATTTGGGCGTTGCCAGGAAGGCGTTTTTATGTAGATTCCTCCTCTTTCAGCACTGCATTGTGGTGCAAGCAAAAGAAGCAAATCCTGTCTGGCTTCCTCTCCGGCCTTTATTCACCTCCCGTGTAGCTGTGAGTGTGTGAGCCTGCAGGGCCCCATGGAATTGCCTAGAAGTAGGCTGAATCGCTGCAAGGGCTGAACAGCAGTATCGGGCAGGCTCGGGCAACGCGCGGCCCGTTCGGGTTATCGCTTCTCGGCCTTTTGGCTAAGATCAAGTGTAGTATCTGTTCTTATCAGTTTAATATCTGATACGTCCCCTATCTGGGGACCATATATTAAATGGATTTTTAGAACAGGGAGATGGAAATAGAGCTTGCTCTGTCCACTCCACGCATTGACCTGGTATTGCAGTATTTCCAGGACCGGTGCACCCTTTCCTTATGTGTTGACTAAAAGCAGATTCCAAAAGTGTTTTTTGTCTTTGCTATTGTTTCTGTCTTTCTGAAGGGATCTCCCCTTTTAATCCCATTATTTCAACACCTGTTGGACAATGCATGAGTGATAATGAGCTCATTGATTAAATGCAATTAATGAATAGATTGCCACCTCTTGTTGTGTGTCGTCTGTGTTTCTGTGTTTCCGGCATTTCACATTGGAACACCTCATTCACCTTCCTTGTCTTCTCTCCGCCCTCCCTTTTAGGTAAGTTAAAGAGCTGCACCTGAGCCAGCCACTGATTGATTGATTGATTGATTGATTGATTGATTGATTGATTGATTGATGCAGCACAACAGTCAAATAGTGGAGTGGAGTAGGGGAACAGCAAACAGCCAATAAAGCAGCCCGCCCGCTCGCCTGCCCGCCACAATGGACCTACCTGTGTACACTAGATGGATGTGATGGAATGTACTGTCGTCCCTACATTTCAAGAAGAAGTAAGAATTGCAGTTGCAACAAAGCCTTGCTTGCCTACAAAGAGAGCAGCAATTTGGATTTGTTACTATGTTACCTAGAAGAATAACAAACTGTGCAAGGATGGAGGTTGTAGGAGCAAGGAGAAGTTGTCTGTAAAGTTGGTGGATGCCTATTTTCCATTTTGCAGTCCCTTGTCTCCCTCTTGTGGCCTCCTGGAGGCAACTAGCTGTGCAAAAAAAAGACAGCCTGGCGGCCGGCTGTTGCAGTGTTGCCCTCTCAGGCAACACTGAGTGACTGACTGAGCCTCACCGTCTTATATAAAGTTCAGACGGAACTTTGCACGTGTCATAGTGGAGCCCTCAGGATTCCAGAGCCAGCTTTCTGACATCATAATGGGGCCTCAGAGATAAAAGCCTGGGCCCAGGCAGTGTTGGTCAGTGCTGCTCAGCAGGCAGCACTGGACTGGACTGGATTACAGCTGATACAAGGTGTGAAGGAACAAGGGGTGGCTGTGGGCATGCACTTGCTGCCGCTGCCAGTGTTTATCTGCATGGCAGCAGGGCATTTGGGCGTTGCCAGGAAGGCGTTTTTATGTAGATTCCTCCTCTTTCAGCACTGCATTGTGGTGCAAGCAAAAGAAGCAAATCCTGTCTGGCTTCCTCTCCGGCCTTTATTCACCTCCCGTGTAGCTGTGAGTGTGTGAGCCTGCAGGGCCCCATGGAATTGCCTAGAAGTAGGCTGAATCGCTGCAAGGGCTGAACAGCAGTATCGGGCAGGCTCGGGCAACGCGCGGCCCGTTCGGGTTATCGCTTCTCGGCCTTTTGGCTAAGATCAAGTGTAGTATCTGTTCTTATCAGTTTAATATCTGATACGTCCCCTATCTGGGGACCATATATTAAATGGATTTTTAGAACAGGGAGATGGAAATAGAGCTTGCTCTGTCCACTCCACGCATTGACCTGGTATTGCAGTATTTCCAGGACCGGTGCACCCTTTCCTTATGTGTTGACTAAAAGCAGATTCCAAAAGTGTTTTTTGTCTTTGCTATTGTTTCTGTCTTTCTGAAGGGATCTCCCCTTTTAATCCCATTATTTCAACACCTGTTGGACAATGCATGAGTGATAATGAGCTCATTGATTAAATGCAATTAATGAATAGATTGCCACCTCTTGTTGTGTGTCGTCTGTGTTTCTGTGTTTCCGGCATTTCACATTGGAACACCTCATTCACCTTCCTTGTCTTCTCTCCGCCCTCCCTTTTAGGTAAGTTAAAGAGCTGCACCTGAGCCAGCCACTGATTGATTGATTGATTGATTGATTGATTGATTGATTGATGCAGCACAACAGTCAAATAGTGGAGTGGAGTAGGGGAACAGCAAACAGCCAATAAAGCAGCCCGCCCGCTCGCCTGCCCGCCACAATGGACCTACCTGTGTACACTAGATGGATGTGATGGAATGTACTGTCGTCCCTACATTTCAAGAAGAAGTAAGAATTGCAGTTGCAACAAAGCCTTGCTTGCCTACAAAGAGAGCAGCAATTTGGATTTGTTACTATGTTACCTAGAAGAATAACAAACTGTGCAAGGATGGAGGTTGTAGGAGCAAGGAGAAGTTGTCTGTAAAGTTGGTGGATGCCTATTTTCCATTTTGCAGTCCCTTGTCTCCCTCTTGTGGCCTCCTGGAGGCAACTAGCTGTGCAAAAAAAAGACAGCCTGGCGGCCGGCTGTTGCAGTGTTGCCCTCTCAGGCAACACTGAGTGACTGACTGAGCCTCACCGTCTTATATAAAGTTCAGACGGAACTTTGCACGTGTCATAGTGGAGCCCTCAGGATTCCAGAGCCAGCTTTCTGACATCATAATGGGGCCTCAGAGATAAAAGCCTGGGCCCAGGCAGTGTTGGTCAGTGCTGCTCAGCAGGCAGCACTGGACTGGACTGGATTACAGCTGATACAAGGTGTGAAGGAACAAGGGGTGGCTGTGGGCATGCACTTGCTGCCGCTGCCAGTGTTTATCTGCATGGCAGCAGGGCATTTGGGCGTTGCCAGGAAGGCGTTTTTATGTAGATTCCTCCTCTTTCAGCACTGCATTGTGGTGCAAGCAAAAGAAGCAAATCCTGTCTGGCTTCCTCTCCGGCCTTTATTCACCTCCCGTGTAGCTGTGAGTGTGTGAGCCTGCAGGGCCCCATGGAATTGCCTAGAAGTAGGCTGAATCGCTGCAAGGGCTGAACAGCAGTATCGGGCAGGCTCGGGCAACGCGCGGCCCGTTCGGGTTATCGCTTCTCGGCCTTTTGGCTAAGATCAAGTGTAGTATCTGTTCTTATCAGTTTAATATCTGATACGTCCCCTATCTGGGGACCATATATTAAATGGATTTTTAGAACAGGGAGATGGAAATAGAGCTTGCTCTGTCCACTCCACGCATTGACCTGGTATTGCAGTATTTCCAGGACCGGTGCACCCTTTCCTTATGTGTTGACTAAAAGCAGATTCCAAAAGTGTTTTTTGTCTTTGCTATTGTTTCTGTCTTTCTGAAGGGATCTCCCCTTTTAATCCCATTATTTCAACACCTGTTGGACAATGCATGAGTGATAATGAGCTCATTGATTAAATGCAATTAATGAATAGATTGCCACCTCTTGTTGTGTGTCGTCTGTGTTTCTGTGTTTCCGGCATTTCACATTGGAACACCTCATTCACCTTCCTTGTCTTCTCTCCGCCCTCCCTTTTAGGTAAGTTAAAGAGCTGCACCTGAGCCAGCCACTGATTGATTGATTGATTGATTGATTGATTGATTGATTGATTGATTGATTGATTGATTGATGCAGCACAACAGTCAAATAGTGGAGTGGAGTAGGGGAACAGCAAACAGCCAATAAAGCAGCCCGCCCGCTCGCCTGCCCGCCACAATGGACCTACCTGTGTACACTAGATGGATGTGATGGAATGTACTGTCGTCCCTACATTTCAAGAAGAAGTAAGAATTGCAGTTGCAACAAAGCCTTGCTTGCCTACAAAGAGAGCAGCAATTTGGATTTGTTACTATGTTACCTAGAAGAATAACAAACTGTGGAAGGATGGAGGTTGTAGGAGCAAGGAGAAGTTGTCTGTAAAGTTGGTGGATGCCTATTTTCCATTTTGCAGTCCCTTGTCTCCCTCTTGTGGCCTCCTGGAGGCAACTAGCTGTGCAAAAAAAAGACAGCCTGGCGGCCGGCTGTTGCAGTGTTGCCCTCTCAGGCAACACTGAGTGACTGACTGAGCCTCACCGTCTTATATAAAGTTCAGACGGAACTTTGCACGTGTCATAGTGGAGCCCTCAGGATTCCAGAGCCAGCTTTCTGACATCATAATGGGGCCTCAGAGATAAAAGCCTGGGCCCAGGCAGTGTTGGTCAGTGCTGCTCAGCAGGCAGCACTGGACTGGACTGGATTACAGCTGATACAAGGTGTGAAGGAACAAGGGGTGGCTGTGGGCATGCACTTGCTGCCGCTGCCAGTGTTTATCTGCATGGCAGCAGGGCATTTGGGCGTTGCCAGGAAGGCGTTTTTATGTAGATTCCTCCTCTTTCAGCACTGCATTGTGGTGCAAGCAAAAGAAGCAAATCCTGTCTGGCTTCCTCTCTGGCCTTTATTCACCTCCCGTGTAGCTGTGAGTGTGTGAGCCTGCAGGGCCCCATGGAATTGCCTAGAAGTAGGCTGAATCGCTGCAAGGGCTGAACAGCAGTATCGGGCAGGCTCGGGCAACGCGCGGCCCGTTCGGGTTATCGCTTCTCGGCCTTTTGGCTAAGATCAAGTGTAGTATCTGTTCTTATCAGTTTAATATCTGATACGTCCCCTATCTGGGGACCATATATTAAATGGATTTTTAGAACAGGGAGATGGAAATAGAGCTTGCTCTGTCCACTCCACGCATTGACCTGGTATTGCAGTATTTCCAGGACCGGTGCACCCTTTCCTTATGTGTTGACTAAAAGCAGATTCCAAAAGTGTTTTTTGTCTTTGCTATTGTTTCTGTCTTTCTGAAGGGATCTCCCCTTTTAATCCCATTATTTCAACACCTGTTGGACAATGCATGAGTGATAATGAGCTCATTGATTAAATGCAATTAATGAATAGATTGCCACCTCTTGTTGTGTGTCGTCTGTGTTTCTGTGTTTCCGGCATTTCACATTGGAACACCTCATTCACCTTCCTTGTCTTCTCTCCGCCCTCCCTTTTAGGTAAGTTAAAGAGCTGCACCTGAGCCAGCCACTGATTGATTGATTGATTGATTGATTGATTGATTGATTGATTGATTGATTGATTGATGCAGCACAACAGTCAAATAGTGGAGTGGAGTAGGGGAACAGCAAACAGCCAATAAAGCAGCCCGCCCGCTCGCCTGCCCGCCACAATGGACCTACCTGTGTACACTAGATGGATGTGATGGAATGTACTGTCGTCCCTACATTTCAAGAAGAAGTAAGAATTGCAGTTGCAACAAAGCCTTGCTTGCCTACAAAGAGAGCAGCAATTTGGATTTGTTACTATGTTACCTAGAAGAATAACAAACTGTGCAAGGATGGAGGTTGTAGGAGCAAGGAGAAGTTGTCTGTAAAGTTGGTGGATGCCTATTTTCCATTTTGCAGTCCCTTGTCTCCCTCTTGTGGCCTCCTGGAGGCAACTAGCTGTGCAAAAAAAAGACAGCCTGGCGGCCGGCTGTTGCAGTGTTGCCCTCTCAGGCAACACTGAGTGACTGACTGAGCCTCACCGTCTTATATAAAGTTCAGACGGAACTTTGCACGTGTCATAGTGGAGCCCTCAGGATTCCAGAGCCAGCTTTCTGACATCATAATGGGGCCTCAGAGATAAAAGCCTGGGCCCAGGCAGTGTTGGTCAGTGCTGCTCAGCAGGCAGCACTGGACTGGACTGGATTACAGCTGATACAAGGTGTGAAGGAACAAGGGGTGGCTGTGGGCATGCACTTGCTGCCGCTGCCAGTGTTTATCTGCATGGCAGCAGGGCATTTGGGCGTTGCCAGGAAGGCGTTTTTATGTAGATTCCTCCTCTTTCAGCACTGCATTGTGGTGCAAGCAAAAGAAGCAAATCCTGTCTGGCTTCCTCTCCGGCCTTTATTCACCTCCCGTGTAGCTGTGAGTGTGTGAGCCTGCAGGGCCCCATGGAATTGCCTAGAAGTAGGCTGAATCGCTGCAAGGGCTGAACAGCAGTATCGGGCAGGCTCGGGCAACGCGCGGCCCGTTCGGGTTATCGCTTCTCGGCCTTTTGGCTAAGATCAAGTGTAGTATCTGTTCTTATCAGTTTAATATCTGATACGTCCCCTATCTGGGGACCATATATTAAATGGATTTTTAGAACAGGGAGATGGAAATAGAGCTTGCTCTGTCCACTCCACGCATTGACCTGGTATTGCAGTATTTCCAGGACCGGTGCACCCTTTCCTTATGTGTTGACTAAAAGCAGATTCTAAAAGTGTTTTTTGTCTTTGCTATTGTTTCTGTCTTTCTGAAGGGATCTCCCCTTTTAATCCCATTATTTCAACACCTGTTGGACAATGCATGAGTGATAATGAGCTCATTGATTAAATGCAATTAATGAATAGATTGCCACCTCTTGTTGTGTGTCGTCTGTGTTTCTGTGTTTCCGGCATTTCACATTGGAACACCTCATTCACCTTCCTTGTCTTCTCTCCGCCCTCCCTTTTAGGTAAGTTAAAGAGCTGCACCTGAGCCAGCCACTGATTGATTGATTGATTGATTGATTGATTGATTGATTGATTGATTGATTGATTGATTGATTGATTGATTGATGCAGCACAACAGTCAAATAGTGGAGTGGAGTAGGGGAACAGCAAACAGCCAATAAAGCAGCCCGCCCGCTCGCCTGCCCGCCACAATGGACCTACCTGTGTACACTAGATGGATGTGATGGAATGTACTGTCGTCCCTACATTTCAAGAAGAAGTAAGAATTGCAGTTGCAACAAAGCCTTGCTTGCCTACAAAGAGAGCAGCAATTTGGATTTGTTACTATGTTACCTAGAAGAATAACAAACTGTGCAAGGATGGAGGTTGTAGGAGCAAGGAGAAGTTGTCTGTAAAGTTGGTGGATGCCTATTTTCCATTTTGCAGTCCCTTGTCTCCCTCTTGTGGCCTCCTGGAGGCAACTAGCTGTGCAAAAAAAAGACAGCCTGGCGGCCGGCTGTTGCAGTGTTGCCCTCTCAGGCAACACTGAGTGACTGACTGAGCCTCACCGTCTTATATAAAGTTCAGACGGAACTTTGCACGTGTCATAGTGGAGCCCTCAGGATTCCAGAGCCAGCTTTCTGACATCATAATGGGGCCTCAGAGATAAAAGCCTGGGCCCAGGCAGTGTTGGTCAGTGCTGCTCAGCAGGCAGCACTGGACTGGACTGGATTACAGCTGATACAAGGTGTGAAGGAACAAGGGGTGGCTGTGGGCATGCACTTGCTGCCGCTGCCAGTGTTTATCTGCATGGCAGCAGGGCATTTGGGCGTTGCCAGGAAGGCGTTTTTATGTAGATTCCTCCTCTTTCAGCACTGCATTGTGGTGCAAGCAAAAGAAGCAAATCCTGTCTGGCTTCCTCTCCGGCCTTTATTCACCTCCCGTGTAGCTGTGAGTGTGTGAGCCTGCAGGGCCCCATGGAATTGCCTAGAAGTAGGCTGAATCGCTGCAAGGGCTGAACAGCAGTATCGGGCAGGCTCGGGCAACGCGCGGCCCGTTCGGGTTATCGCTTCTCGGCCTTTTGGCTAAGATCAAGTGTAGTATCTGTTCTTATCAGTTTAATATCTGATACGTCCCCTATCTGGGGACCATATATTAAATGGATTTTTAGAACAGGGAGATGGAAATAGAGCTTGCTCTGTCCACTCCACGCATTGACCTGGTATTGCAGTATTTCCAGGACCGGTGCACCCTTTCCTTATGTGTTGACTAAAAGCAGATTCCAAAAGTGTTTTTTGTCTTTGCTATTGTTTCTGTCTTTCTGAAGGGATCTCCCCTTTTAATCCCATTATTTCAACACCTGTTGGACAATGCATGAGTGATAATGAGCTCATTGATTAAATGCAATTAATGAATAGATTGCCACCTCTTGTTGTGTGTCGTCTGTGTTTCTGTGTTTCCGGCATTTCACATTGGAACACCTCATTCACCTTCCTTGTCTTCTCTCCGCCCTCCCTTTTAGGTAAGTTAAAGAGCTGCACCTGAGCCAGCCACTGATTGATTGATTGATTGATTGATTGATTGATTGATTGATTGATTGATGCAGCACAACAGTCAAATAGTGGAGTGGAGTAGGGGAACAGCAAACAGCCAATAAAGCAGCCCGCCCGCTCGCCTGCCCGCCACAATGGACCTACCTGTGTACACTAGATGGATGTGATGGAATGTACTGTCGTCCCTACATTTCAAGAAGAAGTAAGAATTGCAGTTGCAACAAAGCCTTGCTTGCCTACAAAGAGAGCAGCAATTTGGATTTGTTACTATGTTACCTAGAAGAATAACAAACTGTGCAAGGATGGAGGTTGTAGGAGCAAGGAGAAGTTGTCTGTAAAGTTGGTGGATGCCTATTTTCCATTTTGCAGTCCCTTGTCTCCCTCTTGTGGCCTCCTGGAGGCAACTAGCTGTGCAAAAAAAAGACAGCCTGGCGGCCGGCTGTTGCAGTGTTGCCCTCTCAGGCAACACTGAGTGACTGACTGAGCCTCACCGTCTTATATAAAGTTCAGACGGAACTTTGCACGTGTCATAGTGGAGCCCTCAGGATTCCAGAGCCAGCTTTCTGACATCATAATGGGGCCTCAGAGATAAAAGCCTGGGCCCAGGCAGTGTTGGTCAGTGCTGCTCAGCAGGCAGCACTGGACTGGACTGGATTACAGCTGATACAAGGTGTGAAGGAACAAGGGGTGGCTGTGGGCATGCACTTGCTGCCGCTGCCAGTGTTTATCTGCATGGCAGCAGGGCATTTGGGCGTTGCCAGGAAGGCGTTTTTATGTAGATTCCTCCTCTTTCAGCACTGCATTGTGGTGCAAGCAAAAGAAGCAAATCCTGTCTGGCTTCCTCTCCGGCCTTTATTCACCTCCCGTGTAGCTGTGAGTGTGTGAGCCTGCAGGGCCCCATGGAATTGCCTAGAAGTAGGCTGAATCGCTGCAAGGGCTGAACAGCAGTATCGGGCAGGCTCGGGCAACGCGCGGCCCGTTCGGGTTATCGCTTCTCGGCCTTTTGGCTAAGATCAAGTGTAGTATCTGTTCTTATCAGTTTAATATCTGATACGTCCCCTATCTGGGGACCATATATTAAATGGATTTTTAGAACAGGGAGATGGAAATAGAGCTTGCTCTGTCCACTCCACGCATTGACCTGGTATTGCAGTATTTCCAGGACCGGTGCACCCTTTCCTTATGTGTTGACTAAAAGCAGATTCCAAAAGTGTTTTTTGTCTTTGCTATTGTTTCTGTCTTTCTGAAGGGATCTCCCCTTTTAATCCCATTATTTCAACACCTGTTGGACAATGCATGAGTGATAATGAGCTCATTGATTAAATGCAATTAATGAATAGATTGCCACCTCTTGTTGTGTGTCGTCTGTGTTTCTGTGTTTCCGGCATTTCACATTGGAACACCTCATTCACCTTCCTTGTCTTCTCTCCGCCCTCCCTTTTAGGTAAGTTAAAGAGCTGCACCTGAGCCAGCCACTGATTGATTGATTGATTGATTGATTGATTGATTGATTGATTGATTGATTGATTGATTGATTGATTGATGCAGCACAACAGTCAAATAGTGGAGTGGAGTAGGGGAACAGCAAACAGCCAATAAAGCAGCCCGCCCGCTCGCCTGCCCGCCACAATGGACCTACCTGTGTACACTAGATGGATGTGATGGAATGTACTGTCGTCCCTACATTTCAAGAAGAAGTAAGAATTGCAGTTGCAACAAAGCCTTGCTTGCCTACAAAGAGAGCAGCAATTTGGATTTGTTACTATGTTACCTAGAAGAATAACAAACTGTGCAAGGATGGAGGTTGTAGGAGCAAGGAGAAGTTGTCTGTAAAGTTGGTGGATGCCTATTTTCCATTTTGCAGTCCCTTGTCTCCCTCTTGTGGCCTCCTGGAGGCAACTAGCTGTGCAAAAAAAAGACAGCCTGGCGGCCGGCTGTTGCAGTGTTGCCCTCTCAGGCAACACTGAGTGACTGACTGAGCCTCACCGTCTTATATAAAGTTCAGACGGAACTTTGCACGTGTCATAGTGGAGCCCTCAGGATTCCAGAGCCAGCTTTCTGACATCATAATGGGGCCTCAGAGATAAAAGCCTGGGCCCAGGCAGTGTTGGTCAGTGCTGCTCAACAGGCAGCACTGGACTGGACTGGATTACAGCTGATACAAGGTGTGAAGGAACAAGGGGTGGCTGTGGGCATGCACTTGCTGCCGCTGCCAGTGTTTATCTGCATGGCAGCAGGGCATTTGGGCGTTGCCAGGAAGGCGTTTTTATGTAGATTCCTCCTCTTTCAGCACTGCATTGTGGTGCAAGCAAAAGAAGCAAATCCTGTCTGGCTTCCTCTCCGGCCTTTATTCACCTCCCGTGTAGCTGTGAGTGTGTGAGCCTGCAGGGCCCCATGGAATTGCCTAGAAGTAGGCTGAATCGCTGCAAGGGCTGAACAGCAGTATCGGGCAGGCTCGGGCAACGCGCGGCCCGTTCGGGTTATCGCTTCTCGGCCTTTTGGCTAAGATCAAGTGTAGTATCTGTTCTTATCAGTTTAATATCTGATACGTCCCCTATCTGGGGACCATATATTAAATGGATTTTTAGAACAGGGAGATGGAAATAGAGCTTGCTCTGTCCACTCCACGCATTGACCTGGTATTGCAGTATTTCCAGGACCGGTGCACCCTTTCCTTATGTGTTGACTAAAAGCAGATTCCAAAAGTGTTTTTTGTCTTTGCTATTGTTTCTGTCTTTCTGAAGGGATCTCCCCTTTTAATCCCATTATTTCAACACCTGTTGGACAATGCATGAGTGATAATGAGCTCATTGATTAAATGCAATTAATGAATAGATTGCCACCTCTTGTTGTGTGTCGTCTGTGTTTCTGTGTTTCCGGCATTTCACATTGGAACACCTCATTCACCTTCCTTGTCTTCTCTCCGCCCTCCCTTTTAGGTAAGTTAAAGAGCTGCACCTGAGCCAGCCACTGATTGATTGATTGATTGATTGATTGATTGATTGATTGATTGATTGATTGATTGATGCAGCACAACAGTCAAATAGTGGAGTGGAGTAGGGGAACAGCAAACAGCCAATAAAGCAGCCCGCCCGCTCGCCTGCCCGCCACAATGGACCTACCTGTGTACACTAGATGGATGCGATGGAATGTACTGTCGTCCCTACATTTCAAGAAGAAGTAAGAATTGCAGTTGCAACAAAGCCTTGCTTGCCTACAAAGAGAGCAGCAATTTGGATTTGTTACTATGTTACCTAGAAGAATAACAAACTGTGCAAGGATGGAGGTTGTAGGAGCAAGGAGAAGTTGTCTGTAAAGTTGGTGGATGCCTATTTTCCATTTTGCAGTCCCTTGTCTCCCTCTTGTGGCCTCCTGGAGGCAACTAGCTGTGCAAAAAAAAGACAGCCTGGCGGCCGGCTGTTGCAGTGTTGCCCTCTCAGGCAACACTGAGTGACTGACTGAGCCTCACCGTCTTATATAAAGTTCAGACGGAACTTTGCACGTGTCATAGTGGAGCCCTCAGGATTCCAGAGCCAGCTTTCTGACATCATAATGGGGCCTCAGAGATAAAAGCCTGGGCCCAGGCAGTGTTGGTCAGTGCTGCTCAGCAGGCAGCACTGGACTGGACTGGATTACAGCTGATACAAGGTGTGAAGGAACAAGGGGTGGCTGTGGGCATGCACTTGCTGCCGCTGCCAGGGTTTATCTGCATGGCAGCAGGGCATTTGGGCGTTGCCAGGAAGGCGTTTTTATGTAGATTCCTCCTCTTTCAGCACTGCATTGTGGTGCAAGCAAAAGAAGCAAATCCTGTCTGGCTTCCTCTCCGGCCTTTATTCACCTCCCGTGTAGCTGTGAGTGTGTGAGCCTGCAGGGCCCCATGGAATTGCCTAGAAGTAGGCTGAATCGCTGCAAGGGCTGAACAGCAGTATCGGGCAGGCTCGGGCAACGCGCGGCCCGTTCGGGTTATCGCTTCTCGGCCTTTTGGCTAAGATCAAGTGTAGTATCTGTTCTTATCAGTTTAATATCTGATACGTCCCCTATCTGGGGACCATATATTAAATGGATTTTTAGAACAGGGAGATGGAAATAGAGCTTGCTCTGTCCACTCCACGCATTGACCTGGTATTGCAGTATTTCCAGGACCGGTGCACCCTTTCCTTATGTGTTGACTAAAAGCAGATTCCAAAAGTGTTTTTTGTCTTTGCTATTGTTTCTGTCTTTCTGAAGGGATCTCCCCTTTTAATCCCATTATTTCAACACCTGTTGGACAATGCATGAGTGATAATGAGCTCATTGATTAAATGCAATTAATGAATAGATTGCCACCTCTTGTTGTGTGTCGTCTGTGTTTCTGTGTTTCCGGCATTTCACATTGGAACACCTCATTCACCTTCCTTGTCTTCTCTCCGCCCTCCCTTTTAGGTAAGTTAAAGAGCTGCACCTGAGCCAGCCACTGATTGATTGATTGATTGATTGATTGATTGATTGATTGATTGATTGATTGATTGATTGATTGATGCAGCACAACAGTCAAATAGTGGAGTGGAGTAGGGGAACAGCAAACAGCCAATAAAGCAGCCCGCCCGCTCGCCTGCCCGCCACAATGGACCTACCTGTGTACACTAGATGGATGTGATGGAATGTACTGTCGTCCCTACATTTCAAGAAGAAGTAAGAATTGCAGTTGCAACAAAGCCTTGCTTGCCTACAAAGAGAGCAGCAATTTGGATTTGTTACTATGTTACCTAGAAGAATAACAAACTGTGCAAGGATGGAGGTTGTAGGAGCAAGGAGAAGTTGTCTGTAAAGTTGGTGGATGCCTATTTTCCATTTTGCAGTCCCTTGTCTCCCTCTTGTGGCCTCCTGGAGGCAACTAGCTGTGCAAAAAAAAGACAGCCTGGCGGCCGGCTGCTGCAGTGTTGCCCTCTCAGGCAACACTGAGTGACTGACTGAGCCTCACCGTCTTATATAAAGTTCAGACGGAACTTTGCACGTGTCATAGTGGAGCCCTCAGGATTCCAGAGCCAGCTTTCTGACATCATAATGGGGCCTCAGAGATAAAAGCCTGGGCCCAGGCAGTGTTGGTCAGTGCTGCTCAGCAGGCAGCACTGGACTGGACTGGATTACAGCTGATACAAGGTGTGAAGGAACAAGGGGTGGCTGTGGGCATGCACTTGCTGCCGCTGCCAGTGTTTATCTGCATGGCAGCAGGGCATTTGGGCGTTGCCAGGAAGGCGTTTTTATGTAGATTCCTCCTCTTTCAGCACTGCATTGTGGTGCAAGCAAAAGAAGCAAATCCTGTCTGGCTTCCTCTCCGGCCTTTATTCACCTCCCGTGTAGCTGTGAGTGTGTGAGCCTGCAGGGCCCCATGGAATTGCCTAGAAGTAGGCTGAATCGCTGCAAGGGCTGAACAGCAGTATCGGGCAGGCTCGGGCAACGCGCGGCCCGTTCGGGTTATCGCTTCTCGGCCTTTTGGCTAAGATCAAGTGTAGTATCTGTTCTTATCAGTTTAATATCTGATACGTCCCCTATCTGGGGACCATATATTAAATGGATTTTTAGAACAGGGAGATGGAAATAGAGCTTGCTCTGTCCACTCCACGCATTGACCTGGTATTGCAGTATTTCCAGGACCGGTGCACCCTTTCCTTATGTGTTGACTAAAAGCAGATTCCAAAAGTGTTTTTTGTCTTTGCTATTGTTTCTGTCTTTCTGAAGGGATCTCCCCTTTTAATCCCATTATTTCAACACCTGTTGGACAATGCATGAGTGATAATGAGCTCATTGATTAAATGCAATTAATGAATAGATTGCCACCTCTTGTTGTGTGTCGTCTGTGTTTCTGTGTTTCCGGCATTTCACATTGGAACACCTCATTCACCTTCCTTGTCTTCTCTCCGCCCTCCCTTTTAGGTAAGTTAAAGAGCTGCACCTGAGCCAGCCACTGATTGATTGATTGATTGATTGATTGATTGATTGATTGATTGATTGATTGATTGATTGATTGATGCAGCACAACAGTCAAATAGTGGAGTGGAGTAGGGGAACAGCAAACAGCCAATAAAGCAGCCCGCCCGCTCGCCTGCCCGCCACAATGGACCTACCTGTGTACACTAGATGGATGTGATGGAATGTACTGTCGTCCCTACATTTCAAGAAGAAGTAAGAATTGCAGTTGCAACAAAGCCTTGCTTGCCTACAAAGAGAGCAGCAATTTGGATTTGTTACTATGTTACCTAGAAGAATAACAAACTGTGCAAGGATGGAGGTTGTAGGAGCAAGGAGAAGTTGTCTGTAAAGTTGGTGGATGCCTATTTTCCATTTTGCAGTCCCTTGTCTCCCTCTTGTGGCCTCCTGGAGGCAACTAGCTGTGCAAAAAAAAGACAGCCTGGCGGCCGGCTGTTGCAGTGTTGCCCTCTCAGGCAACACTGAGTGACTGACTGAGCCTCACCGTCTTATATAAAGTTCAGACGGAACTTTGCACGTGTCATAGTGGAGCCCTCAGGATTCCAGAGCCAGCTTTCTGACATCATAATGGGGCCTCAGAGATAAAAGCCTGGGCCCAGGCAGTGTTGGTCAGTGCTGCTCAGCAGGCAGCACTGGACTGGACTGGATTACAGCTGATACAAGGTGTGAAGGAACAAGGGGTGGCTGTGGGCATGCACTTGCTGCCGCTGCCAGTGTTTATCTGCATGGCAGCAGGGCATTTGGGCGTTGCCAGGAAGGCGTTTTTATGTAGATTCCTCCTCTTTCAGCACTGCATTGTGGTGCAAGCAAAAGAAGCAAATCCTGTCTGGCTTCCTCTCCGGCCTTTATTCACCTCCCGTGTAGCTGTGAGTGTGTGAGCCTGCAGGGCCCCATGGAATTGCCTAGAAGTAGGCTGAATCGCTGCAAGGGCTGAACAGCAGTATCGGGCAGGCTCGGGCAACGCGCGGCCCGTTCGGGTTATCGCTTCTCGGCCTTTTGGCTAAGATCAAGTGTAGTATCTGTTCTTATCAGTTTAATATCTGATACGTCCCCTATCTGGGGACCATATATTAAATGGATTTTTAGAACAGGGAGATGGAAATAGAGCTTGCTCTGTCCACTCCACGCATTGACCTGGTATTGCAGTATTTCCAGGACCGGTGCACCCTTTCCTTATGTGTTGACTAAAAGCAGATTCCAAAAGTGATTTTTGTCTTTGCTATTGTTTCTGTCTTTCTGAAGGGATCTCCCCTTTTAATCCCATTATTTCAACACCTGTTGGACAATGCATGAGTGATAATGAGCTCATTGATTAAATGCAATTAATGAATAGATTGCCACCTCTTGTTGTGTGTCGTCTGTGTTTCTGTGTTTCCGGCATTTCACATTGGAACACCTCATTCACCTTCCTTGTCTTCTCTCCGCCCTCCCTTTTAGGTAAGTTAAAGAGCTGCACCTGAGCCAGCCACTGATTGATTGATTGATTGATTGATTGATTGATGCAGCACAACAGTCAAATAGTGGAGTGGAGTAGGGGAACAGCAAACAGCCAATAAAGCAGCCCGCCCGCTCGCCTGCCCGCCACAATGGACCTACCTGTGTACACTAGATGGATGTGATGGAATGTACTGTCGTCCCTACATTTCAAGAAGAAGTAAGAATTGCAGTTGCAACAAAGCCTTGCTTGCCTACAAAGAGAGCAGCAATTTGGATTTGTTACTATGTTACCTAGAAGAATAACAAACTGTGCAAGGATGGAGGTTGTAGGAGCAAGGAGAAGTTGTCTGTAAAGTTGGTGGATGCCTATTTTCCATTTTGCAGTCCCTTGTCTCCCTCTTGTGGCCTCCTGGAGGCAACTAGCTGTGCAAAAAAAAGACAGCCTGGCGGCCGGCTGCTGCAGTGTTGCCCTCTCAGGCAACACTGAGTGACTGACTGAGCCTCACCGTCTTATATAAAGTTCAGACGGAACTTTGCACGTGTCATAGTGGAGCCCTCAGGATTCCAGAGCCAGCTTTCTGACATCATAATGGGGCCTCAGAGATAAAAGCCTGGGCCCAGGCAGTGTTGGTCAGTGCTGCTCAGCAGGCAGCACTGGACTGGACTGGATTACAGCTGATACAAGGTGTGAAGGAACAAGGGGTGGCTGTGGGCATGCACTTGCTGCCGCTGCCAGTGTTTATCTGCATGGCAGCAGGGCATTTGGGCGTTGCCAGGAAGGCGTTTTTATGTAGATTCCTCCTCTTTCAGCACTGCATTGTGGTGCAAGCAAAAGAAGCAAATCCTGTCTGGCTTCCTCTCCGGCCTTTATTCACCTCCCGTGTAGCTGTGAGTGTGTGAGCCTGCAGGGCCCCATGGAATTGCCTAGAAGTAGGCTGAATCGCTGCAAGGGCTGAACAGCAGTATCGGGCAGGCTCGGGCAACGCGCGGCCCGTTCGGGTTATCGCTTCTCGGCCTTTTGGCTAAGATCAAGTGTAGTATCTGTTCTTATCAGTTTAATATCTGATACGTCCCCTATCTGGGGACCATATATTAAATGGATTTTTAGAACAGGGAGATGGAAATAGAGCTTGCTCTGTCCACTCCACGCATTGACCTGGTATTGCAGTATTTCCAGGACCGGTGCACCCTTTCCTTATGTGTTGACTAAAAGCAGATTCCAAAAGTGTTTTTTGTCTTTGCTATTGTTTCTGTCTTTCTGAAGGGATCTCCCCTTTTAATCCCATTATTTCAACACCTGTTGGACAATGCATGAGTGATAATGAGCTCATTGATTAAATGCAATTAATGAATAGATTGCCACCTCTTGTTGTGTGTCGTCTGTGTTTCTGTGTTTCCGGCATTTCACATTGGAACACCTCATTCACCTTCCTTGTCTTCTCTCCGCCCTCCCTTTTAGGTAAGTTAAAGAGCTGCACCTGAGCCAGCCACTGATTGATTGATTGATTGATTGATTGATTGATTGATTGATTGATTGATTGATTGATTGATTGATGATTGATGCAGCACAACAGTCAAATAGTGGAGTGGAGTAGGGGAACAGCAAACAGCCAATAAAGCAGCCCGCCCGCTCGCCTGCCCGCCACAATGGACCTACCTGTGTACACTAGATGGATGTGATGGAATGTACTGTCGTCCCTACATTTCAAGAAGAAGTAAGAATTGCAGTTGCAACAAAGCCTTGCTTGCCTACAAAGAGAGCAGCAATTTGGATTTGTTACTATGTTACCTAGAAGAATAACAAACTGTGCAAGGATGGAGGTTGTAGGAGCAAGGAGAAGTTGTCTGTAAAGTTGGTGGATGCCTATTTTCCATTTTGCAGTCCCTTGTCTCCCTCTTGTGGCCTCCTGGAGGCAACTAGCTGTGCAAAAAAAAGACAGCCTGGCGGCCGGCTGTTGCAGTGTTGCCCTCTCAGGCAACACTGAGTGACTGACTGAGCCTCACCGTCTTATATAAAGTTCAGACGGAACTTTGCACGTGTCATAGTGGAGCGGAACTTTGCACGTGTCATAGTGGAGCCCTCAGGATTCCAGAGCCAGCTTTCTGACATCATAATGGGGCCTCAGAGATAAAAGCCTGGGCCCAGGCAGTGTTGGTCAGTGCTGCTCAGCAGGCAGCACTGGACTGGACTGGATTACAGCTGATACAAGGTGTGAAGGAACAAGGGGTGGCTGTGGGCATGCACTTGCTGCCGCTGCCAGTGTTTATCTGCATGGCAGCAGGGCATTTGGGCGTTGCCAGGAAGGCGTTTTTATGTAGATTCCTCCTCTTTCAGCACTGCATTGTGGTGCAAGCAAAAGAAGCAAATCCTGTCTGGCTTCCTCTCCGGCCTTTATTCACCTCCCGTGTAGCTGTGAGTGTGTGAGCCTGCAGGGCCCCATGGAATTGCCTAGAAGTAGGCTGAATCGCTGCAAGGGCTGAACAGCAGTATCGGGCAGGCTCGGGCAACGCGCGGCCCGTTCGGGTTATCGCTTCTCGGCCTTTTGGCTAAGATCAAGTGTAGTATCTGTTCTTATCAGTTTAATATCTGATACGTCCCCTATCTGGGGACCATATATTAAATGGATTTTTAGAACAGGGAGATGGAAATAGAGCTTGCTCTGTCCACTCCACGCATTGACCTGGTATTGCAGTATTTCCAGGACCGGTGCACCCTTTCCTTATGTGTTGACTAAAAGCAGATTCCAAAAGTGTTTTTTGTCTTTGCTATTGTTTCTGTCTTTCTGAAGGGATCTCCCCTTTTAATCCCATTATTTCAACACCTGTTGGACAATGCATGAGTGATAATGAGCTCATTGATTAAATGCAATTAATGAATAGATTGCCACCTCTTGTTGTGTGTCGTCTGTGTTTCTGTGTTTCCGGCATTTCACATTGGAACACCTCATTCACCTTCCTTGTCTTCTCTCCGCCCTCCCTTTTAGGTAAGTTAAAGAGCTGCACCTGAGCCAGCCACTGATTGATTGATTGATTGATTGATTGATTGATTGATTGATTGATTGATGCAGCACAACAGTCAAATAGTAGAGTGGAGTAGGGGAACAGCAAACAGCCAATAAAGCAGCCCGCCCGCTCGCCTGCCCGCCACAATGGACCTACCTGTGTACACTAGATGGATGTGATGGAATGTACTGTCGTCCCTACATTTCAAGAAGAAGTAAGAATTGCAGTTGCAACAAAGCCTTGCTTGCCTACAAAGAGAGCAGCAATTTGGATTTGTTACTATGTTACCTAGAAGAATAACAAACTGTGCAAGGATGGAGGTTGTAGGAGCAAGGAGAAGTTGTCTGTAAAGTTGGTGGATGCCTATTTTCCATTTTGCAGTCCCTTGTCTCCCTCTTGTGGCCTCCTGGAGGCAACTAGCTGTGCAAAAAAAAGACAGCCTGGCGGCCGGCTGTTGCAGTGTTGCCCTCTCAGGCAACACTGAGTGACTGACTGAGCCTCACCGTCTTATATAAAGTTCAGACGGAACTTTGCACGTGTCATAGTGGAGCCCTCAGGATTCCAGAGCCAGCTTTCTGACATCATAATGGGGCCTCAGAGATAAAAGCCTGGGCCCAGGCAGTGTTGGTCAGTGCTGCTCAGCAGGCAGCACTGGACTGGACTGGATTACAGCTGATACAAGGTGTGAAGGAACAAGGGGTGGCTGTGGGCATGCACTTGCTGCCGCTGCCAGTGTTTATCTGCATGGCAGCAGGGCATTTGGGCGTTGCCAGGAAGGCGTTTTTATGTAGATTCCTCCTCTTTCAGCACTGCATTGTGGTGCAAGCAAAAGAAGCAAATCCTGTCTGGCTTCCTCTCCGGCCTTTATTCACCTCCCGTGTAGCTGTGAGTGTGTGAGCCTGCAGGGCCCCATGGAATTGCCTAGAAGTAGGCTGAATCGCTGCAAGGGCTGAACAGCAGTATCGGGCAGGCTCGGGCAACGCGCGGCCCGTTCGGGTTATCGCTTCTCGGCCTTTTGGCTAAGATCAAGTGTAGTATCTGTTCTTATCAGTTTAATATCTGATACGTCCCCTATCTGGGGACCATATATTAAATGGATTTTTAGAACAGGGAGATGGAAATAGAGCTTGCTCTGTCCACTCCACGCATTGACCTGGTATTGCAGTATTTCCAGGACCGGTGCACCCTTTCCTTATGTGTTGACTAAAAGCAGATTCCAAAAGTGTTTTTTGTCTTTGCTATTGTTTCTGTCTTTCTGAAGGGATCTCCCCTTTTAATCCCATTATTTCAACACCTGTTGGACAATGCATGAGTGATAATGAGCTCATTGATTAAATGCAATTAATGAATAGATTGCCACCTCTTGTTGTGTGTCGTCTGTGTTTCTGTGTTTCCGGCTTTCACATTGGAACACCTCATTCACCTTCCTTGTCTTCTCTCCGCCCTCCCTTTTAGGTAAGTTAAAGAGCTGCACCTGAGCCAGCCACTGATTGATTGATTGATTGATTGATTGATTGATTGATTGATTGATTGATGCAGCACAACAGTCAAATAGTGGAGTGGAGTAGGGGAACAGCAAACAGCCAATAAAGCAGCCCGCCCGCTCGCCTGCCCGCCACAATGGACCTACCTGTGGACACTAGATGGATGTGATGGAATGTACTGTCGTCCCTACATTTCAAGAAGAAGTAAGAATTGCAGTTGCAACAAAGCCTTGCTTGCCTACAAAGAGAGCAGCAATTTGGATTTGTTACTATGTTACCTAGAAGAATAACAAACTGTGCAAGGATGGAGGTTGTAGGAGCAAGGAGAAGTTGTCTGTAAAGTTGGTGGATGCCTATTTTCCATTTTGCAGTCCCTTGTCTCCCTCTTGTGGCCTCCTGGAGGCAACTAGCTGTGCAAAAAAAAGACAGCCTGGCGGCCGGCTGTTGCAGTGTTGCCCTCTCAGGCAACACTGAGTGACTGACTGAGCCTCACCGTCTTATATAAAGTTCAGACGGAACTTTGCACGTGTCATAGTGGAGCCCTCAGGATTCCAGAGCCAGCTTTCTGACATCATAATGGGGCCTCAGAGATAAAAGCCTGGGCCCAGGCAGTGTTGGTCAGTGCTGCTCAGCAGGCAGCACTGGACTGGACTGGATTACAGCTGATACAAGGTGTGAAGGAACAAGGGGTGGCTGTGGGCATGCACTTGCTGCCGCTGCCAGTGTTTATCTGCATGGCAGCAGGGCATTTGGGCGTTGCCAGGAAGGCGTTTTTATGTAGATTCCTCCTCTTTCAGCACTGCATTGTGGTGCAAGCAAAAGAAGCAAATCCTGTCTGGCTTCCTCTCCGGCCTTTATTCACCTCCCGTGTAGCTGTGAGTGTGTGAGCCTGCAGGGCCCCATGGAATTGCCTAGAAGTAGGCTGAATCGCTGCAAGGGCTGAACAGCAGTATCGGGCAGGCTCGGGCAACGCGCGGCCCGTTCGGGTTATCGCTTCTCGGCCTTTTGGCTAAGATCAAGTGTAGTATCTGTTCTTATCAGTTTAATATCTGATACGTCCCCTATCTGGGGACCATATATTAAATGGATTTTTAGAACAGGGAGATGGAAATAGAGCTTGCTCTGTCCACTCCACGCATTGACCTGGTATTGCAGTATTTCCAGGACCGGTGCACCCTTTCCTTATGTGTGTGACTAAAAGCAGATTCCAAAGTGTTTTTTGTCTTTGCTATTGTTTCTGTCTTTCTGAAGGGATTCTCCCCTTTTAATCCCATTATTTCAACAACCTGTTGGACAATGCATGAGTGATAATGAGCTCATTGATTAATGCAATTAATGAATAGATTGCCACCTCTTGTTGTGTGTCGTCTGTGTTTCTGTGTTTCCGGCATTTCACATTGGAACACCTCATTCACCTTCCTTGTCTTCTCTCCGCCCTCCCTTTTAGGTAAGTTAAAGAGCTGCACCTGGAGCCAGCCACTTTGATTGATTGATTGATTGATTGATTGATTGATTGATTGATTGATGCAGCACAACAGTCAAATAGTGGAGTGGAGTAGGGAACAGCAAACAGCCAATAAAGCAGCCCGCCCGCTCGCCTGCCCGCCACAATGGACCTACCTGTGTACACTAGATGGATGTGATGGAATGTACTGTCGTCCCTACATTTCAAGAAGAAGTAAGAATTGCAGTTGCAACAAAGCCTTGCTTGCCTACAAAGAGAGCAGCAATTTGGATTTGTTACTATGTTACCTAGAAGAATAACAAACTGTGCAAGGATGGAGGTTGTAGGAGCAAGGAGAAGTTGTCTGTAAAGGTTGGTGGATGCCTATTTTCCATTTTGCAGTCCCTTGTCTCCCTCTTGTGGCCTCCTGGAGGCAACTAGCTGTGCAAAAAAAAGACAGCCTGGCGGCCGGCTGTTGCAGTGTTGCCCTCTCAGGCAACACTGAGTGACTGACTGAGCCTCACCGTCTTATATAAAGTTCAGACGGAACTTTGCACGTGTCATAGTGGAGCCCTCAGGAATTCCAGAGCCAGCTTTCTGACATCATAATGGGGCCTCAGAGGATAAAAGCCTGGGCCCAGGCAGTGTTGGTCAGTGCTGCTCAGCAGGCAGCACTGACTGGACTGGATTACAGTGATACAAGGTGTGAAGGAACAAGGGGTGGCTGTGGGCATGCACTTGCTGCCGCTGCCAGTGTTTATCTGCATGGCAGCAGGGCATTTGGGCGTTGCCAGGAAGGCGTTTTTATGTAGATTCCTCCTCTTTCAGCACTGCATTGTGGTGCAAGCAAAAGAAGCAAATCCTGTCTGGCTTCCTCTCCGGCCTTTATTCACCTCCCGTGTAGCTGTGAGTGTGTGAGCCTGCAGGGCCCCATGGAATTGCCTAGAAGTAGGCTGAATCGCTGCAAGGGCTGAACAGCAGTATCGGGCAGGCTCGGGCAACGCGCGGCCCGTTCGGGTTAGCGCTTCTCGGCCTTTTGGCTAAGATCAAGTGTAGTATCTGTTCTTATCAGTTTAATATCTGATACGTCCCCTATCTGGGGACCATATATTAAATGGATTTTTAGAACAGGAGATGGAAATAGAGCTTGCTCTGTCCACTCCACGCATTGACCTGGTATTGCAGTATTTCCAGGACCGGTGCACCCTTTCCTTATGTGTTGACTAAAAGCAGATTCCAAAAGTGTTTTTGTCTTTGCCTATTGTTTCTGTCTTTCTGAAGGGATCTCCCCTTTTAATCCCATTATTTCAACACCTGTTGGACAATGCATGAGTGATAATGAGCTCATTGATTAAATGCAATTAATGAATAGATTGCCACCTCTTGTGTGTGTCGTCTGTGTTTCTGTGTTTCCGGCATTTCAACATTGGAACACCTCATTCACCTTCCTTGTCTTCTCTCCGCCCTCCCTTTTAGGTAAGTTAAAGAGCTGCACCTGAGCCAGCCACTGATTGATTGATTGATTGATTGATTGATTGATTGATTGATTGATTGATGCAGCACAACAGTCAAATAGTGGAGTGGAGTAGCAAACAGCCAATAAAGCAGCCCGCCCGCTCGCCTGCCCGCCACAATGGACCTACCTGTGTACACTAGATGGATGTGATGGAATGTACTGTCGTCCCTACATTTCAAGAAGAAGTAAGAATTGCAGTTGCAACAAAGCCTTGCTTGCCTACAAAGAGAGCAGCAATTTGGATTTGTTACTATGTTACCTAGAAGAATAACAAACTGTGCAAGGATGGAGGTTGTAGGAGCAAGGAGAAGTTGTCTGTAAAGTTGGTGGATGCCTATTTTCCATTTTGCAGTCCCTTGTCTCCCTCTTGTGGCCTCCTGGAGGCAACTAGCTGTGCAAAAAAAAGACAGCCTGGCGGCCGGCTGTTGCAGTGTTGCCCTCTCAGGCAACACTGAGTGACTGACTGAGCCTCACCGTCTTATATAAAGTTCAGACGGAACTTTGCACGTGTCATAGTGGAGCCCTCAGGATTCCAGAGCCAGCTTTCTGACATCATAATGGGGCCTCAGAGATAAAAGCCTGGGCCCAGGCAGTGTTGGTCAGTGCTGCTCAGCAGGCAGCACTGGACTGGACTGGATTACAGCTGATACAAGGTGTGAAGGAACAAGGGGTGGCTGTGGGCATGCACTTGCTGCCGCTGCCAGTGTTTATCTGCATGGCAGCAGGGCATTTGGGCGTTGCCAGGAAGGCGTTTTTATGTAGATTCCTCCTCTTTCAGCACTGCATTGTGGTGCAAGCAAAAGAAGCAAATCCTGTCTGGCTTCCTCTCCGGCCTTTATTCACCTCCCGTGTAGCTGTGAGTGTGTGAGCCTGCAGGGCCCCATGGAATTGCCTAGAAGTAGGCTGAATCGCTGCAAGGGCTGAACAGCAGTATCGGGCAGGCTCGGGCAACGCGCGGCCCGTTCGGGTTATCGCTTCTCGGCCTTTTGGCTAAGATCAAGTGTAGTATCTGTTCTTATCAGTTTAATATCTGATACGTCCCCTATCTGGGGACCATATATTAAATGGATTTTTAGAACAGGGAGATGGAAATAGAGCTTGCTCTGTCCACTCCACGCATTGACCTGGTATTGCAGTATTTCCAGGACCGGTGCACCCTTTCCTTATGTGTTGACTAAAAGCAGATTCCAAAAGTGTTTTTTGTCTTTGCTATTGTTTCTGTCTTTCTGAAGGGATCTCCCCTTTTAATCCCATTATTTCAACACCTGTTGGACAATGCATGAGTGATAATGAGCTCATTGATTAAATGCAATTAATGAATAGATTGCCACCTCTTGTTGTGTGTCGTCTGTGTTTCTGTGTTTCCGGCATTTCACATTGGAACACCTCATTCACCTTCCTTGTCTTCTCTCCGCCCTCCCTTTTAGGTAAGTTAAAGAGCTGCACCTGAGCCAGCCACTGATTGATTGATTGATTGATTGATTGATTGATTGATTGATTGATTGATTGATTGATGCAGCACAACAGTCAAATAGTGGAGTGGAGTAGGGGAACAGCAAACAGCCAATAAAGCAGCCCGCCCGCTCGCCTGCCCGCCACAATGGACCTACCTGTGTACACTAGATGGATGTGATGGAATGTACTGTCGTCCCTACATTTCAAGAAGAAGTAAGAATTGCAGTTGCAACAAAGCCTTGCTTGCCTACAAAGAGAGCAGCAATTTGGATTTGTTACTATGTTACCTAGAAGAATAACAAACTGTGCAAGGATGGAGGTTGTA
This sequence comes from Rhinoderma darwinii, assembly GCF_050947455.1. Taxonomy (NCBI): domain Eukaryota; kingdom Metazoa; phylum Chordata; class Amphibia; order Anura; family Rhinodermatidae; genus Rhinoderma; species Rhinoderma darwinii. The sequence goes on from NW_027461767.1 coordinate 190,139, forward strand.
GGAGCAAGGAGAAGTTGTCTGTAAAGTTGGTGGATGCCTATTTTCCATTTTGCAGTCCCTTGTCTCCCTCTTGTGGCCTCCTGGAGGCAACTAGCTGTGCAAAAAAAAGACAGCCTGGCGGCCGGCTGTTGCAGTGTTGCCCTCTCAGGCAACACTGAGTGACTGACTGAGCCTCACCGTCTTATATAAAGTTCAGACGGAACTTTGCACGTGTCATAGTGGAGCCCTCAGGATTCCAGAGCCAGCTTTCTGACATCATAATGGGGCCTCAGAGATAAAAGCCTGGGCCCAGGCAGTGTTGGTCAGTGCTGCTCAGCAGGCAGCACTGGACTGGACTGGATTACAGCTGATACAAGGTGTGAAGGAACAAGGGGTGGCTGTGGGCATGCACTTGCTGCCGCTGCCAGTGTTTATCTGCATGGCAGCAGGGCATTTGGGCGTTGCCAGGAAGGCGTTTTTATGTAGATTCCTCCTCTTTCAGCACTGCATTGTGGTGCAAGCAAAAGAAGCAAATCCTGTCTGGCTTCCTCTCCGGCCTTTATTCACCTCCCGTGTAGCTGTGAGTGTGTGAGCCTGCAGGGCCCCATGGAATTGCCTAGAAGTAGGCTGAATCGCTGCAAGGGCTGAACAGCAGTATCGGGCAGGCTCGGGCAACGCGCGGCCCGTTCGGGTTATCGCTTCTCGGCCTTTTGGCTAAGATCAAGTGTAGTATCTGTTCTTATCAGTTTAATATCTGATACGTCCCCTATCTGGGGACCATATATTAAATGGATTTTTAGAACAGGGAGATGGAAATAGAGCTTGCTCTGTCCACTCCACGCATTGACCTGGTATTGCAGTATTTCCAGGACCGGTGCACCCTTTCCTTAGTGTTGACTAAAAGCAGATTCCAAAAGTGTTTTTTGTCTTTGCTATTGTTTCTGTCTTTCTGAAGGGATCTCCCCTTTTAATCCCATTATTTCAACACCTGTTGGACAATGCATGAGTGATAATGAGCTCATTGATTAAATGCAATTAATGAATAGATTGCCACCTCTTGTTGTGTGTCGTCTGTGTTTCTGTGTTTCCGGCATTTCACATTGGAACACCTCATTCACCTTCCTTGTCTTCTCTCCGCCCTCCCTTTTAGGTAAGTTAAAGAGCTGCACCTGAGCCAGCCACTGATTGATTGATTGATTGATTGATTGATTGATTGATTGATTGATTGATTGATTGATGCAGCACAACAGTCAAATAGTGGAGTGGAGTAGGGGAACAGCAAACAGCCAATAAAGCAGCCCGCCCGCTCGCCTGCCCGCCACAATGGACCTACCTGTGTACACTAGATGGATGTGATGGAATGTACTGTCGTCCCTACATTTCAAGAAGAAGTAAGAATTGCAGTTGCAACAAAGCCTTGCTTGCCTACAAAGAGAGCAGCAATTTGGATTTGTTACTATGTTACCTAGAAGAATAACAAACTGTGCAAGGATGGAGGTTGTAGGAGCAAGGAGAAGTTGTCTGTAAAGTTGGTGGATGCCTATTTTCCATTTTGCAGTCCCTTGTCTCCCTCTTGTGGCCTCCTGGAGGCAACTAGCTGTGCAAAAAAAAGACAGCCTGGCGGCCGGCTGTTGCAGTGTTGCCCTCTCAGGCAACACTGAGTGACTGACTGAGCCTCACCGTCTTATATAAAGTTCAGACGGAACTTTGCACGTGTCATAGTGGAGCCCTCAGGATTCCAGAGCCAGCTTTCTGACATCATAATGGGGCCTCAGAGATAAAAGCCTGGGCCCAGGCAGTGTTGGTCAGTGCTGCTCAGCAGGCAGCACTGGACTGGACTGGATTACAGCTGATACAAGGTGTGAAGGAACAAGGGGTGGCTGTGGGCATGCACTTGCTGCCGCTGCCAGTGTTTATCTGCATGGCAGCAGGGCATTTGGGCGTTGCCAGGAAGGCGTTTTTATGTAGATTCCTCCTCTTTCAGCACTGCATTGTGGTGCAAGCAAAAGAAGCAAATCCTGTCTGGCTTCCTCTCCGGCCTTTATTCACCTCCCGTGTAGCTGTGAGTGTGTGAGCCTGCAGGGCCCCATGGAATTGCCTAGAAGTAGGCTGAATCGCTGCAAGGGCTGAACAGCAGTATCGGGCAGGCTCGGGCAACGCGCGGCCCGTTCGGGTTATCGCTTCTCGGCCTTTTGGCTAAGATCAAGTGTAGTATCTGTTCTTATCAGTTTAATATCTGATACGTCCCCTATCTGGGGACCATATATTAAATGGATTTTTAGAACAGGGAGATGGAAATAGAGCTTGCTCTGTCCACTCCACGCATTGACCTGGTATTGCAGTATTTCCAGGACCGGTGCACCCTTTCCTTATGTGTTGACTAAAAGCAGATTCCAAAAGTGTTTTTTGTCTTTGCTATTGTTTCTGTCTTTCTGAAGGGATCTCCCCTTTTAATCCCATTATTTCAACACCTGTTGGACAATGCATGAGTGATAATGAGCTCATTGATTAAATGCAATTAATGAATAGATTGCCACCTCTTGTTGTGTGTCGTCTGTGTTTCTGTGTTTCCGGCATTTCACATTGGAACACCTCATTCACCTTCCTTGTCTTCTCTCCGCCCTCCCTTTTAGGTAAGTTAAAGAGCTGCACCTGAGCCAGCCACTGATTGATTGATTGATTGATTGATTGATTGATTGATTGATTGATTGATTGATGCAGCACAACAGTCAAATAGTGGAGTGGAGTAGGGGAACAGCAAACAGCCAATAAAGCAGCCCGCCCGCTCGCCTGCCCGCCACAATGGACCTACCTGTGTACACTAGATGGATGTGATGGAATGTACTGTCGTCCCTACATTTCAAGAAGAAGTAAGAATTGCAGTTGCAACAAAGCCTTGCTTGCCTACAAAGAGAGCAGCAATTTGGATTTGTTACTATGTTACCTAGAAGAATAACAAACTGTGCAAGGATGGAGGTTGTAGGAGCAAGGAGAAGTTGTCTGTAAAGTTGGTGGATGCCTATTTTCCATTTTGCAGTCCCTTGTCTCCCTCTTGTGGCCTCCTGGAGGCAACTAGCTGTGCAAAAAAAAGACAGCCTGGCGGCCGGCTGTTGCAGTGTTGCCCTCTCAGGCAACACTGAGTGACTGACTGAGCCTCACCGTCTTATATAAAGTTCAGACGGAACTTTGCACGTGTCATAGTGGAGCCCTCAGGATTCCAGAGCCAGCTTTCTGACATCATAATGGGGCCTCAGAGATAAAAGCCTGGGCCCAGGCAGTGTTGGTCAGTGCTGCTCAGCAGGCAGCACTGGACTGGACTGGATTACAGCTGATACAAGGTGTGAAGGAACAAGGGGTGGCTGTGGGCATGCACTTGCTGCCGCTGCCAGTGTTTATCTGCATGGCAGCAGGGCATTTGGGCGTTGCCAGGAAGGCGTTTTTATGTAGATTCCTCCTCTTTCAGCACTGCATTGTGGTGCAAGCAAAAGAAGCAAATCCTGTCTGGCTTCCTCTCCGGCCTTTATTCACCTCCCGTGTAGCTGTGAGTGTGTGAGCCTGCAGGGCCCCATGGAATTGCCTAGAAGTAGGCTGAATCGCTGCAAGGGCTGAACAGCAGTATCGGGCAGGCTCGGGCAACGCGCGGCCCGTTCGGGTTATCGCTTCTCGGCCTTTTGGCTAAGATCAAGTGTAGTATCTGTTCTTATCAGTTTAATATCTGATACGTCCCCTATCTGGGGACCATATATTAAATGGATTTTTAGAACAGGGAGATGGAAATAGAGCTTGCTCTGTCCACTCCACGCATTGACCTGGTATTGCAGTATTTCCAGGACCGGTGCACCCTTTCCTTATGTGTTGACTAATAGCAGATTCCAAAAGTGTTTTTTGTCTTTGCTATTGTTTCTGTCTTTCTGAAGGGATCTCCCCTTTTAATCCCATTATTTCAACACCTGTTGGACAATGCATGAGTGATAATGAGCTCATTGATTAAATGCAATTAATGAATAGATTGCCACCTCTTGTTGTGTGTCGTCTGTGTTTCTGTGTTTCCGGCATTTCACATTGGAACACCTCATTCACCTTCCTTGTCTTCTCTCCGCCCTCCCTTTTAGGTAAGTTAAAGAGCTGCACCTGAGCCAGCCACTGATTGATTGATTGATTGATTGATTGATTGATTGATTGATTGATGCAGCACAACAGTCAAATAGTGGAGTGGAGTAGGGGAACAGCAAACAGCCAATAAAGCAGCCCGCCCGCTCGCCTGCCCGCCACAATGGACCTACCTGTGTACACTAGATGGATGTGATGGAATGTACTGTCGTCCCTACATTTCAAGAAGAAGTAAGAATTGCAGTTGCAACAAAGCCTTGCTTGCCTACAAAGAGAGCAGCAATTTGGATTTGTTACTATGTTACCTAGAAGAATAACAAACTGTGCAAGGATGGAGGTTGTAGGAGCAAGGAGAAGTTGTCTGTAAAGTTGGTGGATGCCTATTTTCCATTTTGCAGTCCCTTGTCTCCCTCTTGTGGCCTCCTGGAGGCAACTAGCTGTGCAAAAAAAAGACAGCCTGGCGGCCGGCTGTTGCAGTGTTGCCCTCTCAGGCAACACTGAGTGACTGACTGAGCCTCACCGTCTTATATAAAGTTCAGACGGAACTTTGCACGTGTCATAGTGGAGCCCTCAGGATTCCAGAGCCAGCTTTCTGACATCATAATGGGGCCTCAGAGATAAAAGCCTGGGCCCAGGCAGTGTTGGTCAGTGCTGCTCAGCAGGCAGCACTGGACTGGACTGGATTACAGCTGATACAAGGTGTGAAGGAACAAGGGGTGGCTGTGGGCATGCACTTGCTGCCGCTGCCAGTGTTTATCTGCATGGCAGCAGGGCATTTGGGCGTTGCCAGGAAGGCGTTTTTATGTAGATTCCTCCTCTTTCAGCACTGCATTGTGGTGCAAGCAAAAGAAGCAAATCCTGTCTGGCTTCCTCTCCGGCCTTTATTCACCTCCCGTGTAGCTGTGAGTGTGTGAGCCTGCAGGGCCCCATGGAATTGCCTAGAAGTAGGCTGAATCGCTGCAAGGGCTGAACAGCAGTATCGGGCAGGCTCGGGCAACGCGCGGCCCGTTCGGGTTATCGCTTCTCGGCCTTTTGGCTAAGATCAAGTGTAGTATCTGTTCTTATCAGTTTAATATCTGATACGTCCCCTATCTGGGGACCATATATTAAATGGATTTTTAGAACAGGGAGATGGAAATAGAGCTTGCTCTGTCCACTCCACGCATTGACCTGGTATTGCAGTATTTCCAGGACCGGTGCACCCTTTCCTTATGTGTTGACTAAAAGCAGATTCCAAAAGTGTTTTTTGTCTTTGCTATTGTTTCTGTCTTTCTGAAGGGATCTCCCCTTTTAATCCCATTATTTCAACACCTGTTGGACAATGCATGAGTGATAATGAGCTCATTGATTAAATGCAATTAATGAATAGATTGCCACCTCTTGTTGTGTGTCGTCTGTGTTTCTGTGTTTCCGGCATTTCACATTGGAACACCTCATTCACCTTCCTTGTCTTCTCTCCGCCCTCCCTTTTAGGTAAGTTAAAGAGCTGCACCTGAGCCAGCCACTGATTGATTGATTGATTGATTGATTGATTGATTGATTGATTGATTGATTGATGCAGCACAACAGTCAAATAGTGGAGTGGAGTAGGGGAACAGCAAACAGCCAATAAAGCAGCCCGCCCGCTCGCCTGCCCGCCACAATGGACCTACCTGTGTACACTAGATGGATGTGATGGAATGTACTGTCGTCCCTACATTTCAAGAAGAAGTAAGAATTGCAGTTGCAACAAAGCCTTGCTTGCCTACAAAGAGAGCAGCAATTTGGATTTGTTACTATGTTACCTAGAAGAATAACAAACTGTGCAAGGATGGAGGTTGTAGGAGCAAGGAGAAGTTGTCTGTAAAGTTGGTGGATGCCTATTTTCCATTTTGCAGTCCCTTGTCTCCCTCTTGTGGCCTCCTGGAGGCAACTAGCTGTGCAAAAAAAAGACAGCCTGGCGGCCGGCTGTTGCAGTGTTGCCCTCTCAGGCAACACTGAGTGACTGACTGAGCCTCACCGTCTTATATAAAGTTCAGACGGAACTTTGCACGTGTCATAGTGGAGCCCTCAGGATTCCAGAGCCAGCTTTCTGACATCATAATGGGGCCTCAGAGATAAAAGCCTGGGCCCAGGCAGTGTTGGTCAGTGCTGCTCAGCAGGCAGCACTGGACTGGACTGGATTACAGCTGATACAAGGTGTGAAGGAACAAGGGGTGGCTGTGGGCATGCACTTGCTGCCGCTGCCAGTGTTTATCTGCATGGCAGCAGGGCATTTGGGCGTTGCCAGGAAGGCGTTTTTATGTAGATTCCTCCTCTTTCAGCACTGCTTTGTGGTGCAAGCAAAAGAAGCAAATCCTGTCTGGCTTCCTCTCCGGCCTTTATTCACCTCCCATGTAGCTGTGAGTGTGTGAGCCTGCAGGGCCCCATGGAATTGCCTAGAAGTAGGCTGAATCGCTGCAAGGGCTGAACAGCAGTATCGGGCAGGCTCGGGCAACGCGCGGCCCGTTCGGGTTATCGCTTCTCGGCCTTTTGGCTAAGATCAAGTGTAGTATCTGTTCTTATCAGTTTAATATCTGATACGTCCCCTATCTGGGGACCATATATTAAATGGATTTTTAGAACAGGGAGATGGAAATAGAGCTTGCTCTGTCCACTCCACGCATTGACCTGGTATTGCAGTATTTCCAGGACCGGTGCACCCTTTCCTTATGTGTTGACTAAAAGCAGATTCCAAAAGTGTTTTTTGTCTTTGCTATTGTTTCTGTCTTTCTGAAGGGATCTCCCCTTTTAATCCCATTATTTCAACACCTGTTGGACAATGCATGAGTGATAATGAGCTCATTGATTAAATGCAATTAATGAATAGATTGCCACCTCTTGTTGTGTGTCGTCTGTGTTTCTGTGTTTCCGGCATTTCACATTGGAACACCTCATTCACCTTCCTTGTCTTCTCTCCGCCCTCCCTTTTAGGTAAGTTAAAGAGCTGCACCTGAGCCAGCCACTGATTGATTGATTGATTGATTGATTGATTGATTGATTGATTGATTGATTGATGCAGCACAACAGTCAAATAGTGGAGTGGAGTAGGGGAACAGCAAACAGCCAATAAAGCAGCCCGCCCGCTCGCCTGCCCGCCACAATGGACCTACCTGTGTACACTAGATGGATGTGATGGAATGTACTGTCGTCCCTACATTTCAAGAAGAAGTAAGAATTGCAGTTGCAACAAAGCCTTGCTTGCCTACAAAGAGAGCAGCAATTTGGATTTGTTACTATGTTACCTAGAAGAATAACAAACTGTGCAAGGATGGAGGTTGTAGGAGCAAGGAGAAGTTGTCTGTAAAGTTGGTGGATGCCTATTTTCCATTTTGCAGTCCCTTGTCTCCCTCTTGTGGCCTCCTGGAGGCAACTAGCTGTGCAAAAAAAAGACAGCCTGGCGGCCGGCTGTTGCAGTGTTGCCCTCTCAGGCAACACTGAGTGACTGACTGAGCCTCACCGTCTTATATAAAGTTCAGACGGAACTTTGCACGTGTCATAGTGGAGCCCTCAGGATTCCAGAGCCAGCTTTCTGACATCATAATGGGGCCTCAGAGATAAAAGCCTGGGCCCAGGCAGTGTTGGTCAGTGCTGCTCAGCAGGCAGCACTGGACTGGACTGGATTACAGCTGATACAAGGTGTGAAGGAACAAGGGGTGGCTGTGGGCATGCACTTGCTGCCGCTGCCAGTGTTTATCTGCATGGCAGCAGGGCATTTGGGCGTTGCCAGGAAGGCGTTTTTATGTAGATTCCTCCTCTTTCAGCACTGCATTTTGGTGCAAGCAAAAGAAGCAAATCCTGTCTGGCTTCCTCTCCGGCCTTTATTCACCTCCCGTGTAGCTGTGAGTGTGTGAGCCTGCAGGGCCCCATGGAATTGCCTAGAAGTAGGCTGAATCGCTGCAAGGGCTGAACAGCAGTATCGGGCAGGCTCGGGCAACGCGCGGCCCGTTCGGGTTATCGCTTCTCGGCCTTTTGGCTAAGATCAAGTGTAGTATCTGTTCTTATCAGTTTAATATCTGATACGTCCCCTATCTGGGGACCATATATTAAATGGATTTTTAGAACAGGGAGATGGAAATAGAGCTTGCTCTGTCCACTCCACGCATTGACCTGGTATTGCAGTATTTCCAGGACCGGTGCACCCTTTCCTTATGTGTTGACTAAAAGCAGATTCCAAAAGTGTTTTTTGTCTTTGCTATTGTTTCTGTCTTTCTGAAGGGATCTCCCCTTTTAATCCCATTATTTCAACACCTGTTGGACAATGCATGAGTGATAATGAGCTCATTGATTAAATGCAATTAATGAATAGATTGCCACCTCTTGTTGTGTGTCGTCTGTGTTTCTGTGTTTCCGGCATTTCACATTGGAACACCTCATTCACCTTCCTTGTCTTCTCTCCGCCCTCCCTTTTAGGTAAGTTAAAGAGCTGCACCTGAGCCAGCCACTGATTGATTGATTGATTGATTGATTGATTGATTGATTGATGCAGCACAACAGTCAAATAGTGGAGTGGAGTAGGGGAACAGCAAACAGCCAATAAAGCAGCCCGCCCGCTCGCCTGCCCGCCACAATGGACCTACCTGTGTACACTAGATGGATGTGATGGAATGTACTGTCGTCCCTACATTTCAAGAAGAAGTAAGAATTGCAGTTGCAACAAAGCCTTGCTTGCCTACAAAGAGAGCAGCAATTTGGATTTGTTACTATGTTACCTAGAAGAATAACAAACTGTGCAAGGATGGAGGTTGTAGGAGCAAGGAGAAGTTGTCTGTAAAGTTGGTGGATGCCTATTTTCCATTTTGCAGTCCCTTGTCTCCCTCTTGTGGCCTCCTGGAGGCAACTAGCTGTGCAAAAAAAAGACAGCCTGGCGGCCGGCTGTTGCAGTGTTGCCCTCTCAGGCAACACTGAGTGACTGACTGAGCCTCACCGTCTTATATAAAGTTCAGACGGAACTTTGCACGTGTCATAGTGGAGCCCTCAGGATTCCAGAGCCAGCTTTCTGACATCATAATGGGGCCTCAGAGATAAAAGCCTGGGCCCAGGCAGTGTTGGTCAGTGCTGCTCAGCAGGCAGCACTGGACTGGACTGGATTACAGCTGATACAAGGTGTGAAGGAACAAGGGGTGGCTGTGGGCATGCACTTGCTGCCGCTGCCAGTGTTTATCTGCATGGCAGCAGGGCATTTGGGCGTTGCCAGGAAGGCGTTTTTATGTAGATTCCTCCTCTTTCAGCACTGCATTGTGGTGCAAGCAAAAGAAGCAAATCCTGTCTGGCTTCCTCTCCGGCCTTTATTCACCTCCCGTGTAGCTGTGAGTGTGTGAGCCTGCAGGGCCCCATGGAATTGCCTAGAAGTAGGCTGAATCGCTGCAAGGGCTGAACAGCAGTATCGGGCAGGCTCGGGCAACGCGCGGCCCGTTCGGGTTATCGCTTCTCGGCCTTTTGGCTAAGATCAAGTGTAGTATCTGTTCTTATCAGTTTAATATCTGATACGTCCCCTATCTGGGGACCATATATTAAATGGATTTTTTAGAACAGGGAGATGGAAATAGAGCTTGCTCTGTCCACTCCACGCATTGACCTGGTATTGCAGTATTTCCAGGACCGGTGCACCCTTTCCTTATGTGTTGACTAAAAGCAGATTCCAAAAGTGTTTTTTGTCTTTGCTATTGTTTCTGTCTTTCTGAAGGGATCTCCCCTTTTAATCCCATTATTTCAACACCTGTTGGACAATGCATGAGTGATAATGAGCTCATTGATTAAATGCAATTAATGAATAGATTGCCACCTCTTGTTGTGTGTCGTCTGTGTTTCTGTGTTTCCGGCATTTCACATTGGAACACCTCATTCACCTTCCTTGTCTTCTCTCCGCCCTCCCTTTTAGGTAAGTTAAAGAGCTGCACCTGAGCCAGCCACTGATTGATTGATTGATTGATTGATTGATTGATTGATTGATTGATTGATTGATTGATGCAGCACAACAGTCAAATAGTGGAGTGGAGTAGGGGAACAGCAAACAGCCAATAAAGCAGCCCGCCCGCTCGCCTGCCCGCCACAATGGACCTACCTGTGTACACTAGATGGATGTGATGGAATGTACTGTCGTCCCTACATTTCAAGAAGAAGTAAGAATTGCAGTTGCAACAAAGCCTTGCTTGCCTACAAAGAGAGCAGCAATTTGGATTTGTTACTATGTTACCTAGAAGAATAACAAACTGTGCAAGGATGGAGGTTGTAGGAGCAAGGAGAAGTTGTCTGTAAAGTTGGTGGATGCCTATTTTCCATTTTGCAGTCCCTTGTCTCCCTCTTGTGGCCTCCTGGAGGCAACTAGCTGTGCAAAAAAAAGACAGCCTGGCGGCCGGCTGTTGCAGTGTTGCCCTCTCAGGCAACACTGAGTGACTGACTGAGCCTCACCGTCTTATATAAAGTTCAGACGGAACTTTGCACGTGTCATAGTGGAGCCCTCAGGATTCCAGAGCCAGCTTTCTGACATCATAATGGGGCCTCAGAGATAAAAGCCTGGGCCCAGGCAGTGTTGGTCAGTGCTGCTCAGCAGGCAGCACTGGACTGGACTGGATTACAGCTGATACAAGGTGTGAAGGAACAAGGGGTGGCTGTGGGCATGCACTTGCTGCCGCTGCCAGTGTTTATCTGCATGGCAGCAGGGCATTTGGGCGTTGCCAGGAAGGCGTTTTTATGTAGATTCCTCCTCTTTCAGCACTGCATTGTGGTGCAAGCAAAAGAAGCAAATCCTGTCTGGCTTCCTCTCCGGCCTTTATTCACCTCCCGTGTAGCTGTGAGTGTGTGAGCCTGCAGGGCCCCATGGAATTGCCTAGAAGTAGGCTGAATCGCTGCAAGGGCTGAACAGCAGTATCGGGCAGGCTCGGGCAACGCGCGGCCCGTTCGGGTTATCGCTTCTCGGCCTTTTGGCTAAGATCAAGTGTAGTATCTGTTCTTATCAGTTTAATATCTGATACGTCCCCTATCTGGGGACCATATATTAAATGGATTTTTAGAACAGGGAGATGGAAATAGAGCTTGCTCTGTCCACTCCACGCATTGACCTGGTATTGCAGTATTTCCAGGACCGGTGCACCCTTTCCTTATGTGTTGACTAAAAGCAGATTCCAAAAGTGTTTTTTGTCTTTGCTATTGTTTCTGTCTTTCTGAAGGGATCTCCCCTTTTAATCCCATTATTTCAACACCTGTTGGACAATGCATGAGTGATAATGAGCTCATTGATTAAATGCAATTAATGAATAGATTGCCACCTCTTGTTGTGTGTCGTCTGTGTTTCTGTGTTTCCGGCATTTCACATTGGAACACCTCATTCACCTTCCTTGTCTTCTCTCCGCCCTCCCTTTTAGGTAAGTTAAAGAGCTGCACCTGAGCCAGCCACTGATTGATTGATTGATTGATTGATTGATTGATTGATGCAGCACAACAGTCAAATAGTGGAGTGGAGTAGGGGAACAGCAAACAGCCAATAAAGCAGCCCGCCCGCTCGCCTGCCCGCCACAATGGACCTACCTGTGTACACTAGATGGATGTGATGGAATGTACTGTCGTCCCTACATTTCAAGAAGAAGTAAGAATTGCAGTTGCAACAAAGCCTTGCTTGCCTACAAAGAGAGCAGCAATTTGGATTTGTTACTATGTTACCTAGAAGAATAACAAACTGTGCAAGGATGGAGGTTGTAGGAGCAAGGAGAAGTTGTCTGTAAAGTTGGTGGATGCCTATTTTCCATTTTGCAGTCCCTTGTCTCCCTCTTGTGGCCTCCTGGAGGCAACTAGCTGTGCAAAAAAAAGACAGCCTGGCGGCCGGCTGTTGCAGTGTTGCCCTCTCAGGCAACACTGAGTGACTGACTGAGCCTCACCGTCTTATATAAAGTTCAGACGGAACTTTGCACGTGTCATAGTGGAGCCCTCAGGATTCCAGAGCCAGCTTTCTGACATCATAATGGGGCCTCAGAGATAAAAGCCTGGGCCCAGGCAGTGTTGGTCAGTGCTGCTCAGCAGGCAGCACTGGACTGGACTGGATTACAGCTGATACAAGGTGTGAAGGAACAAGGGGTGGCTGTGGGCATGCACTTGCTGCCGCTGCCAGTGTTTATCTGCATGGCAGCAGGGCATTTGGGCGTTGCCAGGAAGGCGTTTTTATGTAGATTCCTCCTCTTTCAGCACTGCATTGTGGTGCAAGCAAAAGAAGCAAATCCTGTCTGGCTTCCTCTCCGGCCTTTATTCACCTCCCGTGTAGCTGTGAGTGTGTGAGCCTGCAGGGCCCCATGGAATTGCCTAGAAGTAGGCTGAATCGCTGCAAGGGCTGAACAGCAGTATCGGGCAGGCTCGGGCAACGCGCGGCCCGTTCGGGTTATCGCTTCTCGGCCTTTTGGCTAAGATCAAGTGTAGTATCTGTTCTTATCAGTTTAATATCTGATACGTCCCCTATCTGGGGACCATATATTCAATGGATTTTTAGAACAGGGAGATGGAAATAGAGCTTGCTCTGTCCACTCCACGCATTGACCTGGTATTGCAGTATTTCCAGGACCGGTGCACCCTTTCCTTATGTGTTGACTAAAAGCAGATTCCAAAAGTGTTTTTTGTCTTTGCTATTGTTTCTGTCTTTCTGAAGGGATCTCCCCTTTTAATCCCATTATTTCAACACCTGTTGGACAATGCATGAGTGATAATGAGCTCATTGATTAAATGCAATTAATGAATAGATTGCCACCTCTTGTTGTGTGTCGTCTGTGTTTCTGTGTTTCCGGCATTTCACATTGGAACACCTCATTCACCTTCCTTGTCTTCTCTCCGCCCTCCCTTTTAGGTAAGTTAAAGAGCTGCACCTGAGCCAGCCACTGATTGATTGATTGATTGATTGATTGATTGATTGATTGATTGATTGATTGATGCAGCACAACAGTCAAATAGTGGAGTGGAGTAGGGGAACAGCAAACAGCCAATAAAGCAGCCCGCCCGCTCGCCTGCCCGCCACAATGGACCTACCTGTGTACACTAGATGGATGTGATGGAATGTACTGTCGTCCCTACATTTCAAGAAGAAGTAAGAATTGCAGTTGCAACAAAGCCTTGCTTGCCTACAAAGAGAGCAGCAATTTGGATTTGTTACTATGTTACCTAGAAGAATAACAAACTGTGCAAGGATGGAGGTTGTAGGAGCAAGGAGAAGTTGTCTGTAAAGTTGGTGGATGCCTATTTTCCATTTTGCAGTCCCTTGTCTCCCTCTTGTGGCCTCCTGGAGGCAACTAGCTGTGCAAAAAAAAAGACAGCCTGGCGGCCGGCTGTTGCAGTGTTGCCCTCTCAGGCAACACTGAGTGACTGACTGAGCCTCACCGTCTTATATAAAGTTCAGACGGAACTTTGCACGTGTCATAGTGGAGCCCTCAGGATTCCAGAGCCAGCTTTCTGACATCATAATGGGGCCTCAGAGATAAAAGCCTGGGCCCAGGCAGTGTTGGTCAGTGCTGCTCAGCAGGCAGCACTGGACTGGACTGGATTACAGCTGATACAAGGTGTGAAGGAACAAGGGGTGGCTGTGGGCATGCACTTGCTGCCGCTGCCAGTGTTTATCTGCATGGCAGCAGGGCATTTGGGCGTTGCCAGGAAGGCGTTTTTATGTAGATTCCTCCTCTTTCAGCACTGCATTGTGGTGCAAGCAAAAGAAGCAAATCCTGTCTGGCTTCCTCTCCGGCCTTTATTCACCTCCCGTGTAGCTGTGAGTGTGTGAGCCTGCAGGGCCCCATGGAATTGCCTAGAAGTAGGCTGAATCGCTGCAAGGGCTGAACAGCAGTATCGGGCAGGCTCGGGCAACGCGCGGCCCGTTCGGGTTATCGCTTCTCGGCCTTTTGGCTAAGATCAAGTGTAGTATCTGTTCTTATCAGTTTAATATCTGATACGTCCCCTATCTGGGGACCATATATTAAATGGATTTTTAGAACAGGGAGATGGAAATAGAGCTTGCTCTGTCCACTCCACGCATTGACCTGGTATTGCAGTATTTCCAGGACCGGTGCACCCTTTCCTTATGTGTTGACTAAAAGCAGATTCCAAAAGTGTTTTTTGTCTTTGCTATTGTTTCTGTCTTTCTGAAGGGATCTCCCCTTTTAATCCCATTATTTCAACACCTGTTGGACAATGCATGAGTGATAATGAGCTCATTGATTAAATGCAATTAATGAATAGATTGCCACCTCTTGTTGTGTGTCGTCTGTGTTTCTGTGTTTCCGGCATTTCACATTGGAACACCTCATTCACCTTCCTTGTCTTCTCTCCGCCCTCCCTTTTAGGTAAGTTAAAGAGCTGCACCTGAGCCAGCCACTGATTGATTGATTGATTGATTGATTGATTGATTGATTGATTGATTGATTGATTGATGCAGCACAACAGTCAAATAGTGGAGTGGAGTAGGGGAACAGCAAACAGCCAATAAAGCAGCCCGCCCGCTCGCCTGCCCGCCACAATGGACCTACCTGTGTACACTAGATGGATGTGATGGAATGTACTGTCGTCCCTACATTTCAAGAAGAAGTAAGAATTGCAGTTGCAACAAAGCCTTGCTTGCCTACAAAGAGAGCAGCAATTTGGATTTGTTACTATGTTACCTAGAAGAATAACAAACTGTGCAAGGATGGAGGTTGTAGGAGCAAGGAGAAGTTGTCTGTAAAGTTGGTGGATGCCTATTTTCCATTTTGCAGTCCCTTGTCTCCCTCTTGTGGCCTCCTGGAGGCAACTAGCTGTGCAAAAAAAAGACAGCCTGGCGGCCGGCTGTTGCAGTGTTGCCCTCTCAGGCAACACTGAGTGACTGACTGAGCCTCACCGTCTTATATAAAGTTCAGACGGAACTTTGCACGTGTCATAGTGGAGCCCTCAGGATTCCAGAGCCAGCTTTCTGACATCATAATGGGGCCTCAGAGATAAAAGCCTGGGCCCAGGCAGTGTTGGTCAGTGCTGCTCAGCAGGCAGCACTGGACTGGACTGGATTACAGCTGATACAAGGTGTGAAGGAACAAGGGGTGGCTGTGGGCATGCACTTGCTGCCGCTGCCAGTGTTTATCTGCATGGCAGCAGGGCATTTGGGCGTTGCCAGGAAGGCGTTTTTATGTAGATTCCTCCTCTTTCAGCACTGCATTGTGGTGCAAGCAAAAGAAGCAAATCCTGTCTGGCTTCCTCTCCGGCCTTTATTCACCTCCCGTGTAGCTGTGAGTGTGTGAGCCTGCAGGGCCCCATGGAATTGCCTAGAAGTAGGCTGAATCGCTGCAAGGGCTGAACAGCAGTATCGGGCAGGCTCGGGCAACGCGCGGCCCGTTCGGGTTATCGCTTCTCGGCCTTTTGGCTAAGATCAAGTGTAGTATCTGTTCTTATCAGTTTAATATCTGATACGTCCCCTATCTGGGGACCATATATTAAATGGATTTTTAGAACAGGGAGATGGAAATAGAGCTTGCTCTGTCCACTCCACGCATTGACCTGGTATTGCAGTATTTCCAGGACCGGTGCACCCTTTCCTTATGTGTTGACTAAAAGCAGATTCCAAAAGTGTTTTTTGTCTTTGCTATTGTTTCTGTCTTTCTGAAGGGATCTCCCCTTTTAATCCCATTATTTCAACACCTGTTGGACAATGCATGAGTGATAATGAGCTCATTGATTAAATGCAATTAATGAATAGATTGCCACCTCTTGTTGTGTGTCGTCTGTGTTTCTGTGTTTCCGGCATTTCACATTGGAACACCTCATTCACCTTCCTTGTCTTCTCTCCGCCCTCCCTTTTAGGTAAGTTAAAGAGCTGCACCTGAGCCAGCCACTGATTGATTGATTGATTGATTGATTGATTGATTGATTGATTGATGCAGCACAACAGTCAAATAGTGGAGTGGAGTAGGGGAACAGCAAACAGCCAATAAAGCAGCCCGCCCGCTCGCCTGCCCGCCACAATGGACCTACCTGTGTACACTAGATGGATGTGATGGAATGTACTGTCGTCCCTACATTTCAAGAAGAAGTAAGAATTGCAGTTGCAACAAAGCCTTGCTTGCCTACAAAGAGAGCAGCAATTTGGATTTGTTACTATGTTACCTAGAAGAATAACAAACTGTGCAAGGATGGAGGTTGTAGGAGCAAGGAGAAGTTGTCTGTAAAGTTGGTGGATGCCTATTTTCCATTTTGCAGTCCCTTGTCTCCCTCTTGTGGCCTCCTGGAGGCAACTAGCTGTGCAAAAAAAAGACAGCCTGGCGGCCGGCTGTTGCAGTGTTGCCCTCTCAGGCAACACTGAGTGACTGACTGAGCCTCACCGTCTTATATAAAGTTCAGACGGAACTTTGCACGTGTCATAGTGGAGCCCTCAGGATTCCAGAGCCAGCTTTCTGACATCATAATGGGGCCTCAGAGATAAAAGCCTGGGCCCAGGCAGTGTTGGTCAGTGCTGCTCAGCAGGCAGCACTGGACTGGACTGGATTACAGCTGATACAAGGTGTGAAGGAACAAGGGGTGGCTGTGGGCATGCACTTGCTGCCGCTGCCAGTGTTTATCTGCATGGCAGCAGGGCATTTGGGCGTTGCCAGGAAGGCGTTTTTATGTAGATTCCTCCTCTTTCAGCACTGCATTGTGGTGCAAGCAAAAGAAGCAAATCCTGTCTGGCTTCCTCTCCGGCCTTTATTCACCTCCCGTGTAGCTGTGAGTGTGTGAGCCTGCAGGGCCCCATGGAATTGCCTAGAAGTAGGCTGAATCGCTGCAAGGGCTGAACAGCAGTATCGGGCAGGCTCGGGCAACGCGCGGCCCGTTCGGGTTATCGCTTCTCGGCCTTTTGGCTAAGATCAAGTGTAGTATCTGTTCTTATCAGTTTAATATCTGATACGTCCCCTATCTGGGGACCATATATTAAATGGATTTTTAGAACAGGGAGATGGAAATAGAGCTTGCTCTGTCCACTCCACGCATTGACCTGGTATTGCAGTATTTCCAGGACCGGTGCACCCTTTCCTTATGTGTTGACTAAAAGCAGATTCCAAAAGTGTTTTTTGTCTTTGCTATTGTTTCTGTCTTTCTGAAGGGATCTCCCCTTTTAATCCCATTATTTCAACACCTGTTGGACAATGCATGAGTGATAATGAGCTCATTGATTAAATGCAATTAATGAATAGATTGCCACCTCTTGTTGTGTGTCGTCTGTGTTTCTGTGTTTCCGGCATTTCACATTGGAACACCTCATTCACCTTCCTTGTCTTCTCTCCGCCCTCCCTTTTAGGTAAGTTAAAGAGCTGCACCTGAGCCAGCCACTGATTGATTGATTGATTGATTGATTGATTGATTGATTGATTGATTGATGCAGCACAACAGTCAAATAGTGGAGTGGAGTAGGGGAACAGCAAACAGCCAATAAAGCAGCCCGCCCGCTCGCCTGCCCGCCACAATGGACCTACCTGTGTACACTAGATGGATGTGATGGAATGTACTGTCGTCCCTACATTTCAAGAAGAAGTAAGAATTGCAGTTGCAACAAAGCCTTGCTTGCCTACAAAGAGAGCAGCAATTTGGATTTGTTACTATGTTACCTAGAAGAATAACAAACTGTGCAAGGATGGAGGTTGTAGGAGCAAGGAGAAGTTGTCTGTAAAGTTGGTGGATGCCTATTTTCCATTTTGCAGTCCCTTGTCTCCCTCTTGTGGCCTCCTGGAGGCAACTAGCTGTGCAAAAAAAAGACAGCCTGGCGGCCGGCTGTTGCAGTGTTGCCCTCTCAGGCAACACTGAGTGACTGACTGAGCCTCACCGTCTTATATAAAGTTCAGACGGAACTTTGCACGTGTCATAGTGGAGCCCTCAGGATTCCAGAGCCAGCTTTCTGACATCATAATGGGGCCTCAGAGATAAAAGCCTGGGCCCAGGCAGTGTTGGTCAGTGCTGCTCAGCAGGCAGCACTGGACTGGACTGGATTACAGCTGATACAAGGTGTGAAGGAACAAGGGGTGGCTGTGGGCATGCACTTGCTGCCGCTGCCAGTGTTTATCTGCATGGCAGCAGGGCATTTGGGCGTTGCCAGGAAGGCGTTTTTATGTAGATTCCTCCTCTTTCAGCACTGCATTGTGGTGCAAGCAAAAGAAGCAAATCCTGTCTGGCTTCCTCTCCGGCCTTTATTCACCTCCCGTGTAGCTGTGAGTGTGTGAGCCTGCAGGGCCCCATGGAATTGCCTAGAAGTAGGCTGAATCGCTGCAAGGGCTGAACAGCAGTATCGGGCAGGCTCGGGCAACGCGCGGCCCGTTCGGGTTATCGCTTCTCGGCCTTTTGGCTAAGATCAAGTGTAGTATCTGTTCTTATCAGTTTAATATCTGATACGTCCCCTATCTGGGGACCATATATTAAATGGATTTTTAGAACAGGGAGATGGAAATAGAGCTTGCTCTGTCCACTCCACGCATTGACCTGGTATTGCAGTATTTCCAGGACCGGTGCACCCTTTCCTTATGTGTTGACTAAAAGCAGATTCCAAAAGTGTTTTTTGTCTTTGCTATTGTTTCTGTCTTTCTGAAGGGATCTCCCCTTTTAATCCCATTATTTCAACACCTGTTGGACAATGCATGAGTGATAATGAGCTCATTGATTAAATGCAATTAATGAATAGATTGCCACCTCTTGTTGTGTGTCGTCTGTGTTTCTGTGTTTCCGGCATTTCACATTGGAACACCTCATTCACCTTCCTTGTCTTCTCTCCGCCCTCCCTTTTAGGTAAGTTAAAGAGCTGCACCTGAGCCAGCCACTGATTGATTGATTGATTGATTGATTGATTGATTGATTGATTGATTGATTGATTGATGCAGCACAACAGTCAAATAGTGGAGTGGAGTAGGGGAACAGCAAACAGCCAATAAAGCAGCCCGCCCGCTCGCCTGCCCGCCACAATGGACCTACCTGTGTACACTAGATGGATGTGATGGAATGTACTGTCGTCCCTACATTTCAAGAAGAAGTAAGAATTGCAGTTGCAACAAAGCCTTGCTTGCCTACAAAGAGAGCAGCAATTTGGATTTGTTACTATGTTACCTAGAAGAATAACAAACTGTGCAAGGATGGAGGTTGTAGGAGCAAGGAGAAGTTGTCTGTAAAGTTGGTGGATGCCTATTTTCCATTTTGCAGTCCCTTGTCTCCCTCTTGTGGCCTCCTGGAGGCAACTAGCTGTGCAAAAAAAAGACAGCCTGGCGGCCGGCTGTTGCAGGCCCTCTCAGGCAACACTGAGTGACTGACTGAGCCTCACCGTCTTATATAAAGTTCAGACGGAACTTTGCACGTGTCATAGTGGAGCCCTCAGGATTCCAGAGCCAGCTTTCTGACATCATAATGGGGCCTCAGAGATAAAAGCCTGGGCCCAGGCAGTGTTGGTCAGTGCTGCTCAGCAGGCAGCACTGGACTGGACTGGATTACAGCTGATACAAGGTGTGAAGGAACAAGGGGTGGCTGTGGGCATGCACTTGCTGCCGCTGCCAGTGTTTATCTGCATGGCAGCAGGGCATTTGGGCGTTGCCAGGAAGGCGTTTTTATGTAGATTCCTCCTCTTTCAGCACTGCATTGTGGTGCAAGCAAAAGAAGCAAATCCTGTCTGGCTTCCTCTCCGGCCTTTAGTCACCTCCCGTGTAGCTGTGAGTGTGTGAGCCTGCAGGGCCCCATGGAATTGCCTAGAAGTAGGCTGAATCGCTGCAAGGGCTGAACAGCAGTATCGGGCAGGCTCGGGCAACGCGCGGCCCGTTCGGGTTATCGCTTCTCGGCCTTTTGGCTAAGATCAAGTGTAGTATCTGTTCTTATCAGTTTAATATCTGATACGTCCCCTATCTGGGGACCATATATTAAATGGATTTTTAGAACAGGGAGATGGAAATAGAGCTTGCTCTGTCCACTCCACGCATTGACCTGGTATTGCAGTATTTCCAGGACCGGTGCACCCTTTCCTTATGTGTTGACTAAAAGCAGATTCCAAAAGTGTTTTTTGTCTTTGCTATTGTTTCTGTCTTTCTGAAGGGATCTCCCCTTTTAATCCCATTATTTCAACACCTGTTGGACAATGCATGAGTGATAATGAGCTCATTGATTAAATGCAATTAATGAATAGATTGCCACCTCTTGTTGTGTGTCGTCTGTGTTTCTGTGTTTCCGGCATTTCACATTGGAACACCTCATTCACCTTCCTTGTCTTCTCTCCGCCCTCCCTTTTAGGTAAGTTAAAGAGCTGCACCTGAGCCAGCCACTGATTGATTGATTGATTGATTGATTGATTGATTGATTGATTGATTGATTGATTGATGCAGCACAACAGTCAAATAGTGGAGTGGAGTAGGGGAACAGCAAACAGCCAATAAAGCAGCCCGCCCGCTCGCCTGCCCGCCACAATGGACCTACCTGTGTACACTAGATGGATGTGATGGAATGTACTGTCGTCCCTACATTTCAAGAAGAAGTAAGAATTGCAGTTGCAACAAAGCCTTGCTTGCCTACAAAGAGAGCAGCAATTTGGATTTGTTACTATGTTACCTAGAAGAATAACAAACTGTGCAAGGATGGAGGTTGTAGGAGCAAGGAGAAGTTGTCTGTAAAGTTGGTGGATGCCTATTTTCCATTTTGCAGTCCCTTGTCTCCCTCTTGTGGCCTCCTGGAGGCAACTAGCTGTGCAAAAAAAAGACAGCCTGGCGGCCGGCTGTTGCAGTGTTGCCCTCTCAGGCAACACTGAGTGACTGACTGAGCCTCACCGTCTTATATAAAGTTCAGACGGAACTTTGCACGTGTCATAGTGGAGCCCTCAGGATTCCAGAGCCAGCTTTCTGACATCATAATGGGGCCTCAGAGATAAAAGCCTGGGCCCAGGCAGTGTTGGTCAGTGCTGCTCAGCAGGCAGCACTGGACTGGACTGGATTACAGCTGATACAAGGTGTGAAGGAACAAGGGGTGGCTGTGGGCATGCACTTGCTGCCGCTGCCAGTGTTTATCTGCATGGCAGCAGGGCATTTGGGCGTTGCCAGGAAGGCGTTTTTATGTAGATTCCTCCTCTTTCAGCACTGCATTGTGGTGCAAGCAAAAGAAGCAAATCCTGTCTGGCTTCCTCTCCGGCCTTTATTCACCTCCCGTGTAGCTGTGAGTGTGTGAGCCTGCAGGGCCCCATGGAATTGCCTAGAAGTAGGCTGAATCGCTGCAAGGGCTGAACAGCAGTATCGGGCAGGCTCGGGCAACGCGCGGCCCGTTCGGGTTATCGCTTCTCGGCCTTTTGGCTAAGATCAAGTGTAGTATCTGTTCTTATCAGTTTAATATCTGATACGTCCCCTATCTGGGGACCATATATTAAATGGATTTTTAGAACAGGGAGATGGAAATAGAGCTTGCTCTGTCCACTCCACGCATTGACCTGGTATTGCAGTATTTCCAGGACCGGTGCACCCTTTCCTTATGTGTTGACTAATAGCAGATTCCAAAAGTGTTTTTTGTCTTTGCTATTGTTTCTGTCTTTCTGAAGGGATCTCCCCTTTTAATCCCATTATTTCAACACCTGTTGGACAATGCATGAGTGATAATGAGCTCGATTAAATGCAATTAATGAATAGATTGCCACCTCTTGTTGTGTGTCGTCTGTGTTTCTGTGTTTCCGGCATTTCACATTGGAACACCTCATTCACCTTCCTTGTCTTCTCTCCGCCCTCCCTTTTAGGTAAGTTAAAGAGCTGCACCTGAGCCAGCCACTGATTGATTGATTGATTGATTGATTGATTGATTGATTGATTGATTGATTGATTGATTGATGCAGCACAACAGTCAAATAGTGGAGTGGAGTAGGGGAACAGCAAACAGCCAATAAAGCAGCCCGCCCGCTCGCCTGCCCGCCACAATAGACCTACCTGTGTACACTAGATGGATGTGATGGAATGTACTGTCGTCCCTACATTTCAAGAAGAAGTAAGAATTGCAGTTGCAACAAAGCCTTGCTTGCCTACAAAGAGAGCAGCAATTTGGATTTGTTACTATGTTACCTAGAAGAATAACAAACTGTGCAAGGATGGAGGTTGTAGGAGCAAGGAGAAGTTGTCTGTAAAGTTGGTGGATGCCTATTTTCCATTTTGCAGTCCCTTGTCTCCCTCTTGTGGCCTCCTGGAGGCAACTAGCTGTGCAAAAAAAAGACAGCCTGGCGGCCGGCTGTTGCAGTGTTGCCCTCTCAGGCAACACTGAGTGACTGACTGAGCCTCACCGTCTTATATAAAGTTCAGACGGAACTTTGCACGTGTCATAGTGGAGCCCTCAGGATTCCAGAGCCAGCTTTCTGACATCATAATGGGGCCTCAGAGATAAAAGCCTGGGCCCAGGCAGTGTTGGTCAGTGCTGCTCAGCAGGCAGCACTGGACTGGACTGGATTACAGCTGATACAAGGTGTGAAGGAACAAGGGGTGGCTGTGGGCATGCACTTGCTGCCGCTGCCAGTGTTTATCTGCATGGCAGCAGGGCATTTGGGCGTTGCCAGGAAGGCGTTTTTATGTAGATTCCTCCTCTTTCAGCACTGCATTGTGGTGCAAGCAAAAGAAGCAAATCCTGTCTGGCTTCCTCTCCGGCCTTTATTCACCTCCCGTGTAGCTGTGAGTGTGTGAGCCTGCAGGGCCCCATGGAATTGCCTAGAAGTAGGCTGAATCGCTGCAAGGGCTGAACAGCAGTATCGGGCAGGCTCGGGCAACGCGCGGCCCGTTCGGGTTATCGCTTCTCGGCCTTTTGGCTAAGATCAAGTGTAGTATCTGTTCTTATCAGTTTAATATCTGATACGTCCCCTATCTGGGGACCATATATTAAATGGATTTTTAGAACAGGGAGATGGAAATAGAGCTTGCTCTGTCCACTCCACGCATTGACCTGGTATTGCAGTATTTCCAGGACCGGAGCACCCTTTCCTTATGTGTTGACTAAAAGCAGATTCCAAAAGTGTTTTTTGTCTTTGCTATTGTTTCTGTCTTTCTGAAGGGATCTCCCCTTTTAATCCCATTATTTCAACACCTGTTGGACAATGCATGAGTGATAATGAGCTCATTGATTAAATGCAATTAATGAATAGATTGCCACCTCTTGTTGTGTGTCGTCTGTGTTTCTGTGTTTCCGGCATTTCACATTGGAACACCTCATTCACCTTCCTTGTCTTCTCTCCGCCCTCCCTTTTAGGTAAGTTAAAGAGCTGCACCTGAGCCAGCCACTGATTGATTGATTGATTGATTGATTGATTGATTGATTGATTGATTGATTGATTGATTGATTGATGCAGCACAACAGTCAAATAGTGGAGTGGAGTAGGGGAACAGCAAACAGCCAATAAAGCAGCCCGCCCGCTCGCCTGCCCGCCACAATGGACCTACCTGTGTACACTAGATGGATGTGATGGAATGTACTGTCGTCCCTACATTTCAAGAAGAAGTAAGAATTGCAGTTGCAACAAAGCCTTGCTTGCCTACAAAGAGAGCAGCAATTTGGATTTGTTACTATGTTACCTAGAAGAATAACAAACTGTGCAAGGATGGAGGTTGTAGGAGCAAGGAGAAGTTGTCTGTAAAGTTGGTGGATGCCTATTTTCCATTTTGCAGTCCCTTGTCTCCCTCTTGTGGCCTCCTGGAGGCAACTAGCTGTGCAAAAAAAAGACAGCCTGGCGGCCGGCTGTTGCAGTGTTGCCCTCTCAGGCAACACTGAGTGACTGACTGAGCCTCACCGTCTTATATAAAGTTCAGACGGAACTTTGCACGTGTCATAGTGGAGCCCTCAGGATTCCAGAGCCAGCTTTCTGACATCATAATGGGGCCTCAGAGATAAAAGCCTGGGCCCAGGCAGTGTTGGTCAGTGCTGCTCAGCAGGCAGCACTGGACTGGACTGGATTACAGCTGATACAAGGTGTGAAGGAACAAGGGGTGGCTGTGGGCATGCACTTGCTGCCGCTGCCAGTGTTTATCTGCATGGCAGCAGGGCATTTGGGCGTTGCCAGGAAGGCGTTTTTATGTAGATTCCTCCTCTTTCAGCACTGCATTGTGGTGCAAGCAAAAGAAGCAAATCCTGTCTGGCTTCCTCTCCGGCCTTTATTCACCTCCCGTGTAGCTGTGAGTGTGTGA
Source organism: Rhinoderma darwinii (assembly GCF_050947455.1). Classification (NCBI taxonomy): domain Eukaryota; kingdom Metazoa; phylum Chordata; class Amphibia; order Anura; family Rhinodermatidae; genus Rhinoderma; species Rhinoderma darwinii. Next base: position 214,360 of record NW_027461767.1, read on the forward strand.
GCCTGCAGGGCCCCATGGAATTGCCTAGAAGTAGGCTGAATCGCTGCAAGGGCTGAACAGCAGTATCGGGCAGGCTCGGGCAACGCGCGGCCCGTTCGGGTTATCGCTTCTCGGCCTTTTGGCTAAGATCAAGTGTAGTATCTGTTCTTATCAGTTTAATATCTGATACGTCCCCTATCTGGGGACCATATATTAAATGGATTTTTAGAACAGGGAGATGGAAATAGAGCTTGCTCTGTCCACTCCACGCATTGACCTGGTATTGCAGTATTTCCAGGACCGGTGCACCCTTTCCTTATGTGTTGACTAAAAGCAGATTCCAAAAGTGTTTTTTGTCTTTGCTATTGTTTCTGTCTTTCTGAAGGGATCTCCCCTTTTAATCCCATTATTTCAACACCTGTTGGACAATGCATGAGTGATAATGAGCTCATTGATTAAATGCAATTAATGAATAGATTGCCACCTCTTGTTGTGTGTCGTCTGTGTTTCTGTGTTTCCGGCATTTCACATTGGAACACCTCATTCACCTTCCTTGTCTTCTCTCCGCCCTCCCTTTTAGGTAAGTTAAAGAGCTGCACCTGAGCCAGCCACTGATTGATTGATTGATTGATTGATTGATTGATTGATTGATTGATTGATTGATTGATTGATGCAGCACAACAGTCAAATAGTGGAGTGGAGTAGGGGAACAGCAAACAGCCAATAAAGCAGCCCGCCCGCTCGCCTGCCCGCCACAATGGACCTACCTGTGTACACTAGATGGATGTGATGGAATGTACTGTCGTCCCTACATTTCAAGAAGAAGTAAGAATTGCAGTTGCAACAAAGCCTTGCTTGCCTACAAAGAGAGCAGCAATTTGGATTTGTTACTATGTTACCTAGAAGAATAACAAACTGTGCAAGGATGGAGGTTGTAGGAGCAAGGAGAAGTTGTCTGTAAAGTTGGTGGATGCCTATTTTCCATTTTGCAGTCCCTTGTCTCCCTCTTGTGGCCTCCTGGAGGCAACTAGCTGTGCAAAAAAAAGACAGCCTGGCGGCCGGCTGTTGCAGTGTTGCCCTCTCAGGCAACACTGAGTGACTGACTGAGCCTCACCGTCTTATATAAAGTTCAGACGGAACTTTGCACGTGTCATAGTGGAGCCCTCAGGATTCCAGAGCCAGCTTTCTGACATCATAATGGGGCCTCAGAGATAAAAGCCTGGGCCCAGGCAGTGTTGGTCAGTGCTGCTCAGCAGGCAGCACTGGACTGGACTGGATTACAGCTGATACAAGGTGTGAAGGAACAAGGGGTGGCTGTGGGCATGCACTTGCTGCCGCTGCCAGTGTTTATCTGCATGGCAGCAGGGCATTTGGGCGTTGCCAGGAAGGCGTTTTTATGTAGATTCCTCCTCTTTCAGCACTGCATTGTGGTGCAAGCAAAAGAAGCAAATCCTGTCTGGCTTCCTCTCCGGCCTTTATTCACCTCCCGTGTAGCTGTGAGTGTGTGAGCCTGCAGGGCCCCATGGAATTGCCTAGAAGTAGGCTGAATCGCTGCAAGGGCTGAACAGCAGTATCGGGCAGGCTCGGGCAACGCGCGGCCCGTTCGGGTTATCGCTTCTCGGCCTTTTGGCTAAGATCAAGTGTAGTATCTGTTCTTATCAGTTTAATATCTGATACGTCCCCTATCTGGGGACCATATATTAAATGGATTTTTAGAACAGGGAGATGGAAATAGAGCTTGCTCTGTCCACTCCACGCATTGACCTGGTATTGCAGTATTTCCAGGACCGGTGCACCCTTTCCTTATGTGTTGACTAAAAGCAGATTCCAAAAGTGTTTTTTGTCTTTGCTATTGTTTCTGTCTTTCTGAAGGGATCTCCCCTTTTAATCCCATTATTTCAACACCTGTTGGACAATGCATGAGTGATAATGAGCTCATTGATTAAATGCAATTAATGAATAGATTGCCACCTCTTGTTGTGTGTCGTCTGTGTTTCTGTGTTTCCGGCATTTCACATTGGAACACCTCATTCACCTTCCTTGTCTTCTCTCCGCCCTCCCTTTTAGGTAAGTTAAAGAGCTGCACCTGAGCCAGCCACTGATTGATTGATTGATTGATTGATTGATTGATTGATTGATTGATTGATTGATTGATGCAGCACAACAGTCAAATAGTGGAGTGGAGTAGGGGAACAGCAAACAGCCAATAAAGCAGCCCGCCCGCTCGCCTGCCCGCCACAATGGACCTACCTGTGTACACTAGATGGATGTGATGGAATGTACTGTCGTCCCTACATTTCAAGAAGAAGTAAGAATTGCAGTTGCAACAAAGCCTTGCTTGCCTACAAAGAGAGCAGCAATTTGGATTTGTTACTATGTTACCTAGAAGAATAACAAACTGTGCAAGGATGGAGGTTGTAGGAGCAAGGAGAAGTTGTCTGTAAAGTTGGTGGATGCCTATTTTCCATTTTGCAGTCCCTTGTCTCCCTCTTGTGGCCTCCTGGAGGCAACTAGCTGTGCAAAAAAAAGACAGCCTGGCGGCCGGCTGTTGCAGTGTTGCCCTCTCAGGCAACACTGAGTGACTGACTGAGCCTCACCGTCTTATATAAAGTTCAGACGGAACTTTGCACGTGTCATAGTGGAGCCCTCAGGATTCCAGAGCCAGCTTTCTGACATCATAATGGGGCCTCAGAGATAAAAGCCTGGGCCCAGGCAGTGTTGGTCAGTGCTGCTCAGCAGGCAGCACTGGACTGGACTGGATTACAGCTGATACAAGGTGTGAAGGAACAAGGGGTGGCTGTGGGCATGCACTTGCTGCCGCTGCCAGTGTTTATCTGCATGGCAGCAGGGCATTTGGGCGTTGCCAGGAAGGCGTTTTTATGTAGATTCCTCCTCTTTCAGCACTGCATTGTGGTGCAAGCAAAAGAAGCAAGTCCTGTCTGGCTTCCTCTCCGGCCTTTATTCACCTCCCGTGTAGCTGTGAGTGTGTGAGCCTGCAGGGCCCCATGGAATTGCCTAGAAGTAGGCTGAATCGCTGCAAGGGCTGAACAGCAGTATCGGGCAGGCTCGGGCAACGCGCGGCCCGTTCGGGTTATCGCTTCTCGGCCTTTTGGCTAAGATCAAGTGTAGTATCTGTTCTTATCAGTTTAATATCTGATACGTCCCCTATCTGGGGACCATATATTAAATGGATTTTTAGAACAGGGAGATGGAAATAGAGCTTGCTCTGTCCACTCCACGCATTGACCTGGTATTGCAGTATTTCCAGGACCGGAGCACCCTTTCCTTATGTGTTGACTAAAAGCAGATTCCAAAAGTGTTTTTTGTCTTTGCTATTGTTTCTGTCTTTCTGAAGGGATCTCCCCTTTTAATCCCATTATTTCAACACCTGTTGGACAATGCATGAGTGATAATGAGCTCATTGATTAAATGCAATTAATGAATAGATTGCCACCTCTTGTTGTGTGTCGTCTGTGTTTCTGTGTTTCCGGCATTTCACATTGGAACACCTCATTCACCTTCCTTGTCTTCTCTCCGCCCTCCCTTTTAGGTAAGTTAAAGAGCTGCACCTGAGCCAGCCACTGATTGATTGATTGATTGATTGATTGATTGATTGATTGATTGATTGATTGATTGATTGATTGATGCAGCACAACAGTCAAATAGTGGAGTGGAGTAGGGGAACAGCAAACAGCCAATAAAGCAGCCCGCCCGCTCGCCTGCCCGCCACAATGGACCTACCTGTGTACACTAGATGGATGTGATGGAATGTACTGTCGTCCCTACATTTCAAGAAGAAGTAAGAATTGCAGTTGCAACAAAGCCTTGCTTGCCTACAAAGAGAGCAGCAATTTGGATTTGTTACTATGTTACCTAGAAGAATAACAAACTGTGCAAGGATGGAGGTTGTAGGAGCAAGGAGAAGTTGTCTGTAAAGTTGGTGGATGCCTATTTTCCATTTTGCAGTCCCTTGTCTCCCTCTTGTGGCCTCCTGGAGGCAACTAGCTGTGCAAAAAAAAGACAGCCTGGCGGCCGGCTGTTGCAGTGTTGCCCTCTCAGGCAACACTGAGTGACTGACTGAGCCTCACCGTCTTATATAAAGTTCAGACGGAACTTTGCACGTGTCATAGTGGAGCCCTCAGGATTCCAGAGCCAGCTTTCTGACATCATAATGGGGCCTCAGAGATAAAAGCCTGGGCCAAAGCCTGGGCCCAGGCAGTGTTGGTCAGTGCTGCTCAGCAGGCAGCACTGGACTGGACTGGATTACAGCTGATACAAGGTGTGAAGGAACAAGGGGTGGCTGTGGGCATGCACTTGCTGCCGCTGCCAGTGTTTATCTGCATGGCAGCAGGGCATTTGGGCGTTGCCAGGAAGGCGTTTTTATGTAGATTCCTCCTCTTTCAGCACTGCATTGTGGTGCAAGCAAAAGAAGCAAATCCTGTCTGGCTTCCTCTCCGGCCTTTATTCACCTCCCGTGTAGCTGTGAGTGTGTGAGCCTGCAGGGCCCCATGGAATTGCCTAGAAGTAGGCTGAATCGCTGCAAGGGCTGAACAGCAGTATCGGGCAGGCTCGGGCAACGCGCGGCCCGTTCGGGTTATCGCTTCTCGGCCTTTTGGCTAAGATCAAGTGTAGTATCTGTTCTTATCAGTTTAATATCTGATACGTCCCCTATCTGGGGACCATATATTAAATGGATTTTTAGAACAGGGAGATGGAAATAGAGCTTGCTCTGTCCACTCCACGCATTGACCTGGTATTGCAGTATTTCCAGGACCGGTGCACCCTTTCCTTATGTGTTGACTAAAAGCAGATTCCAAAAGTGTTTTTTGTCTTTGCTATTGTTTCTGTCTTTCTGAAGGGATCTCCCCTTTTAATCCCATTATTTCAACACCTGTTGGACAATGCATGAGTGATAATGAGCTCATTGATTAAATGCAATTAATGAATAGATTGCCACCTCTTGTTGTGTGTCGTCTGTGTTTCTGTGTTTCCGGCATTTCACATTGGAACACCTCATTCACCTTCCTTGTCTTCTCTCCGCCCTCCCTTTTAGGTAAGTTAAAGAGCTGCACCTGAGCCAGCCACTTGATTGATTGATTGATTGATTGATTGATTGATTGATTGATTGATTGATGCAGCACAACAGTCAAATAGTGGAGTGGAGTAGGGGAACAGCAAACAGCCAATAAAGCAGCCCGCCCGCTCGCCTGCCCGCCACAATGGACCTACCTGTGTACACTAGATGGATGTGATGGAATGTACTGTCGTCCCTACATTTCAAGAAGAAGTAAGAATTGCAGTTGCAACAAAGCCTTGCTTGCCTACAAAGAGAGCAGCAATTTGGATTTGTTACTATGTTACCTAGAAGAATAACAAACTGTGCAAGGATGGAGGTTGTAGGAGCAAGGAGAAGTTGTCTGTAAAGTTGGTGGATGCCTATTTTCCATTTTGCAGTCCCTTGTCTCCCTCTTGTGGCCTCCTGGAGGCAACTAGCTGTGCAAAAAAAAGACAGCCTGGCGGCCGGCTGTTGCAGTGTTGCCCTCTCAGGCAACACTGAGTGACTGACTGAGCCTCACCGTCTTATATAAAGTTCAGACGGAACTTTGCACGTGTCATAGTGGAGCCCTCAGGATTCCAGAGCCAGCTTTCTGACATCATAATGGGGCCTCAGAGATAAAAGCCTGGGCCCAGGCAGTGTTGGTCAGTGCTGCTCAGCAGGCAGCACTGGACTGGACTGGATTACAGCTGATACAAGGTGTGAAGGAACAAGGGGTGGCTGTGGGCATGCACTTGCTGCCGCTGCCAGTGTTTATCTGCATGGCAGCAGGGCATTTGGGCGTTGCCAGGAAGGCGTTTTTATGTAGATTCCTCCTCTTTCAGCACTGCATTGTGGTGCAAGCAAAAGAAGCAAATCCTGTCTGGCTTCCTCTCCGGCCTTTATTCACCTCCCGTGTAGCTGTGAGTGTGTGAGCCTGCAGGGCCCCATGGAATTGCCTAGAAGTAGGCTGAATCGCTGCAAGGGCTGAACAGCAGTATCGGGCAGGCTCGGGCAACGCGCGGCCCGTTCGGGTTATCGCTTCTCGGCCTTTTGGCTAAGATCAAGTGTAGTATCTGTTCTTATCAGTTTAATATCTGATACGTCCCCTATCTGGGGACCATATATTAAATGGATTTTTAGAACAGGGAGATGGAAATAGAGCTTGCTCTGTCCACTCCACGCATTGACCTGGTATTGCAGTATTTCCAGGACCGGTGCACCCTTTCCTTATGTGTTGACTAAAAGCAGATTCCAAAAGTGTTTTTTGTCTTTGCTATTGTTTCTGTCTTTCTGAAGGGATCTCCCCTTTTAATCCCATTATTTCAACACCTGTTGGACAATGCATGAGTGATAATGAGCTCATTGATTAAATGCAATTAATGAATAGATTGCCACCTCTTGTTGTGTGTCGTCTGTGTTTCTGTGTTTCCGGCATTTCACATTGGAACACCTCATTCACCTTCCTTGTCTTCTCTCCGCCCTCCCTTTTAGGTAAGTTAAAGAGCTGCACCTGAGCCAGCCACTGATTGATTGATTGATTGATTGATTGATTGATTGATTGATTGATTGATTGATTGATTGATGCAGCACAACAGTCAAATAGTGGAGTGGAGTAGGGGAACAGCAAACAGCCAATAAAGCAGCCCGCCCGCTCGCCTGCCCGCCACAATGGACCTACCTGTGTACACTAGATGGATGTGATGGAATGTACTGTCGTCCCTACATTTCAAGAAGAAGTAAGAATTGCAGTTGCAACAAAGCCTTGCTTGCCTACAAAGAGAGCAGCAATTTGGATTTGTTACTATGTTACCTAGAAGAATAACAAACTGTGCAAGGATGGAGGTTGTAGGAGCAAGGAGAAGTTGTCTGTAAAGTTGGTGGATGCCTATTTTCCATTTTGCAGTCCCTTGTCTCCCTCTTGTGGCCTCCTGGAGGCAACTAGCTGTGCAAAAAAAAGACAGCCTGGCGGCCGGCTGTTGCAGTGTTGCCCTCTCAGGCAACACTGAGTGACTGACTGAGCCTCACCGTCTTATATAAAGTTCAGACGGAACTTTGCACGTGTCATAGTGGAGCCCTCAGGATTCCAGAGCCAGCTTTCTGACATCATAATGGGGCCTCAGAGATAAAAGCCTGGGCCCAGGCAGTGTTGGTCAGTGCTGCTCAGCAGGCAGCACTGGACTGGACTGGATTACAGCTGATACAAGGTGTGAAGGAACAAGGGGTGGCTGTGGGCATGCACTTGCTGCCGCTGCCAGTGTTTATCTGCATGGCAGCAGGGCATTTGGGCGTTGCCAGGAAGGCGTTTTTATGTAGATTCCTCCTCTTTCAGCACTGCATTGTGGTGCAAGCAAAAGAAGCAAATCCTGTCTGGCTTCCTCTCCGGCCTTTATTCACCTCCCGTGTAGCTGTGAGTGTGTGAGCCTGCAGGGCCCCATGGAATTGCCTAGAAGTAGGCTGAATCGCTGCAAGGGCTGAACAGCAGTATCGGGCAGGCTCGGGCAACGCGCGGCCCGTTCGGGTTATCGCTTCTCGGCCTTTTGGCTAAGATCAAGTGTAGTATCTGTTCTTATCAGTTTAATATCTGATACGTCCCCTATCTGGGGACCATATATTAAATGGATTTTTAGAACAGGGAGATGGAAATAGAGCTTGCTCTGTCCACTCCACGCATTGACCTGGTATTGCAGTATTTCCAGGACCGGTGCACCCTTTCCTTATGTGTTGACTAAAAGCAGATTCCAAAAGTGTTTTTTGTCTTTGCTATTGTTTCTGTCTTTCTGAAGGGATCTCCCCTTTTAATCCCATTATTTCAACACCTGTTGGACAATGCATGAGTGATAATGAGCTCATTGATTAAATGCAATTAATGAATAGATTGCCACCTCTTGTTGTGTGTCGTCTGTGTTTCTGTGTTTCCGGCATTTCACATTGGAACACCTCATTCACCTTCCTTGTCTTCTCTCCGCCCTCCCTTTTAGGTAAGTTAAAGAGCTGCACCTGAGCCAGCCACTGATTGATTGATTGATTGATTGATTGATTGATTGATTGATTGATTGATTGATTGATTGATTGATGCAGCACAACAGTCAAATAGTGGAGTGGAGTAGGGGAACAGCAAACAGCCAATAAAGCAGCCCGCCCGCTCGCCTGCCCGCCACAATGGACCTACCTGTGTACACTAGATGGATGTGATGGAATGTACTGTCGTCCCTACATTTCAAGAAGAAGTAAGAATTGCAGTTGCAACAAAGCCTTGCTTGCCTACAAAGAGAGCAGCAATTTGGATTTGTTACTATGTTACCTAGAAGAATAACAAACTGTGCAAGGATGGAGGTTGTAGGAGCAAGGAGAAGTTGTCTGTAAAGTTGGTGGATGCCTATTTTCCATTTTGCAGTCCCTTGTCTCCCTCTTGTGGCCTCCTGGAGGCAACTAGCTGTGCAAAAAAAAGACAGCCTGGCGGCCGGCTGTTGCAGTGTTGCCCTCTCAGGCAACACTGAGTGACTGACTGAGCCTCACCGTCTTATATAAAGTTCAGACGGAACTTTGCACGTGTCATAGTGGAGCCCTCAGGATTCCAGAGCCAGCTTTCTGACATCATAATGGGGCCTCAGAGATAAAAGCCTGGGCCCAGGCAGTGTTGGTCAGTGCTGCTCAGCAGGCAGCACTGGACTGGACTGGATTACAGCTGATACAAGGTGTGAAGGAACAAGGGGTGGCTGTGGGCATGCACTTGCTGCCGCTGCCAGTGTTTATCTGCATGGCAGCAGGGCATTTGGGCGTTGCCAGGAAGGCGTTTTTATGTAGATTCCTCCTCTTTCAGCACTGCATTGTGGTGCAAGCAAAAGAAGCAAATCCTGTCTGGCTTCCTCTCCGGCCTTTATTCACCTCCCGTGTAGCTGTGAGTGTGTGAGCCTGCAGGGCCCCATGGAATTGCCTAGAAGTAGGCTGAATCGCTGCAAGGGCTGAACAGCAGTATCGGGCAGGCTCGGGCAACGCGCGGCCCGTTCGGGTTATCGCTTCTCGGCCTTTTGGCTAAGATCAAGTGTAGTATCTGTTCTTATCAGTTTAATATCTGATACGTCCCCTATCTGGGGACCATATATTAAATGGATTTTTAGAACAGGGAGATGGAAATAGAGCTTGCTCTGTCCACTCCACGCATTGACCTGGTATTGCAGTATTTCCAGGACCGGTGCACCCTTTCCTTATGTGTTGACTAAAAGCAGATTCCAAAAGTGTTTTTTGTCTTTGCTATTGTTTCTGTCTTTCTGAAGGGATCTCCCCTTTTAATCCCATTATTTCAACACCTGTTGGACAATGCATGAGTGATAATGAGCTCATTGATTAAATGCAATTAATGAATAGATTGCCACCTCTTGTTGTGTGTCGTCTGTGTTTCTGTGTTTCCGGCATTTCACATTGGAACACCTCATTCACCTTCCTTGTCTTCTCTCCGCCCTCCCTTTTAGGTAAGTTAAAGAGCTGCACCTGAGCCAGCCACTGATTGATTGATTGATTGATTGATTGATTGATTGATTGATTGATTGATTGATGCAGCACAACAGTCAAATAGTGGAGTGGAGTAGGGGAACAGCAAACAGCCAATAAAGCAGCCCGCCCGCTCGCCTGCCCGCCACAATGGACCTACCTGTGTACACTAGATGGATGTGATGGAATTCCCTACATTTCAAGAAGAAGTAAGAATTGCAGTTGCAACAAAGCCTTGCTTGCCTACAAAGAGAGCAGCAATTTGGATTTGTTACTATGTTACCTAGAAGAATAACAAACTGTGCAAGGATGGAGGTTGTAGGAGCAAGGAGAAGTTGTCTGTAAAGTTGGTGGATGCCTATTTTCCATTTTGCAGTCCCTTGTCTCCCTCTTGTGGCCTCCTGGAGGCAACTAGCTGTGCAAAAAAAAGACAGCCTGGCGGCCGGCTGTTGCAGTGTTGCCCTCTCAGGCAACACTGAGTGACTGACTGAGCCTCACCGTCTTATATAAAGTTCAGACGGAACTTTGCACGTGTCATAGTGGAGCCCTCAGGATTCCAGAGCCAGCTTTCTGACATCATAATGGGGCCTCAGAGATAAAAGCCTGGGCCCAGGCAGTGTTGGTCAGTGCTGCTCAGCAGGCAGCACTGGACTGGACTGGATTACAGCTGATACAAGGTGTGAAGGAACAAGGGGTGGCTGTGGGCATGCACTTGCTGCCGCTGCCAGTGTTTATCTGCATGGCAGCAGGGCATTTGGGCGTTGCCAGGAAGGCGTTTTTATGTAGATTCCTCCTCTTTCAGCACTGCATTGTGGTGCAAGCAAAAGAAGCAAATCCTGTCTGGCTTCCTCTCCGGCCTTTATTCACCTCCCGTGTAGCTGTGAGTGTGTGAGCCTGCAGGGCCCCATGGAATTGCCTAGAAGTAGGCTGAATCGCTGCAAGGGCTGAACAGCAGTATCGGGCAGGCTCGGGCAACGCGCGGCCCGTTCGGGTTATCGCTTCTCGGCCTTTTGGCTAAGATCAAGTGTAGTATCTGTTCTTATCAGTTTAATATCTGATACGTCCCCTATCTGGGGACCATATATTAAATGGATTTTTAGAACAGGGAGATGGAAATAGAGCTTGCTCTGTCCACTCCACGCATTGACCTGGTATTGCAGTATTTCCAGGACCGGTGCACCCTTTCCTTATGTGTTGACTAAAAGCAGATTCCAAAAGTGTTTTTTGTCTTTGCTATTGTTTCTGTCTTTCTGAAGGGATCTCCCCTTTTAATCCCATTATTTCAACACCTGTTGGACAATGCATGAGTGATAATGAGCTCATTGATTAAATGCAATTAATGAATAGATTGCCACCTCTTGTTGTGTGTCGTCTGTGTTTCTGTGTTTCCGGCATTTCACATTGGAACACCTCATTCACCTTCCTTGTCTTCTCTCCGCCCTCCCTTTTAGGTAAGTTAAAGAGCTGCACCTGAGCCAGCCACTGATTGATTGATTGATTGATTGATTGATTGATTGATTGATTGATTGATTGATTGATTGATTGATTGATTGATTGATTGATGCAGCACAACAGTCAAATAGTGGAGTGGAGTAGGGGAACAGCAAACAGCCAATAAAGCAGCCCGCCCGCTCGCCTGCCCGCCACAATGGACCTACCTGTGTACACTAGATGGATGTGATGGAATGTACTGTCGTCCCTACATTTCAAGAAGAAGTAAGAATTGCAGTTGCAACAAAGCCTTGCTTGCCTACAAAGAGAGCAGCAATTTGGATTTGTTACTATGTTACCTAGAAGAATAACAAACTGTGCAAGGATGGAGGTTGTAGGAGCAAGGAGAAGTTGTCTGTAAAGTTGGTGGATGCCTATTTTCCATTTTGCAGTCCCTTGTCTCCCTCTTGTGGCCTCCTGGAGGCAACTAGCTGTGCAAAAAAAAGACAGCCTGGCGGCCGGCTGTTGCAGTGTTGCCCTCTCAGGCAACACTGAGTGACTGACTGAGCCTCACCGTCTTATATAAAGTTCAGACGGAACTTTGCACGTGTCATAGTGGAGCCCTCAGGATTCCAGAGCCAGCTTTCTGACATCATAATGGGGCCTCAGAGATAAAAGCCTGGGCCCAGGCAGTGTTGGTCAGTGCTGCTCAGCAGGCAGCACTGGACTGGACTGGATTACAGCTGATACAAGGTGTGAAGGAACAAGGGGTGGCTGTGGGCATGCACTTGCTGCCGCTGCCAGTGTTTATCTGCATGGCAGCAGGGCATTTGGGCGTTGCCAGGAAGGCGTTTTTATGTAGATTCCTCCTCTTTCAGCACTGCATTGTGGTGCAAGCAAAAGAAGCAAATCCTGTCTGGCTTCCTCTCCGGCCTTTATTCACCTCCCGTGTAGCTGTGAGTGTGTGAGCCTGCAGGGCCCCATGGAATTGCCTAGAAGTAGGCTGAATCGCTGCAAGGGCTGAACAGCAGTATCGGGCAGGCTCGGGCAACGCGCGGCCCGTTCGGGTTATCGCTTCTCGGCCTTTTGGCTAAGATCAAGTGTAGTATCTGTTCTTATCAGTTTAATATCTGATACGTCCCCTATCTGGGGACCATATATTAAATGGATTTTTAGAACAGGGAGATGGAAATAGAGCTTGCTCTGTCCACTCCACGCATTGACCTGGTATTGCAGTATTTCCAGGACCGGTGCACCCTTTCCTTATGTGTTGACTAAAAGCAGATTCCAAAAGTGTTTTTTGTCTTTGCTATTGTTTCTGTCTTTCTGAAGGGATCTCCCCTTTTAATCCCATTATTTCAACACCTGTTGGACAATGCATGAGTGATAATGAGCTCATTGATTAAATGCAATTAATGAATAGATTGCCACCTCTTGTTGTGTGTCGTCTGTGTTTCTGTGTTTCCGGCATTTCACATTGGAACACCTCATTCACCTTCCTTGTCTTCTCTCCGCCCTCCCTTTTAGGTAAGTTAAAGAGCTGCACCTGAGCCAGCCACTTGATTGATTGATTGATTGATTGATTGATTGATTGATTGATTGATTGATGCAGCACAACAGTCAAATAGTGGAGTGGAGTAGGGGAACAGCAAACAGCCAATAAAGCAGCCCGCCCGCTCGCCTGCCCGCCACAATGGACCTACCTGTGTACACTAGATGGATGTGATGGAATGTACTGTCGTCCCTACATTTCAAGAAGAAGTAAGAATTGCAGTTGCAACAAAGCCTTGCTTGCCTACAAAGAGAGCAGCAATTTGGATTTGTTACTATGTTACCTAGAAGAATAACAAACTGTGCAAGGATGGAGGTTGTAGGAGCAAGGAGAAGTTGTCTGTAAAGTTGGTGGATGCCTATTTTCCATTTTGCAGTCCCTTGTCTCCCTCTTGTGGCCTCCTGGAGGCAACTAGCTGTGCAAAAAAAAGACAGCCTGGCGGCCGGCTGTTGCAGTGTTGCCCTCTCAGGCAACACTGAGTGACTGACTGAGCCTCACCGTCTTATATAAAGTTCAGACGGAACTTTGCACGTGTCATAGTGGAGCCCTCAGGATTCCAGAGCCAGCTTTCTGACATCATAATGGGGCCTCAGAGATAAAAGCCTGGGCCCAGGCAGTGTTGGTCAGTGCTGCTCAGCAGGCAGCACTGGACTGGACTGGATTACAGCTGATACAAGGTGTGAAGGAACAAGGGGTGGCTGTGGGCATGCACTTGCTGCCGCTGCCAGTGTTTATCTGCATGGCAGCAGGGCATTTGGGCGTTGCCAGGAAGGCGTTTTTATGTAGATTCCTCCTTTTTCAGCACTGCATTGTGGTGCAAGCAAAAGAAGCAAATCCTGTCTGGCTTCCTCTCCGGCCTTTATTCACCTCCCGTGTAGCTGTGAGTGTGTGAGCCTGCAGGGCCCCATGGAATTGCCTAGAAGTAGGCTGAATCGCTGCAAGGGCTGAACAGCAGTATCGGGCAGGCTCGGGCAACGCGCGGCCCGTTCGGGTTATCGCTTCTCGGCCTTTTGGCTAAGATCAAGTGTAGTATCTGTTCTTATCAGTTTAATATCTGATACGTCCCCTATCTGGGGACCATATATTAAATGGATTTTTAGAACAGGGAGATGGAAATAGAGCTTGCTCTGTCCACTCCACGCATTGACCTGGTATTGCAGTATTTCCAGGACCGGTGCACCCTTTCCTTATGTGTTGACTAAAAGCAGATTCCAAAAGTGTTTTTTGTCTTTGCTATTGTTTCTGTCTTTCTGAAGGGATCTCCCCTTTTAATCCCATTATTTCAACACCTGTTGGACAATGCATGAGTGATAATGAGCTCATTGATTAAATGCAATTAATGAATAGATTGCCACCTCTTGTTGTGTGTCGTCTGTGTTTCTGTGTTTCCGGCATTTCACATTGGAACACCTCATTCACCTTCCTTGTCTTCTCTCCGCCCTCCCTTTTAGGTAAGTTAAAGAGCTGCACCTGAGCCAGCCACTGATTGATTGATTGATTGATTGATTGATTGATTGATTGATTGATGCAGCACAACAGTCAAATAGTGGAGTGGAGTAGGGGAACAGCAAACAGCCAATAAAGCAGCCCGCCCGCTCGCCTGCCCGCCACAATGGACCTACCTGTGTACACTAGATGGATGTGATGGAATGTACTGTCGTCCCTACATTTCAAGAAGAAGTAAGAATTGCAGTTGCAACAAAGCCTTGCTTGCCTACAAAGAGAGCAGCAATTTGGATTTGTTACTATGTTACCTAGAAGAATAACAAACTGTGCAAGGATGGAGGTTGTAGGAGCAAGGAGAAGTTGTCTGTAAAGTTGGTGGATGCCTATTTTCCATTTTGCAGTCCCTTGTCTCCCTCTTGTGTCCTCCTGGAGGCAACTAGCTGTGCAAAAAAAAGACAGCCTGGCGGCCGGCTGTTGCAGTGTTGCCCTCTCAGGCAACACTGAGTGACTGACTGAGCCTCACCGTCTTATATAAAGTTCAGACGGAACTTTGCACGTGTCATAGTGGAGCCCTCAGGATTCCAGAGCCAGCTTTCTGACATCATAATGGGGCCTCAGAGATAAAAGCCTGGGCCCAGGCAGTGTTGGTCAGTGCTGCTCAGCAGGCAGCACTGGACTGGACTGGATTACAGCTGATACAAGGTGTGAAGGAACAAGGGGTGGCTGTGGGCATGCACTTGCTGCCGCTGCCAGTGTTTATCTGCATGGCAGCAGGGCATTTGGGCGTTGCCAGGAAGGCGTTTTTATGTAGATTCCTCCTCTTTCAGCACTGCATTGTGGTGCAAGCAAAAGAAGCAAATCCTGTCTGGCTTCCTCTCCGGCCTTTATTCACCTCCCGTGTAGCTGTGAGTGTGTGAGCCTGCAGGGCCCCATGGAATTGCCTAGAAGTAGGCTGAATCGCTGCAAGGGCTGAACAGCAGTATCGGGCAGGCTCGGGCAACGCGCGGCCCGTTCGGGTTATCGCTTCTCGGCCTTTTGGCTAAGATCAAGTGTAGTATCTGTTCTTATCAGTTTAATATCTGATACGTCCCCTATCTGGGGACCATATATTAAATGGATTTTTAGAACAGGGAGATGGAAATAGAGCTTGCTCTGTCCACTCCACGCATTGACCTGGTATTGCAGTATTTCCAGGACCGGTGCACCCTTTCCTTATGTGTTGACTAAAAGCAGATTCCAAAAGTGTTTTTTGTCTTTGCTATTGTTTCTGTCTTTCTGAAGGGATCTCCCCTTTTAATCCCATTATTTCAACACCTGTTGGACAATGCATGAGTGATAATGAGCTCATTGATTAAATGCAATTAATGAATAGATTGCCACCTCTTGTTGTGTGTCGTCTGTGTTTCTGTGTTTCCGGCATTTCACATTGGAACACCTCATTCACCTTCCTTGTCTTCTCTCCGCCCTCCCTTTTAGGTAAGTTAAAGAGCTGCACCTGAGCCAGCCACTGATTGATTGATTGATTGATTGATTGATTGATTGATGCAGCACAACAGTCAAATAGTGGAGTGGAGTAGGGGAACAGCAAACAGCCAATAAAGCAGCCCGCCCGCTCGCCTGCCCGCCACAATGGACCTACCTGTGTACACTAGATGGATGTGATGGAATGTACTGTCGTCCCTACATTTCAAGAAGAAGTAAGAATTGCAGTTGCAACAAAGCCTTGCTTGCCTACAAAGAGCAGCAATTTGGATTTGTTACTATGTTACCTAGAAGAATAACAAACTGTGCAAGGATGGAGGTTGTAGGAGCAAGGAGAAGTTGTCTGTAAAGTTGGTGGATGCCTATTTTCCATTTTGCAGTCCCTTGTCTCCCTCTTGTGGCCTCCTGGAGGCAACTAGCTGTGCAAAAAAAAGACAGCCTGGCGGCCGGCTGTTGCAGTGTTGCCCTCTCAGGCAACACTGAGTGACTGACTGAGCCTCACCGTCTTATATAAAGTTCAGACGGAACTTTGCACGTGTCATAGTGGAGCCCTCAGGATTCCAGAGCCAGCTTTCTGACATCATAATGGGGCCTCAGAGATAAAAGCCTGGGCCCAGGCAGTGTTGGTCAGTGCTGCTCAGCAGGCAGCACTGGACTGGACTGGATTACAGCTGATACAAGGTGTGAAGGAACAAGGGGTGGCTGTGGGCATGCACTTGCTGCCGCTGCCAGTGTTTATCTGCATGGCAGCAGGGCATTTGGGCGTTGCCAGGAAGGCGTTTTTATGTAGATTCCTCCTCTTTCAGCACTGCATTGTGGTGCAAGCAAAAGAAGCAAATCCTGTCTGGCTTCCTCTCCGGCCTTTATTCACCTCCCGTGTAGCTGTGAGTGTGTGAGCCTGCAGGGCCCCATGGAATTGCCTAGAAGTAGGCTGAATCGCTGCAAGGGCTGAACAGCAGTATCGGGCAGGCTCGGGCAACGCGCGGCCCGTTCGGGTTATCGCTTCTCGGCCTTTTGGCTAAGATCAAGTGTAGTATCTGTTCTTATCAGTTTAATATCTGATACGTCCCCTATCTGGGGACCATATATTAAATGGATTTTTAGAACAGGGAGATGGAAATAGAGCTTGCTCTGTCCACTCCACGCATTGACCTGGTATTGCAGTATTTCCAGGACCGGTGCACCCTTTCCTTATGTGTTGACTAAAAGCAGATTCCAAAAGTGTTTTTTGTCTTTGCTATTGTTTCTGTCTTTCTGAAGGGATCTCCCCTTTTAATCCCATTATTTCAACACCTGTTGGACAATGCATGAGTGATAATGAGCTCATTGATTAAATGCAATTAATGAATAGATTGCCACCTCTTGTTGTGTGTCGTCTGTGTTTCTGTGTTTCCGGCATTTCACATTGGAACACCTCATTCACCTTCCTTGTCTTCTCTCCGCCCTCCCTTTTAGGTAAGTTAAAGAGCTGCACCTGAGCCAGCCACTGATTGATTGATTGATTGATTGATTGATTGATTGATTGATTGATTGATTGATTGATGCAGCACAACAGTCAAATAGTGGAGTGGAGTAGGGGAACAGCAAACAGCCAATAAAGCAGCCCGCCCGCTCGCCTGCCCGCCACAATGGACCTACCTGTGTACACTAGATGGATGTGATGGAATGTACTGTCGTCCCTACATTTCAAGAAGAAGTAAGAATTGCAGTTGCAACAAAGCCTTGCTTGCCTACAAAGAGAGCAGCAATTTGGATTTGTTACTATGTTACCTAGAAGAATAACAAACTGTGCAAGGATGGAGGTTGTAGGAGCAAGGAGAAGTTGTCTGTAAAGTTGGTGGATGCCTATTTTCCATTTTGCAGTCCCTTGTCTCCCTCTTGTGGCCTCCTGGAGGCAACTAGCTGTGCAAAAAAAAGACAGCCTGGCGGCCGGCTGTTGCAGTGTTGCCCTCTCAGGCAACACTGAGTGACTGACTGAGCCTCACCGTCTTATATAAAGTTCAGACGGAACTTTGCACGTGTCATAGTGGAGCCCTCAGGATTCCAGAGCCAGCTTTCTGACATCATAATGGGGCCTCAGAGATAAAAGCCTGGGCCCAGGCAGTGTTGGTCAGTGCTGCTCAGCAGGCAGCACTGGACTGGACTGGATTACAGCTGATACAAGGTGTGAAGGAACAAGGGGTGGCTGTGGGCATGCACTTGCTGCCGCTGCCAGTGTTTATCTGCATGGCAGCAGGGCATTTGGGCGTTGCCAGGAAGGCGTTTTTATGTAGATTCCTCCTCTTTCAGCACTGCATTGTGGTGCAAGCAAAAGAAGCAAATCCTGTCTGGCTTCCTCTCCGGCCTTTATTCACCTCCCGTGTAGCTGTGAGTGTGTGAGCCTGCAGGGCCCCATGGAATTGCCTAGAAGTAGGCTGAATCGCTGCAAGGGCTGAACAGCAGTATCGGGCAGGCTCGGGCAACGCGCGGCCCGTTCGGGTTATCGCTTCTCGGCCTTTTGGCTAAGATCAAGTGTAGTATCTGTTCTTATCAGTTTAATATCTGATACGTCCCCTATCTGGGGACCATATATTAAATGGATTTTTAGAACAGGGAGATGGAAATAGAGCTTGCTCTGTCCACTCCACGCATTGACCTGGTATTGCAGTATTTCCAGGACCGGTGCACCCTTTCCTTATGTGTTGACTAAAAGCAGATTCCAAAAGTGTTTTTTGTCTTTGCTATTGTTTCTGTCTTTCTGAAGGGATCTCCCCTTTTAATCCCATTATTTCAACACCTGTTGGACAATGCATGAGTGATAATGAGCTCATTGATTAAATGCAATTAATGAATAGATTGCCACCTCTTGTTGTGTGTCGTCTGTGTTTCTGTGTTTCCGGCATTTCACATTGGAACACCTCATTCACCTTCCTTGTCTTCTCTCCGCCCTCCCTTTTAGGTAAGTTAAAGAGCTGCACCTGAGCCAGCCACTGATTGATTGATTGATTGATTGATTGATTGATTGATTGATTGATTGATTGATTGATGCAGCACAACAGTCAAATAGTGGAGTGGAGTAGGGGAACAGCAAACAGCCAATAAAGCAGCCCGCCCGCTCGCCTGCCCGCCACAATGGACCTACCTGTGTACACTAGATGGATGTGATGGAATGTACTGTCGTCCCTACATTTCAAGAAGAAGTAAGAATTGCAGTTGCAACAAAGCCTTGCTTGCCTACAAAGAGAGCAGCAATTTGGATTTGTTACTATGTTACCTAGAAGAATAACAAACTGTGCAAGGATGGAGGTTGTAGGAGCAAGGAGAAGTTGTCTGTAAAGTTGGTGGATGCCTATTTTCCATTTTGCAGTCCCTTGTCTCCCTCTTGTGGCCTCCTGGAGGCAACTAGCTGTGCAAAAAAAAGACAGCCTGGCGGCCGGCTGTTGCAGTGTTGCCCTCTCAGGCAACACTGAGTGACTGACTGAGCCTCACCGTCTTATATAAAGTTCAGACGGAACTTTGCACGTGTCATAGTGGAGCCCTCAGGATTCCAGAGCCAGCTTTCTGACATCATAATGGGGCCTCAGAGATAAAAGCCTGGGCCCAGGCAGTGTTGGTCAGTGCTGCTCAGCAGGCAGCACTGGACTGGACTGGATTACAGCTGATACAAGGTGTGAAGGAACAAGGGGTGGCTGTGGGCATGCACTTGCTGCCGCTGCCAGTGTTTATCTGCATGGCAGCAGGGCATTTGGGCGTTGCCAGGAAGGCGTTTTTATGTAGATTCCTCCTCTTTCAGCACTGCATTGTGGTGCAAGCAAAAGAAGCAAATCCTGTCTGGCTTCCTCTCCGGCCTTTATTCACCTCCCGTGTAGCTGTGAGTGTGTGAGCCTGCAGGGCCCCATGGAATTGCCTAGAAGTAGGCTGAATCGCTGCAAGGGCTGAACAGCAGTATCGGGCAGGCTCGGGCAACGCGCGGCCCGTTCGGGTTATCGCTTCTCGGCCTTTTGGCTAAGATCAAGTGTAGTATCTGTTCTTATCAGTTTAATATCTGATACGTCCCCTATCTGGGGACCATATATTAAATGGATTTTTAGAACAGGGAGATGGAAATAGAGCTTGCTCTGTCCACTCCACGCATTGACCTGGTATTGCAGTATTTCCAGGACCGGTGCACCCTTTCCTTATGTGTTGACTAAAAGCAGATTCCAAAAGTGTTTTTTGTCTTTGCTATTGTTTCTGTCTTTCTGAAGGGATCTCCCCTTTTAATCCCATTATTTCAACACCTGTTGGACAATGCATGAGTGATAATGAGCTCATTGATTAAATGCAATTAATGAATAGATTGCCACCTCTTGTTGTGTGTCGTCTGTGTTTCTGTGTTTCCGGCATTTCACATTGGAACACCTCATTCACCTTCCTTGTCTTCTCTCCGCCCTCCCTTTTAGGTAAGTTAAAGAGCTGCACCTGAGCCAGCCACTGATTGATTGATTGATTGATTGATTGATTGATTGATTGATGCAGCACAACAGTCAAATAGTGGAGTGGAGTAGGGGAACAGCAAACAGCCAATAAAGCAGCCCGCCCGCTCGCCTGCCCGCCACAATGGACCTACCTGTGTACACTAGATGGATGTGATGGAATGTACTGTCGTCCCTACATTTCAAGAAGAAGTAAGAATTGCAGTTGCAACAAAGCCTTGCTTGCCTACAAAGAGAGCAGCAATTTGGATTTGTTACTATGTTACCTAGAAGAATAACAAACTGTGCAAGGATGGAGGTTGTAGGAGCAAGGAGAAGTTGTCTGTAAAGTTGGTGGATGCCTATTTTCCATTTTGCAGTCCCTTGTCTCCCTCTTGTGGCCTCCTGGAGGCAACTAGCTGTGCAAAAAAAAGACAGCCTGGCGGCCGGCTGTTGCAGTGTTGCCCTCTCAGGCAACACTGAGTGACTGACTGAGCCTCACCGTCTTATATAAAGTTCAGACGGAACTTTGCACGTGTCATAGTGGAGCCCTCAGGATTCCAGAGCCAGCTTTCTGACATCATAATGGGGCCTCAGAGATAAAAGCCTGGGCCCAGGCAGTGTTGGTCAGTGCTGCTCAGCAGGCAGCACTGGACTGGACTGGATTACAGCTGATACAAGGTGTGAAGGAACAAGGGGTGGCTGTGGGCATGCACTTGCTGCCGCTGCCAGTGTTTATCTGCATGGCAGCAGGGCATTTGGGCGTTGCCAGGAAGGCGTTTTTATGTAGATTCCTCCTCTTTCAGCACTGCATTGTGGTGCAAGCAAAAGAAGCAAATCCTGTCTGGCTTCCTCTCCGGCCTTTATTCACCTCCCGTGTAGCTGTGAGTGTGTGAGCCTGCAGGGCCCCATGGAATTGCCTAGAAGTAGGCTGAATCGCTGCAAGGGCTGAACAGCAGTATCGGGCAGGCTCGGGCAACGCGCGGCCCGTTCGGGTTATCGCTTCTCGGCCTTTTGGCTAAGATCAAGTGTAGTATCTGTTCTTATCAGTTTAATATCTGATACGTCCCCTATCTGGGGACCATATATTAAATGGATTTTTAGAACAGGGAGATGGAAATAGAGCTTGCTCTGTCCACTCCACGCATTGACCTGGTATTGCAGTATTTCCAGGACCGGTGCACCCTTTCCTTATGTGTTGACTAAAAGCAGATTCCAAAAGTGTTTTTTGTCTTTGCTATTGTTTCTGTCTTTCTGAAGGGATCTCCCCTTTTAATCCCATTATTTCAACACCTGTTGGACAATGCATGAGTGATAATGAGCTCATTGATTAAATGCAATTAATGAATAGATTGCCACCTCTTGTTGTGTGTCGTCTGTGTTTCTGTGTTTCCGGCATTTCACATTGGAACACCTCATTCACCTTCCTTGTCTTCTCTCCGCCCTCCCTTTTAGGTAAGTTAAAGAGCTGCACCTGAGCCAGCCACTGATTGATTGATTGATTGATTGATTGATTGATTGATGCAGCACAACAGTCAAATAGTGGAGTGGAGTAGGGGAACAGCAAACAGCCAATAAAGCAGCCCGCCCGCTCGCCTGCCCGCCACAATGGACCTACCTGTGTACACTAGATGGATGTGATGGAATGTACTGTCGTCCCTACATTTCAAGAAGAAGTAAGAATTGCAGTTGCAACAAAGCCTTGCTTGCCTACAAAGAGAGCAGCAATTTGGATTTGTTACTATGTTACCTAGAAGAATAACAAACTGTGCAAGGATGGAGGTTGTAGGAGCAAGGAGAAGTTGTCTGTAAAGTTGGTGGATGCCTATTTTCCATTTTGCAGTCCCTTGTCTCCCTCTTGTGGCCTCCTGGAGGCAACTAGCTGTGCAAAAAAAAGACAGCCTGGCGGCCGGCTGTTGCAGTGTTGCCCTCTCAGGCAACACTGAGTGACTGACTGAGCCTCACCGTCTTATATAAAGTTCAGACGGAACTTTGCACGTGTCATAGTGGAGCCCTCAGGATTCCAGAGCCAGCTTTCTGACATCATAATGGGGCCTCAGAGATAAAAGCCTGGGCCCAGGCAGTGTTGGTCAGTGCTGCTCAGCAGGCAGCACTGGACTGGACTGGATTACAGCTGATACAAGGTGTGAAGGAACAAGGGGTGGCTGTGGGCATGCACTTGCTGCCGCTGCCAGTGTTTATCTGCATGGCAGCAGGGCATTTGGGCGTTGCCAGGAAGGCGTTTTTATGTAGATTCCTCCTCTTTCAGCACTGCATTGTGGTGCAAGCAAAAGAAGCAAATCCTGTCTGGCTTCCTCTCCGGCCTTTATTCACCTCCCGTGTAGCTGTGAGTGTGTGAGCCTGCAGGGCCCCATGGAATTGCCTAGAAGTAGGCTGAATCGCTGCAAGGGCTGAACAGCAGTATCGGGCAGGCTCGGGCAACGCGCGGCCCGTTCGGGTTATCGCTTCTCGGCCTTTTGGCTAAGATCAAGTGTAGTATCTGTTCTTATCAGTTTAATATCTGATACGTCCCCTATCTGGGGACCATATATTAAATGGATTTTTAGAACAGGGAGATGGAAATAGAGCTTGCTCTGTCCACTCCACGCATTGACCTGGTATTGCAGTATTTCCAGGACCGGTGCACCCTTTCCTTATGTGTTGACTAAAAGCAGATTCCAAAAGTGTTTTTTGTCTTTGCTATTGTTTCTGTCTTTCTGAAGGGATCTCCCCTTTTAATCCCATTATTTCAACACCTGTTGGACAATGCATGAGTGATAATGAGCTCATTGATTAAATGCAATTAATGAATAGATTGCCACCTCTTGTTGTGTGTCGTCTGTGTTTCTGTGTTTCCGGCATTTCACATTGGAACACCTCATTCACCTTCCTTGTCTTCTCTCCGCCCTCCCTTTTAGGTAAGTTAAAGAGCTGCACCTGAGCCAGCCACTGATTGATTGATTGATTGATTGATTGATTGATTGATTGATTGATTGATTGATTGATTGATTGATTGATTGATTGATGCAGCACAACAGTCAAATAGTGGAGTGGAGTAGGGGAACAGCAAACAGCCAATAAAGCAGCCCGCCCGCTCGCCTGCCCGCCACAATGGACCTACCTGTGTACACTAGATGGATGTGATGGAATGTACTGTCGTCCCTACATTTCAAGAAGAAGTAAGAATTGCAGTTGCAACAAAGCCTTGCTTGCCTACAAAGAGAGCAGCAATTTGGATTTGTTACTATGTTACCTAGAAGAATAACAAACTGTGCAAGGATGGAGGTTGTAGGAGCAAGGAGAAGTTGTCTGTAAAGTTGGTGGATGCCTATTTTCCATTTTGCAGTCCCTTGTCTCCCTCTTGTGGCCTCCTGGAGGCAACTAGCTGTGCAAAAAAAAGACAGCCTGGCGGCCGGCTGTTGCAGTGTTGCCCTCTCAGGCAACACTGAGTGACTGACTGAGCCTCACCGTCTTATATAAAGTTCAGACGGAACTTTGCACGTGTCATAGTGGAGCCCTCAGGATTCCAGAGCCAGCTTTCTGACATCATAATGGGGCCTCAGAGATAAAAGCCTGGGCCCAGGCAGTGTTGGTCAGTGCTGCTCAGCAGGCAGCACTGGACTGGACTGGATTACAGCTGATACAAGGTGTGAAGGAACAAGGGGTGGCTGTGGGCATGCACTTGCTGCCGCTGCCAGTGTTTATCTGCATGGCAGCAGGGCATTTGGGCGTTGCCAGGAAGGCGTTTTTATGTAGATTCCTCCTCTTTCAGCACTGCATTGTGGTGCAAGCAAAAGAAGCAAATCCTGTCTGGCTTCCTCTCCGGCCTTTATTCACCTCCCGTGTAGCTGTGAGTGTGTGAGCCTGCAGGGCCCCATGGAATTGCCTAGAAGTAGGCTGAATCGCTGCAAGGGCTGAACAGCAGTATCGGGCAGGCTCGGGCAACGCGCGGCCCGTTCGGGTTATCGCTTTTCGGCCTTTTGGCTAAGATCAAGTGTAGTATCTGTTCTTATCAGTTTAATATCTGATACGTCCCCTATCTGGGGACCATATATTAAATGGATTTTTAGAACAGGGAGATGGAAATAGAGCTTGCTCTGTCCACTCCACGCATTGACCTGGTATTGCAGTATTTCCAGGACCGGTGCACCCTTTCCTTATGTGTTGACTAAAAGCAGATTCCAAAAGTGTTTTTTGTCTTTGCTATTGTTTCTGTCTTTCTGAAGGGATCTCCCCTTTTAATCCCATTATTTCAACACCTGTTGGACAATGCATGAGTGATAATGAGCTCATTGATTAAATGCAATTAATGAATAGATTGCCACCTCTTGTTGTGTGTCGTCTGTGTTTCTGTGTTTCCGGCATTTCACATTGGAACACCTCATTCACCTTCCTTGTCTTCTCTCCGCCCTCCCTTTTAGGTAAGTTAAAGAGCTGCACCTGAGCCAGCCACTGATTGATTGATTGATTGATTGATTGATTGATTGATTGATTGATTGATGCAGCACAACAGTCAAATAGTGGAGTGGAGTAGGGGAACAGCAAACAGCCAATAAAGCAGCCCGCCCGCTCGCCTGCCCGCCACAATGGACCTACCTGTGTACACTAGATGGATGTGATGGAATGTACTGTCGTCCCTACATTTCAAGAAGAAGTAAGAATTGCAGTTGCAACAAAGCCTTGCTTGCCTACAAAGAGAGCAGCAATTTGGATTTGTTACTATGTTACCTAGAAGAATAACAAACTGTGCAAGGATGGAGGTTGTAGGAGCAAGGAGAAGTTGTCTGTAAAGTTGGTGGATGCCTATTTTCCATTTTGCAGTCCCTTGTCTCCCTCTTGTGGCCTCCTGGAGGCAACTAGCTGTGCAAAAAAAAGACAGCCTGGCGGCCGGCTGTTGCAGTGTTGCCCTCTCAGGCAACACTGAGTGACTGACTGAGCCTCACCGTCTTATATAAAGTTCAGACGGAACTTTGCACGTGTCATAGTGGAGCCCTCAGGATTCCAGAGCCAGCTTTCTGACATCATAATGGGGCCTCAGAGATAAAAGCCTGGGCCCAGGCAGTGTTGGTCAGTGCTGCTCAGCAGGCAGCACTGGACTGGACTGGATTACAGCTGATACAAGGTGTGAAGGAACAAGGGGTGGCTGTGGGCATGCACTTGCTGCCGCTGCCAGTGTTTATCTGCATGGCAGCAGGGCATTTGGGCGTTGCCAGGAAGGCGTTTTTATGTAGATTCCTCCTCTTTCAGCACTGCATTGTGGTGCAAGCAAAAGAAGCAAATCCTGTCTGGCTTCCTCTCCGGCCTTTATTCACCTCCCGTGTAGCTGTGAGTGTGTGAGCCTGCAGGGCCCCATGGAATTGCCTAGAAGTAGGCTGAATCGCTGCAAGGGCTGAACAGCAGTATCGGGCAGGCTCGGGCAACGCGCGGCCCGTTCGGGTTATCGCTTCTCGGCCTTTTGGCTAAGATCAAGTGTAGTATCTGTTCTTATCAGTTTAATATCTGATACGTCCCCTATCTGGGGACCATATATTAAATGGATTTTTAGAACAGGGAGATGGAAATAGAGCTTGCTCTGTCCACTCCACGCATTGACCTGGTATTGCAGTATTTCCAGGACCGGTGCACCCTTTCCTTATGTGTTGACTAAAAGCAGATTCCAAAAGTGTTTTTTGTCTTTGCTATTGTTTCTGTCTTTCTGAAGGGATCTCCCCTTTTAATCCCATTATTTCAACACCTGTTGGACAATGCAGAGTGATAATGAGCTCATTGATTAAATGCAATTAATGAATAGATTGCCACCTCTTGTTGTGTGTCGTCTGTGTTTCTGTGTTTCCGGCATTTCACATTGGAACACCTCATTCACCTTCCTTGTCTTCTCTCCGCCCTCCCTTTTAGGTAAGTTAAAGAGCTGCACCTGAGCCAGCCACTTGATTGATTGATTGATTGATTGATTGATTGATTGATTGATGCAGCACAACAGTCAAATAGTGGAGTGGAGTAGGGGAACAGCAAACAGCCAATAAAGCAGCCCGCCCGCTCGCCTGCCCGCCACAATGGACCTACCTGTGTACACTAGATGGATGTGATGGAATGTACTGTCGTCCCTACATTTCAAGAAGAAGTAAGAATTGCAGTTGCAACAAAGCCTTGCTTGCCTACAAAGAGAGCAGCAATTTGGATTTGTTACTATGTTACCTAGAAGAATAACAAACTGTGCAAGGATGGAGGTTGTAGGAGCAAGGAGAAGTTGTCTGTAAAGTTGGTGGATGCCTATTTTCCATTTTGCAGTCCCTTGTCTCCCTCTTGTGGCCTCCTGGAGGCAACTAGCTGTGCAAAAAAAAGACAGCCTGGCGGCCGGCTGTTGCAGTGTTGCCCTCTCAGGCAACACTGAGTGACTGACTGAGCCTCACCGTCTTATATAAAGTTCAGACGGAACTTTGCACGTGTCATAGTGGAGCCCTCAGGATTCCAGAGCCAGCTTTCTGACATCATAATGGGGCCTCAGAGATAAAAGCCTGGGCCCAGGCAGTGTTGGTCAGTGCTGCTCAGCCAGGCAGCACTGGACTGGACTGGATTACAGCTGATACAAGGTGTGAAGGAACAAGGGGTGGCTGTGGGCATGCACTTGCTGCCGCTGCCAGTGTTTATCTGCATGGCAGCAGGGCATTTGGGCGTTGCCAGGAAGGCGTTTTTATGTAGATTCCTCCTCTTTCAGCACTGCATTGTGGTGCAAGCAAAAGAAGCAAATCCTGTCTGGCTTCCTCTCCGGCCTTTATTCACCTCCCGTGTAGCTGTGAGTGTGTGAGCCTGCAGGGCCCCATGGAATTGCCTAGAAGTAGGCTGAATCGCTGCAAGGGCTGAACAGCAGTATCGGGCAGGCTCGGGCAACGCGCGGCCCGTTCGGGTTATCGCTTCTCGGCCTTTTGGCTAAGATCAAGTGTAGTATCTGTTCTTATCAGTTTAATATCTGATACGTCCCCTATCTGGGGACCATATATTAAATGGATTTTTAGAACAGGGAGATGGAAATAGAGCTTGCTCTGTCCACTCCACGCATTGACCTGGTATTGCAGTATTTCCAGGACCGGTGCACCCTTTCCTTATGTGTTGACTAAAAGCAGATTCCAAAAGTGTTTTTTGTCTTTGCTATTGTTTCTGTCTTTCTGAAGGGATCTCCCCTTTTAATCCCATTATTTCAACACCTGTTGGACAATGCATGAGTGATAATGAGCTCATTGATTAAATGCAATTAATGAATAGATTGCCACCTCTTGTTGTGTGTCGTCTGTGTTTCTGTGTTTCCGGCATTTCACATTGGAACACCTCATTCACCTTCCTTGTCTTCTCTCCGCCCTCCCTTTTAGGTAAGTTAAAGAGCTGCACCTGAGCCAGCCACTGATTGATTGATTGATTGATTGATTGATTGATTGATTGATTGATTGATTGATTGATTGATTGATGCAGCACAACAGTCAAATAGTGGAGTGGAGTAGGGGAACAGCAAACAGCCAATAAAGCAGCCCGCCCGCTCGCCTGCCCGCCACAATGGACCTACCTGTGTACACTAGATGGATGTGATGGAATGTACTGTCGTCCCTACATTTCAAGAAGAAGTAAGAATTGCAGTTGCAACAAAGCCTTGCTTGCCTACAAAGAGAGCAGCAATTTGGATTTGTTACTATGTTACCTAGAAGAATAACAAACTGTGCAAGGATGGAGGTTGTAGGAGCAAGGAGAAGTTGTCTGTAAAGTTGGTGGATGCCTATTTTCCATTTTGCAGTCCCTTGTCTCCCTCTTGTGGCCTCCTGGAGGCAACTAGCTGTGCAAAAAAAAGACAGCCTGGCGGCCGGCTGTTGCAGTGTTGCCCTCTCAGGCAACACTGAGTGACTGACTGAGCCTCACCGTCTTATATAAAGTTCAGACGGAACTTTGCACGTGTCATAGTGGAGCCCTCAGGATTCCAGAGCCAGCTTTCTGACATCATAATGGGGCCTCAGAGATAAAAGCCTGGGCCCAGGCAGTGTTGGTCAGTGCTGCTCAGCAGGCAGCACTGGACTGGACTGGATTACAGCTGATACAAGGTGTGAAGGAACAAGGGGTGGCTGTGGGCATGCACTTGCTGCCGCTGCCAGTGTTTATCTGCATGGCAGCAGGGCATTTGGGCGTTGCCAGGAAGGCGTTTTTATGTAGATTCCTCCTCTTTCAGCACTGCATTGTGGTGCAAGCAAAAGAAGCAAATCCTGTCTGGCTTCCTCTCCGGCCTTTATTCACCTCCCGTGTAGCTGTGAGTGTGTGAGCCTGCAGGGCCCCATGGAATTGCCTAGAAGTAGGCTGAATCGCTGCAAGGGCTGAACAGCAGTATCGGGCAGGCTCGGGCAACGCGCGGCCCGTTCGGGTTATCGCTTCTCGGCCTTTTGGCTAAGATCAAGTGTAGTATCTGTTCTTATCAGTTTAATATCTGATACGTCCCCTATCTGGGGACCATATATTAAATGGATTTTTAGAACAGGGAGATGGAAATAGAGCTTGCTCTGTCCACTCCACGCATTGACCTGGTATTGCAGTATTTCCAGGACCGGTGCACCCTTTCCTTATGTGTTGACTAAAAGCAGATTCCAAAAGTGTTTTTTGTCTTTGCTATTGTTTCTGTCTTTCTGAAGGGATCTCCCCTTTTAATCCCATTATTTCAACACCTGTTGGACAATGCATGAGTGATAATGAGCTCATTGATTAAATGCAATTAATGAATAGATTGCCACCTCTTGTTGTGTGTCGTCTGTGTTTCTGTGTTTCCGGCATTTCACATTGGAACACCTCATTCACCTTCCTTGTCTTCTCTCCGCCCTCCCTTTTAGGTAAGTTAAAGAGCTGCACCTGAGCCAGCCACTGATTGATTGATTGATTGATTGATTGATTGATTGATTGATTGATGCAGCACAACAGTCAAATAGTGGAGTGGAGTAGGGGAACAGCAAACAGCCAATAAAGCAGCCCGCCCGCTCGCCTGCCCGCCACAATGGACCTACCTGTGTACACTAGATGGATGTGATGGAATGTACTGTCGTCCCTACATTTCAAGAAGAAGTAAGAATTGCAGTTGCAACAAAGCCTTGCTTGCCTACAAAGAGAGCAGCAATTTGGATTTGTTACTATGTTACCTAGAAGAATAACAAACTGTGCAAGGATGGAGGTTGTAGGAGCAAGGAGAAGTTGTCTGTAAAGTTGGTGGATGCCTATTTTCCATTTTGCAGTCCCTTGTCTCCCTCTTGTGGCCTCCTGGAGGCAACTAGCTGTGCAAAAAAAAGACAGCCTGGCGGCCGGCTGTTGCAGTGTTGCCCTCTCAGGCAACACTGAGTGACTGACTGAGCCTCACCGTCTTATATAAAGTTCAGACGGAACTTTGCACGTGTCATAGTGGAGCCCTCAGGATTCCAGAGCCAGCTTTCTGACATCATAATGGGGCCTCAGAGATAAAATCCTGGGCCCAGGCAGTGTTGGTCAGTGCTGCTCAGCAGGCAGCACTGGACTGGACTGGATTACAGCTGATACAAGGTGTGAAGGAACAAGGGGTGGCTGTGGGCATGCACTTGCTGCCGCTGCCAGTGTTTATCTGCATGGCAGCAGGGCATTTGGGCGTTGCCAGGAAGGCGTTTTTATGTAGATTCCTCCTCTTTCAGCACTGCATTGTGGTGCAAGCAAAAGAAGCAAATCCTGTCTGGCTTCCTCTCCGGCCTTTATTCACCTCCCGTGTAGCTGTGAGTGTGTGAGCCTGCAGGGCCCCATGGAATTGCCTAGAAGTAGGCTGAATCGCTGCAAGGGCTGAACAGCAGTATCGGGCAGGCTCGGGCAACGCGCGGCCCGTTCGGGTTATCGCTTCTCGGCCTTTTGGCTAAGATCAAGTGTAGTATCTGTTCTTATCAGTTTAATATCTGATACGTCCCCTATCTGGGGACCATATATTAAATGGATTTTTAGAACAGGGAGATGGAAATAGAGCTTGCTCTGTCCACTCCACGCATTGACCTGGTATTGCAGTATTTCCAGGACCGGTGCACCCTTTCCTTATGTGTTGACTAAAAGCAGATTCCAAAAGTGTTTTTTGTCTTTGCTATTGTTTCTGTCTTTCTGAAGGGATCTCCCCTTTTAATCCCATTATTTCAACACCTGTTGGACAATGCATGAGTAATAATGAGCTCATTGATTAAATGCAATTAATGAATAGATTGCCACCTCTTGTTGTGTGTCGTCTGTGTTTCTGTGTTTCCGGCATTTCACATTGGAACACCTCATTCACCTTCCTTGTCTTCTCTCCGCCCTCCCTTTTAGGTAAGTTAAAGAGCTGCACCTGAGCCAGCCACTGATTGATTGATTGATTGATTGATTGATTGATTGATTGATTGATTGATGCAGCACAACAGTCAAATAGTGGAGTGGAGTAGGGGAACAGCAAACAGCCAATAAAGCAGCCCGCCCGCTCGCCTGCCCGCCACAATGGACCTACCTGTGTACACTAGATGGATGTGATGGAATGTACTGTCGTCCCTACATTTCAAGAAGAAGTAAGAATTGCAGTTGCAACAAAGCCTTGCTTGCCTACAAAGAGAGCAGCAATTTGGATTTGTTACTATGTTACCTAGAAGAATAACAAACTGTGCAAGGATGGAGGTTGTAGGAGCAAGGAGAAGTTGTCTGTAAAGTTGGTGGATGCCTATTTTCCATTTTGCAGTCCCTTGTCTCCCTCTTGTGGCCTCCTGGAGGCAACTAGCTGTGCAAAAAAAAGACAGCCCGGCGGCCGGCTGTTGCAGTGTTGCCCTCTCAGGCAACACTGAGTGACTGACTGAGCCTCACCGTCTTATATAAAGTTCAGACGGAACTTTGCACGTGTCATAGTGGAGCCCTCAGGATTCCAGAGCCAGCTTTCTGACATCATAATGGGGCCTCAGAGATAAAAGCCTGGGCCCAGGCAGTGTTGGTCAGTGCTGCTCAGCAGGCAGCACTGGACTGGACTGGATTACAGCTGATACAAGGTGTGAAGGAACAAGGGGTGGCTGTGGGCATGCACTTGCTGCCGCTGCCAGTGTTTATCTGCATGGCAGCAGGGCATTTGGGCGTTGCCAGGAAGGCGTTTTTATGTAGATTCCTCCTCTTTCAGCACTGCATTGTGGTGCAAGCAAAAGAAGCAAATCCTGTCTGGCTTCCTCTCCGGCCTTTATTCACCTCCCGTGTAGCTGTGAGTGTGTGAGCCTGCAGGGCCCCATGGAATTGCCTAGAAGTAGGCTGAATCGCTGCAAGGGCTGAACAGCAGTATCGGGCAGGCTCGGGCAACGCGCGGCCCGTTCGGGTTATCGCTTCTCGGCCTTTTGGCTAAGATCAAGTGTAGTATCTGTTCTTATCAGTTTAATATCTGATACGTCCCCTATCTGGGGACCATATATTAAATGGATTTTTAGAACAGGGAGATGGAAATAGAGCTTGCTCTGTCCACTCCACGCATTGACCTGGTATTGCAGTATTTCCAGGACCGGTGCACCCTTTCCTTATGTGTTGACTAAAAGCAGATTCCAAAAGTGTTTTTTGTCTTTGCTATTGTTTCTGTCTTTCTGAAGGGATCTCCCCTTTTAATCCCATTATTTCAACACCTGTTGGACAATGCATGAGTGATAATGAGCTCATTGATTAAATGCAATTAATGAATAGATTGCCACCTCTTGTTGTGTGTCGTCTGTGTTTCTGTGTTTCCGGCATTTCACATTGGAACACCTCATTCACCTTCCTTGTCTTCTCTCCGCCCTCCCTTTTAGGTAAGTTAAAGAGCTGCACCTGAGCCAGCCACTGATTGATTGATTGATTGATTGATTGATTGATTGATTGATTGATTGATTGATTGATGCAGCACAACAGTCAAATAGTGGAGTGGAGTAGGGGAACAGCAAACAGCCAATAAAGCAGCCCGCCCGCTCGCCTGCCCGCCACAATGGACCTACCTGTGTACACTAGATGGATGTGATGGAATGTACTGTCGTCCCTACATTTCAAGAAGAAGTAAGAATTGCAGTTGCAACAAAGCCTTGCTTGCCTACAAAGAGAGCAGCAATTTGGATTTGTTACTATGTTACCTAGAAGAATAACAAACTGTGCAAGGATGGAGGTTGTAGGAGCAAGGAGAAGTTGTCTGTAAAGTTGGTGGATGCCTATTTTCCATTTTGCAGTCCCTTGTCTCCCTCTTGTGGCCTCCTGGAGGCAACTAGCTGTGCAAAAAAAAGACAGCCTGGCGGCCGGCTGTTGCAGTGTTGCCCTCTCAGGCAACACTGAGTGACTGACTGAGCCTCACCGTCTTATATAAAGTTCAGACGGAACTTTGCACGTGTCATAGTGGAGCCCTCAGGATTCCAGAGCCAGCTTTCTGACATCATAATGGGGCCTCAGAGATAAAAGCCTGGGCCCAGGCAGTGTTGGTCAGTGCTGCTCAGCAGGCAGCACTGGACTGGACTGGATTACAGCTGATACAAGGTGTGAAGGAACAAGGGGTGGCTGTGGGCATGCACTTGCTGCCGCTGCCAGTGTTTATCTGCATGGCAGCAGGGCATTTGGGTGTTGCCAGGAAGGCGTTTTTATGTAGATTCCTCCTCTTTCAGCACTGCATTGTGGTGCAAGCAAAAGAAGCAAATCCTGTCTGGCTTCCTCTCCGGCCTTTATTCACCTCCCGTGTAGCTGTGAGTGTGTGAGCCTGCAGGGCCCCATGGAATTGCCTAGAAGTAGGCTGAATCGCTGCAAGGGCTGAACAGCAGTATCGGGCAGGCTCGGGCAACGCGCGGCCCGTTCGGGTTATCGCTTCTCGGCCTTTTGGCTAAGATCAAGTGTAGTATCTGTTCTTATCAGTTTAATATCTGATACGTCCCCTATCTGGGGACCATATATTAAATGGATTTTTAGAACAGGGAGATGGAAATAGAGCTTGCTCTGTCCACTCCACGCATTGACCTGGTATTGCAGTATTTCCAGGACCGGTGCACCCTTTCCTTATGTGTTGACTAAAAGCAGATTCCAAAAGTTTTTTTTGTCTTTGCTATTGTTTCTGTCTTTCTGAAGGGATCTCCCCTTTTAATCCCATTATTTCAACACCTGTTGGACAATGCATGAGTGATAATGAGCTCATTGATTAAATGCAATTAATGAATAGATTGCCACCTCTTGTTGTGTGTCGTCTGTGTTTCTGTGTTTCCGGCATTTCACATTGGAACACCTCATTCACCTTCCTTGTCTTCTCTCCGCCCTCCCTTTTAGGTAAGTTAAAGAGCTGCACCTGAGCCAGCCACTGATTGATTGATTGATTGATTGATTGATTGATTGATTGATTGATTGATGCAGCACAACAGTCAAATAGTGGAGTGGAGTAGGGGAACAGCAAACAGCCAATAAAGCAGCCCGCCCGCTCGCCTGCCCGCCACAATGGACCTACCTGTGTACACTAGATGGATGTGATGGAATGTACTGTCGTCCCTACATTTCAAGAAGAAGTAAGAATTGCAGTTGCAACAAAGCCTTGCTTGCCTACAAAGAGAGCAGCAATTTGGATTTGTTACTATGTTACCTAGAAGAATAACAAACTGTGCAAGGATGGAGGTTGTAGGAGCAAGGAGAAGTTGTCTGTAAAGTTGGTGGATGCCTATTTTCCATTTTGCAGTCCCTTGTCTCCCTCTTGTGGCCTCCTGGAGGCAACTAGCTGT
Organism: Rhinoderma darwinii; assembly: GCF_050947455.1. Taxonomy (NCBI): domain Eukaryota; kingdom Metazoa; phylum Chordata; class Amphibia; order Anura; family Rhinodermatidae; genus Rhinoderma; species Rhinoderma darwinii. The sequence continues at coordinate 247,936 of NW_027461767.1, forward strand.
GCAAAAAAAAGACAGCCTGGCGGCCGGCTGTTGCAGTGTTGCCCTCTCAGGCAACACTGAGTGACTGACTGAGCCTCACCGTCTTATATAAAGTTCAGACGGAACTTTGCACGTGTCATAGTGGAGCCCTCAGGATTCCAGAGCCAGCTTTCTGACATCATAATGGGGCCTCAGAGATAAAAGCCTGGGCCCAGGCAGTGTTGGTCAGTGCTGCTCAGCAGGCAGCACTGGACTGGACTGGATTACAGCTGATACAAGGTGTGAAGGAACAAGGGGTGGCTGTGGGCATGCACTTGCTGCCGCTGCCAGTGTTTATCTGCATGGCAGCAGGGCATTTGGGCGTTGCCAGGAAGTCATTTTTATGTAGATTCCTCCTCTTTCAGCACTGCATTGTGGTGCAAGCAAAAGAAGCAAATCCTGTCTGGCTTCCTCTCCGGCCTTTATTCACCTCCCGTGTAGCTGTGAGTGTGTGAGCCTGCAGGGCCCCATGGAATTGCCTAGAAGTAGGCTGAATCGCTGCAAGGGCTGAACAGCAGTATCGGGCAGGCTCGGGCAACGCGCGACCCGTTCGGGTTATCGCTTCTCGGCCTTTTGGCTAAGATCAAGTGTAGTATCTGTTCTTATCAGTTTAATATCTGATACGTCCCCTATCTGGGGACCATATATTAAATGGATTTTTAGAACAGGGAGATGGAAATAGAGCTTGCTCTGTCCACTCCACGCATTGACCTGGTATTGCAGTATTTCCAGGACCGGTGCACCCTTTCCTTATGTGTTGACTAAAAGCAGATTCCAAAAGTGTTTTTTGTCTTTGCTATTGTTTCTGTCTTTCTGAAGGGATCTCCCCTTTTAATCCCATTATTTCAACACCTGTTGGACAATGCATGAGTGATAATGAGCTCATTGATTAAATGCAATTAATGAATAGATTGCCACCTCTTGTTGTGTGTCGTCTGTGTTTCTGTGTTTCCGGCATTTCACATTGGAACACCTCATTCACCTTCCTTGTCTTCTCTCCGCCCTCCCTTTTAGGTAAGTTAAAGAGCTGCACCTGAGCCAGCCACTGATTGATTGATTGATTGATTGATTGATTGATTGATGCAGCACAACAGTCAAATAGTGGAGTGGAGTAGGGGAACAGCAAACAGCCAATAAAGCAGCCCGCCCGCTCGCCTGCCCGCCACAATGGACCTACCTGTGTACACTAGATGGATGTGATGGAATGTACTGTCGTCCCTACATTTCAAGAAGAAGTAAGAATTGCAGTTGCAACAAAGCCTTGCTTGCCTACAAAGAGAGCAGCAATTTGGATTTGTTACTATGTTACCTAGAAGAATAACAAACTGTGCAAGGATGGAGGTTGTAGGAGCAAGGAGAAGTTGTCTGTAAAGTTGGTGGATGCCTATTTTCCATTTTGCAGTCCCTTGTCTCCCTCTTGTGGCCTCCTGGAGGCAACTAGCTGTGCAAAAAAAAGACAGCCTGGCGGCCGGCTGTTGCAGTGTTGCCCTCTCAGGCAACACTGAGTGACTGACTGAGCCTCACCGTCTTATATAAAGTTCAGACGGAACTTTGCACGTGTCATAGTGGAGCCCTCAGGATTCCAGAGCCAGCTTTCTGACATCATAATGGGGCCTCAGAGATAAAAGCCTGGGCCCAGGCAGTGTTGGTCAGTGCTGCTCAGCAGGCAGCACTGGACTGGACTGGATTACAGCTGATACAAGGTGTGAAGGAACAAGGGGTGGCTGTGGGCATGCACTTGCTGCCGCTGCCAGTGTTTATCTGCATGGCAGCAGGGCATTTGGGCGTTGCCAGGAAGGCGTTTTTATGTAGATTCCTCCTCTTTCAGCACTGCATTGTGGTGCAAGCAAAAGAAGCAAATCCTGTCTGGCTTCCTCTCCGGCCTTTATTCACCTCCCGTGTAGCTGTGAGTGTGTGAGCCTGCAGGGCCCCATGGAATTGCCTAGAAGTAGGCTGAATCGCTGCAAGGGCTGAACAGCAGTATCGGGCAGGCTCGGGCAACGCGCGGCCCGTTCGGGTTATCGCTTCTCGGCCTTTTGGCTAAGATCAAGTGTAGTATCTGTTCTTATCAGTTTAATATCTGATACGTCCCCTATCTGGGGACCATATATTAAATGGATTTTTAGAACAGGGAGATGGAAATAGAGCTTGCTCTGTCCACTCCACGCATTGACCTGGTATTGCAGTATTTCCAGGACCGGTGCACCCTTTCCTTATGTGTTGACTAAAAGCAGATTCCAAAAGTGTTTTTTTGTCTTTGCTATTGTTTCTGTCTTTCTGAAGGGATCTCCCCTTTTAATCCCATTATTTCAACACCTGTTGGACAATGCATGAGTGATAATGAGCTCATTGATTAAATGCAATTAATGAATAGATTGCCACCTCTTGTTGTGTGTCGTCTGTGTTTCTGTGTTTCCGGCATTTCACATTGGAACACCTCATTCACCTTCCTTGTCTTCTCTCCGCCCTCCCTTTTAGGTAAGTTAAAGAGCTGCACCTGAGCCAGCCACTGATTGATTGATTGATTGATTGATTGATTGATTGATTGATTGATTGATTGATGCAGCACAACAGTCAAATAGTGGAGTGGAGTAGGGGAACAGCAAACAGCCAATAAAGCAGCCCGCCCGCTCGCCTGCCCGCCACAATGGACCTACCTGTGTACACTAGATGGATGTGATGGAATGTACTGTCGTCCCTACATTTCAAGAAGAAGTAAGAATTGCAGTTGCAACAAAGCCTTGCTTGCCTACAAAGAGAGCAGCAATTTGGATTTGTTACTATGTTACCTAGAAGAATAACAAACTGTGCAAGGATGGAGGTTGTAGGAGCAAGGAGAAGTTGTCTGTAAAGTTGGTGGATGCCTATTTTCCATTTTGCAGTCCCTTGTCTCCCTCTTGTGGCCTCCTGGAGGCAACTAGCTGTGCAAAAAAAAGACAGCCTGGCGGCCGGCTGTTGCAGTGTTGCCCTCTCAGGCAACACTGAGTGACTGACTGAGCCTCACCGTCTTATATAAAGTTCAGACGGAACTTTGCACGTGTCATAGTGGAGCCCTCAGGATTCCAGAGCCAGCTTTCTGACATCATAATGGGGCCTCAGAGATAAAAGCCTGGGCCCAGGCAGTGTTGGTCAGTGCTGCTCAGCAGGCAGCACTGGACTGGACTGGATTACAGCTGATACAAGGTGTGAAGGAACAAGGGGTGGCTGTGGGCATGCACTTGCTGCCGCTGCCAGTGTTTATCTGCATGGCAGCAGGGCATTTGGGCGTTGCCAGGAAGGCGTTTTTATGTAGATTCCTCCTCTTTCAGCACTGCATTGTGGTGCAAGCAAAAGAAGCAAATCCTGTCTGGCTTCCTCTCCGGCCTTTATTCACCTCCCGTGTAGCTGTGAGTGTGTGAGCCTGCAGGGCCCCATGGAATTGCCTAGAAGTAGGCTGAATCGCTGCAAGGGCTGAACAGCAGTATCGGGCAGGCTCGGGCAACGCGCGGCCCGTTCGGGTTATCGCTTCTCGGCCTTTTGGCTAAGATCAAGTGTAGTATCTGTTCTTATCAGTTTAATATCTGATACGTCCCCTATCTGGGGACCATATATTAAATGGATTTTTAGAACAGGGAGATGGAAATAGAGCTTGCTCTGTCCACTCCACGCATTGACCTGGTATTGCAGTATTTCCAGGACCGGTGCACCCTTTCCTTATGTGTTGACTAAAAGCAGATTCCAAAAGTGTTTTTTGTCTTTGCTATTGTTTCTGTCTTTCTGAAGGGATCTCCCCTTTTAATCCCATTATTTCAACACCTGTTGGACAATGCATGAGTGATAATGAGCTCATTGATTAAATGCAATTAATGAATAGATTGCCACCTCTTGTTGTGTGTCGTCTGTGTTTCTGTGTTTCCGGCATTTCACATTGGAACACCTCATTCACCTTCCTTGTCTTCTCTCCGCCCTCCCTTTTAGGTAAGTTAAAGAGCTGCACCTGAGCCAGCCACTGATTGATTGATTGATTGATTGATTGATTGATTGATTGATTGATTGATGCAGCACAACAGTCAAATAGTGGAGTGGAGTAGGGGAACAGCAAACAGCCAATAAAGCAGCCCGCCCGCTCGCCTGCCCGCCACAATGGACCTACCTGTGTACACTAGATGGATGTGATGGAATGTACGGTCGTCCCTACATTTCAAGAAGAAGTAAGAATTGCAGTTGCAACAAAGTCTTGCTTGCCTACAAAGAGAGCAGCAATTTGGATTTGTTACTATGTTACCTAGAAGAATAACAAACTGTGCAAGGATGGAGGTTGTAGGAGCAAGGAGAAGTTGTCTGTAAAGTTGGTGGATGCCTATTTTCCATTTTGCAGTCCCTTGTCTCCCTCTTGTGGCCTCCTGGAGGCAACTAGCTGTGCAAAAAAAAGACAGCCTGGCGGCCGGCTGTTGCAGTGTTGCCCTCTCAGGCAACACTGAGTGACTGACTGAGCCTCACCGTCTTATATAAAGTTCAGACGGAACTTTGCACGTGTCATAGTGGAGCCCTCAGGATTCCAGAGCCAGCTTTCTGACATCATAATGGGGCCTCAGAGATAAAAGCCTGGGCCCAGGCAGTGTTGGTCAGTGCTGCTCAGCAGGCAGCACTGGACTGGACTGGATTACAGCTGATACAAGGTGTGAAGGAACAAGGGGTGGCTGTGGGCATGCACTTGCTGCCGCTGCCAGTGTTTATCTGCATGGCAGCAGGGCATTTGGGCGTTGCCAGGAAGGCGTTTTTATGTAGATTCCTCCTCTTTCAGCACTGCATTGTGGTGCAAGCAAAAGAAGCAAATCCTGTCTGGCTTCCTCTCCGGCCTTTATTCACCTCCCGTGTAGCTGTGAGTGTGTGAGCCTGCAGGGCCCCATGGAATTGCCTAGAAGTAGGCTGAATCGCTGCAAGGGCTGAACAGCAGTATCGGGCAGGCTCGGGCAACGCGCGGCCCGTTCGGGTTATCGCTTCTCGGCCTTTTGGCTAAGATCAAGTGTAGTATCTGTTCTTATCAGTTTAATATCTGATACGTCCCCTATCTGGGGACCATATATTAAATGGATTTTTAGAACAGGGAGATGGAAATAGAGCTTGCTCTGTCCATTCCACGCATTGACCTGGTATTGCAGTATTTCCAGGACCGGTGCACCCTTTCCTTATGTGTTGACTAAAAGCAGATTCCAAAAGTGTTTTTTGTCTTTGCTATTGTTTCTGTCTTTCTGAAGGGATCTCCCCTTTTAATCCCATTATTTCAACACCTGTTGGACAATGCATGAGTGATAATGAGCTCATTGATTAAATGCAATTAATGAATAGATTGCCACCTCTTGTTGTGTGTCGTCTGTGTTTCTGTGTTTCCGGCATTTCACATTGGAACACCTCATTCACCTTCCTTGTCTTCTCTCCGCCCTCCCTTTTAGGTAAGTTAAAGAGCTGCACCTGAGCCAGCCACTGATTGATTGATTGATTGATTGATTGATTGATTGATTGATTGATTGATGCAGCACAACAGTCAAATAGTGGAGTGGAGTAGGGGAACAGCAAACAGCCAATAAAGCAGCCCGCCCGCTCGCCTGCCCGCCACAATGGACCTACCTGTGTACACTAGATGGATGTGATGGAATGTACTGTCGTCCCTACATTTCAAGAAGAAGTAAGAATTGCAGTTGCAACAAAGCCTTGCTTGCCTACAAAGAGAGCAGCAATTTGGATTTGTTACTATGTTACCTAGAAGAATAACAAACTGTGCAAGGATGGAGGTTGTAGGAGCAAGGAGAAGTTGTCTGTAAAGTTGGTGGATGCCTATTTTCCATTTTGCAGTCCCTTGTCTCCCTCTTGTGGCCTCCTGGAGGCAACTAGCTGTGCAAAAAAAAGACAGCCTGGCGGCCGGCTGTTGCAGTGTTGCCCTCTCAGGCAACACTGAGTGACTGACTGAGCCTCACCGTCTTATATAAAGTTCAGACGGAACTTTGCACGTGTCATAGTGGAGCCCTCAGGATTCCAGAGCCAGCTTTCTGACATCATAATGGGGCCTCAGAGATAAAAGCCTGGGCCCAGGCAGTGTTGGTCAGTGCTGCTCAGCAGGCAGCACTGGACTGGACTGGATTACAGCTGATACAAGGTGTGAAGGAACAAGGGGTGGCTGTGGGCATGCACTTGCTGCCGCTGCCAGTGTTTATCTGCATGGCAGCAGGGCATTTGGGCGTTGCCAGGAAGGCGTTTTTATGTAGATTCCTCCTCTTTCAGCACTGCATTGTGGTGCAAGCAAAAGAAGCAAATCCTGTCTGGCTTCCTCTCCGGCCTTTATTCACCTCCCGTGTAGCTGTGAGTGTGTGAGCCTGCAGGGCCCCATGGAATTGCCTAGAAGTAGGCTGAATCGCTGCAAGGGCTGAACAGCAGTATCGGGCAGGCTCGGGCAACGCGCGGCCCGTTCGGGTTATCGCTTCTCGGCCTTTTGGCTAAGATCAAGTGTAGTATCTGTTCTTATCAGTTTAATATCTGATACGTCCCCTATCTGGGGACCATATATTAAATGGATTTTTAGAACAGGGAGATGGAAATAGAGCTTGCTCTGTCCACTCCACGCATTGACCTGGTATTGCAGTATTTCCAGGACCGGTGCACCCTTTCCTTATGTGTTGACTAAAAGCAGATTCCAAAAGTGTTTTTTGTCTTTGCTATTGTTTCTGTCTTTCTGAAGGGATCTCCCCTTTTAATCCCATTATTTCAACACCTGTTGGACAATGCATGAGTGATAATGAGCTCATTGATTAAATGCAATTAATGAATAGATTGCCACCTCTTGTTGTGTGTCGTCTGTGTTTCTGTGTTTCCGGCATTTCACATTGGAACACCTCATTCACCTTCCTTGTCTTCTCTCCGCCCTCCCTTTTAGGTAAGTTAAAGAGCTGCACCTGAGCCAGCCACTGATTGATTGATTGATTGATTGATTGATTGATTGATTGATGCAGCACAACAGTCAAATAGTGGAGTGGAGTAGGGGAACAGCAAACAGCCAATAAAGCAGCCCGCCCGCTCGCCTGCCCGCCACAATGGACCTACCTGTGTACACTAGATGGATGTGATGGAATGTACTGTCGTCCCTACATTTCAAGAAGAAGTAAGAATTGCAGTTGCAACAAAGCCTTGCTTGCCTACAAAGAGAGCAGCAATTTGGATTTGTTACTATGTTACCTAGAAGAATAACAAACTGTGCAAGGATGGAGGTTGTAGGAGCAAGGAGAAGTTGTCTGTAAAGTTGGTGGATGCCTATTTTCCATTTTGCAGTCCCTTGTCTCCCTCTTGTGGCCTCCTGGAGGCAACTAGCTGTGCAAAAAAAAGACAGCCTGGCGGCCGGCTGTTGCAGTGTTGCCCTCTCAGGCAACACTGAGTGACTGACTGAGCCTCACCGTCTTATATAAAGTTCAGACGGAACTTTGCACGTGTCATAGTGGAGCCCTCAGGATTCCAGAGCCAGCTTTCTGACATCATAATGGGGCCTCAGAGATAAAAGCCTGGGCCCAGGCAGTGTTGGTCAGTGCTGCTCAGCAGGCAGCACTGGACTGGACTGGATTACAGCTGATACAAGGTGTGAAGGAACAAGGGGTGGCTGTGGGCATGCACTTGCTGCCGCTGCCAGTGTTTATCTGCATGGCAGCAGGGCATTTGGGCGTTGCCAGGAAGGCGTTTTTATGTAGATTCCTCCTCTTTCAGCACTGCATTGTGGTGCAAGCAAAAGAAGCAAATCCTGTCTGGCTTCCTCTCCGGCCTTTATTCACCTCCCGTGTAGCTGTGAGTGTGTGAGCCTGCAGGGCCCCATGGAATTGCCTAGAAGTAGGCTGAATCGCTGCAAGGGCTGAACAGCAGTATCGGGCAGGCTCGGGCAACGCGCGGCCCGTTCGGGTTATCGCTTCTCGGCCTTTTGGCTAAGATCAAGTGTAGTATCTGTTCTTATCAGTTTAATATCTGATACGTCCCCTATCTGGGGACCATATATTAAATGGATTTTTAGAACAGGGAGATGGAAATAGAGCTTGCTCTGTCCACTCCACGCATTGACCTGGTATTGCAGTATTTCCAGGACCGGTGCACCCTTTCCTTATGTGTTTATGTGTTGACTAAAAGCAGATTCCAAAAGTGTTTTTTGTCTTTGCTATTGTTTCTGTCTTTCTGAAGGGATCTCCCCTTTTAATCCCATTATTTCAACACCTGTTGGACAATGCATGAGTGATAATGAGCTCATTGATTAAATGCAATTAATGAATAGATTGCCACCTCTTGTTGTGTGTCGTCTGTGTTTCTGTGTTTCCGGCATTTCACATTGGAACACCTCATTCACCTTCCTTGTCTTCTCTCCGCCCTCCCTTTTAGGTAAGTTAAAGAGCTGCACCTGAGCCAGCCACTGATTGATTGATTGATTGATTGATTGATTGATTGATTGATTGATTGATTGATTGATTGATTGATGCAGCACAACAGTCAAATAGTGGAGTGGAGTAGGGGAACAGCAAACAGCCAATAAAGCAGCCCGCCCGCTCGCCTGCCCGCCACAATGGACCTACCTGTGTACACTAGATGGATGTGATGGAATGTACTGTCGTCCCTACATTTCAAGAAGAAGTAAGAATTGCAGTTGCAACAAAGCCTTGCTTGCCTACAAAGAGAGCAGCAATTTGGATTTGTTACTATGTTACCTAGAAGAATAACAAACTGTGCAAGGATGGAGGTTGTAGGAGCAAGGAGAAGTTGTCTGTAAAGTTGGTGGATGCCTATTTTCCATTTTGCAGTCCCTTGTCTCCCTCTTGTGGCCTCCTGGAGGCAACTAGCTGTGCAAAAAAAAGACAGCCTGGCGGCCGGCTGTTGCAGTGTTGCCCTCTCAGGCAACACTGAGTGACTGACTGAGCCTCACCGTCTTATATAAAGTTCAGACGGAACTTTGCACGTGTCATAGTGGAGCCCTCAGGATTCCAGAGCCAGCTTTCTGACATCATAATGGGGCCTCAGAGATAAAAGCCTGGGCCCAGGCAGTGTTGGTCAGTGCTGCTCAGCAGGCAGCACTGGACTGGACTGGATTACAGCTGATACAAGGTGTGAAGGAACAAGGGGTGGCTGTGGGCATGCACTTGCTGCCGCTGCCAGTGTTTATCTGCATGGCAGCAGGGCATTTGGGCGTTGCCAGGAAGGCGTTTTTATGTAGATTCCTCCTCTTTCAGCACTGCATTGTGGTGCAAGCAAAAGAAGCAAATCCTGTCTGGCTTCCTCTCCGGCCTTTATTCACCTCCCGTGTAGCTGTGAGTGTGTGAGCCTGCAGGGCCCCATGGAATTGCCTAGAAGTAGGCTGAATCGCTGCAAGGGCTGAACAGCAGTATCGGGCAGGCTCGGGCAACGCGCGGCCCGTTCGGGTTATCGCTTCTCGGCCTTTTGGCTAAGATCAGGTGTAGTATCTGTTCTTATCAGTTTAATATCTGATACGTCCCCTATCTGGGGACCATATATTAAATGGATTTTTAGAACAGGGAGATGGAAATAGAGCTTGCTCTGTCCACTCCACGCATTGACCTGGTATTGCAGTATTTCCAGGACCGGTGCACCCTTTCCTTATGTGTTGACTAAAAGCAGATTCCAAAAGTGTTTTTTGTCTTTGCTATTGTTTCTGTCTTTCTGAAGGGATCTCCCCTTTTAATCCCATTATTTCAACACCTGTTGGACAATGCATGAGTGATAATGAGCTCATTGATTAAATGCAATTAATGAATAGATTGCCACCTCTTGTTGTGTGTCGTCTGTGTTTCTGTGTTTCCGGCATTTCACATTGGAACACCTCATTCACCTTCCTTGTCTTCTCTCCGCCCTCCCTTTTAGGTAAGTTAAAGAGCTGCACCTGAGCCAGCCACTGATTGATTGATTGATTGATTGATTGATTGATTGATTGATTGATTGATGCAGCACAACAGTCAAATAGTGGAGTGGAGTAGGGGAACAGCAAACAGCCAATAAAGCAGCCCGCCCGCTCGCCTGCCCGCCACAATGGACCTACCTGTGTACACTAGATGGATGTGATGGAATGTACTGTCGTCCCTACATTTCAAGAAGAAGTAAGAATTGCAGTTGCAACAAAGCCTTGCTTGCCTACAAAGAGAGCAGCAATTTGGATTTGTTACTATGTTACCTAGAAGAATAACAAACTGTGCAAGGATGGAGGTTGTAGGAGCAAGGAGAAGTTGTCTGTAAAGTTGGTGGATGCCTATTTTCCATTTTGCAGTCCCTTGTCTCCCTCTTGTGGCCTCCTGGAGGCAACTAGCTGTGCAAAAAAAAGACAGCCTGGCGGCCGGCTGTTGCAGTGTTGCCCTCTCAGGCAACACTGAGTGACTGACTGAGCCTCACCGTCTTATATAAAGTTCAGACGGAACTTTGCACGTGTCATAGTGGAGCCCTCAGGATTCCAGAGCCAGCTTTCTGACATCATAATGGGGCCTCAGAGATAAAAGCCTGGGCCCAGGCAGTGTTGGTCAGTGCTGCTCAGCAGGCAGCACTGGACTGGACTGGATTACAGCTGATACAAGGTGTGAAGGAACAAGGGGTGGCTGTGGGCATGCACTTGCTGCCGCTGCCAGTGTTTATCTGCATGGCAGCAGGGCATTTGGGCGTTGCCAGGAAGGCGTTTTTATGTAGATTCCTCCTCTTTCAGCACTGCATTGTGGTGCAAGCAAAAGAAGCAAATCCTGTCTGGCTTCCTCTCCGGCCTTTATTCACCTCCCGTGTAGCTGTGAGTGTGTGAGCCTGCAGGGCCCCATGGAATTGCCTAGAAGTAGGCTGAATCGCTGCAAGGGCTGAACAGCAGTATCGGGCAGGCTCGGGCAACGCGCGGCCCGTTCGGGTTATCGCTTCTCGGCCTTTTGGCTAAGATCAAGTGTAGTATCTGTTCTTATCAGTTTAATATCTGATACGTCCCCTATCTGGGGACCATATATTAAATGGATTTTTAGAACAGGGAGATGGAAATAGAGCTTGCTCTGTCCACTCCACGCATTGACCTGGTATTGCAGTATTTCCAGGACCGGTGCACCCTTTCCTTATGTGTTGACTAAAAGCAGATTCCAAAAGTGTTTTTTGTCTTTGCTATTGTTTCTGTCTTTCTGAAGGGATCTCCCCTTTTAATCCCATTATTTCAACACCTGTTGGACAATGCATGAGTGATAATGAGCTCATTGATTAAATGCAATTAATGAATAGATTGCCACCTCTTGTTGTGTGTCGTCTGTGTTTCTGTGTTTCCGGCATTTCACATTGGAACACCTCATTCACCTTCCTTGTCTTCTCTCCGCCCTCCCTTTTAGGTAAGTTAAAGAGCTGCACCTGAGCCAGCCACTGATTGATTGATTGATTGATTGATTGATTGATTGATTGATTGATTGATTGATTGATTGATTGATTGATTGATTGATGCAGCACAACAGTCAAATAGTGGAGTGGAGTAGGGGAACAGCAAACAGCCAATAAAGCAGCCCGCCCGCTCGCCTGCCCGCCACAATGGACCTACCTGTGTACACTAGATGGATGTGATGGAATGTACTGTCGTCCCTACATTTCAAGAAGAAGTAAGAATTGCAGTTGCAACAAAGCCTTGCTTGCCTACAAAGAGAGCAGCAATTTGGATTTGTTACTATGTTACCTAGAAGAATAACAAACTGTGCAAGGATGGAGGTTGTAGGAGCAAGGAGCAGTTGTCTGTAAAGTTGGTGGATGCCTATTTTCCATTTTGCAGTCCCTTGTCTCCCTCTTGTGGCCTCCTGGAGGCAACTAGCTGTGCAAAAAAAAGACAGCCTGGCGGCCGGCTGTTGCAGTGTTGCCCTCTCAGGCAACACTGAGTGACTGACTGAGCCTCACCGTCTTATATAAAGTTCAGACGGAACTTTGCACGTGTCATAGTGGAGCCCTCAGGATTCCAGAGCCAGCTTTCTGACATCATAATGGGGCCTCAGAGATAAAAGCCTGGGCCCAGGCAGTGTTGGTCAGTGCTGCTCAGCAGGCAGCACTGGACTGGACTGGATTACAGCTGATACAAGGTGTGAAGGAACAAGGGGTGGCTGTGGGCATGCACTTGCTGCCGCTGCCAGTGTTTATCTGCATGGCAGCAGGGCATTTGGGCGTTGCCAGGAAGGCGTTTTTATGTAGATTCCTCCTCTTTCAGCACTGCATTGTGGTGCAAGCAAAAGAAGCAAATCCTGTCTGGCTTCCTCTCCGGCCTTTATTCACCTCCCGTGTAGCTGTGAGTGTGTGAGCCTGCAGGGCCCCATGGAATTGCCTAGAAGTAGGCTGAATCGCTGCAAGGGCTGAACAGCAGTATCGGGCAGGCTCGGGCAACGCGCGGCCCGTTCGGGTTATCGCTTCTCGGCCTTTTGGCTAAGATCAAGTGTAGTATCTGTTCTTATCAGTTTAATATCTGATACGTCCCCTATCTGGGGACCATATATTAAATGGATTTTTAGAACAGGGAGATGGAAATAGAGCTTGCTCTGTCCACTCCACGCATTGACCTGGTATTGCAGTATTTCCAGGACCGGTGCACCCTTTCCTTATGTGTTGACTAAAAGCAGATTCCAAAAGTGTTTTTTGTCTTTGCTATTGTTTCTGTCTTTCTGAAGGGATCTCCCCTTTTAATCCCATTATTTCAACACCTGTTGGACAATGCATGAGTGATAATGAGCTCATTGATTAAATGCAATTAATGAATAGATTGCCACCTCTTGTTGTGTGTCGTCTGTGTTTCTGTGTTTCCGGCATTTCACATTGGAACACCTCATTCACCTTCCTTGTCTTCTCTCCGCCCTCCCTTTTAGGTAAGTTAAAGAGCTGCACCTGAGCCAGCCACTGATTGATTGATTGATTGATTGATTGATTGATTGATTGATTGATTGATTGATTGATTGATGCAGCACAACAGTCAAATAGTGGAGTGGAGTAGGGGAACAGCAAACAGCCAATAAAGCAGCCCGCCCGCTCGCCTGCCCGCCACAATGGACCTACCTGTGTACACTAGATGGATGTGATGGAATGTACTGTCGTCCCTACATTTCAAGAAGAAGTAAGAATTGCAGTTGCAACAAAGCCTTGCTTGCCTACAAAGAGAGCAGCAATTTGGATTTGTTACTATGTTACCTAGAAGAATAACAAACTGTGCAAGGATGGAGGTTGTAGGAGCAAGGAGAAGTTGTCTGTAAAGTTGGTGGATGCCTATTTTCCATTTTGCAGTCCCTTGTCTCCCTCTTGTGGCCTCCTGGAGGCAACTAGCTGTGCAAAAAAAAGACAGCCTGGCGGCCGGCTGTTGCAGTGTTGCCCTCTCAGGCAACACTGAGTGACTGACTGAGCCTCACCGTCTTATATAAAGTTCAGACGGAACTTTGCACGTGTCATAGTGGAGCCCTCAGGATTCCAGCCTCAGAGATAAAAGCCTGGGCCCAGGCAGTGTTGGTCAGTGCTGCTCAGCAGGCAGCACTGGACTGGACTGGATTACAGCTGATACAAGGTGTGAAGGAACAAGGGGTGGCTGTGGGCATGCACTTGCTGCCGCTGCCAGTGTTTATCTGCATGGCAGCAGGGCATTTGGGCGTTGCCAGGAAGGCGTTTTTATGTAGATTCCTCCTCTTTCAGCACTGCATTGTGGTGCAAGCAAAAGAAGCAAATCCTGTCTGGCTTCCTCTCCGGCCTTTATTCACCTCCCGTGTAGCTGTGAGTGTGTGAGCCTGCAGGGCCCCATGGAATTGCCTAGAAGTAGGCTGAATCGCTGCAAGGGCTGAACAGCAGTATCGGGCAGGCTCGGGCAACGCGCGGCCCGTTCGGGTTATCGCTTCTCGGCCTTTTGGCTAAGATCAAGTGTAGTATCTGTTCTTATCAGTTTAATATCTGATACGTCCCCTATCTGGGGACCATATATTAAATGGATTTTTAGAACAGGGAGATGGAAATAGAGCTTGCTCTGTCCACTCCACGCATTGACCTGGTATTGCAGTATTTCCAGGACCGGTGCACCCTTTCCTTATGTGTTGACTAAAAGCAGATTCCAAAAGTGTTTTTTGTCTTTGCTATTGTTTCTGTCTTTCTGAAGGGATCTCCCCTTTTAATCCCATTATTTCAACACCTGTTGGACAATGCATGAGTGATAATGAGCTCATTGATTAAATGCAATTAATGAATAGATTGCCACCTCTTGTTGTGTGTCGTCTGTGTTTCTGTGTTTCCGGCATTTCACATTGGAACACCTCATTCACCTTCCTTGTCTTCTCTCCGCCCTCCCTTTTAGGTAAGTTAAAGAGCTGCACCTGAGCCAGCCACTGATTGATTGATTGATTGATTGATTGATTGATTGATTGATTGATTGATTGATTGATTGATGCAGCACAACAGTCAAATAGTGGAGTGGAGTAGGGGAACAGCAAACAGCCAATAAAGCAGCCCGCCCGCTCGCCTGCCCGCCACAATGGACCTACCTGTGTACACTAGATGGATGTGATGGAATGTACTGTCGTCCCTACATTTCAAGAAGAAGTAAGAATTGCAGTTGCAACAAAGCCTTGCTTGCCTACAAAGAGAGCAGCAATTTGGATTTGTTACTATGTTACCTAGAAGAATAACAAACTGTGCAAGGATGGAGGTTGTAGGAGCAAGGAGAAGTTGTCTGTAAAGTTGGTGGATGCCTATTTTCCATTTTGCAGTCCCTTGTCTCCCTCTTGTGGCCTCCTGGAGGCAACTAGCTGTGCAAAAAAAAGACAGCCTGGCGGCCGGCTGTTGCAGTGTTGCCCTCTCAGGCAACACTGAGTGACTGACTGAGCCTCACCGTCTTATATAAAGTTCAGACGGAACTTTGCACGTGTCATAGTGGAGCCCTCAGGATTCCAGAGCCAGCTTTCTGACATCATAATGGGGCCTCAGAGATAAAAGCCTGGGCCCAGGCAGTGTTGGTCAGTGCTGCTCAGCAGGCAGCACTGGACTGGACTGGATTACAGCTGATACAAGGTGTGAAGGAACAAGGGGTGGCTGTGGGCATGCACTTGCTGCCGCTGCCAGTGTTTATCTGCATGGCAGCAGGGCATTTGGGCGTTGCCAGGAAGGCGTTTTTATGTAGATTCCTCCTCTTTCAGCACTGCATTGTGGTGCAAGCAAAAGAAGCAAATCCTGTCTGGCTTCCTCTCC
The DNA here is from genome assembly GCF_050947455.1 of Rhinoderma darwinii. Lineage (NCBI taxonomy): Eukaryota > Metazoa > Chordata > Amphibia > Anura > Rhinodermatidae > Rhinoderma > Rhinoderma darwinii. Next base: position 263,155 of record NW_027461767.1, read on the forward strand.
GGCCTTTATTCACCTCCCGTGTAGCTGTGAGTGTGTGAGCCTGCAGGGCCCCATGGAATTGCCTAGAAGTAGGCTGAATCGCTGCAAGGGCTGAACAGCAGTATCGGGCAGGCTCGGGCAACGCGCGGCCCGTTCGGGTTATCGCTTCTCGGCCTTTTGGCTAAGATCAAGTGTAGTATCTGTTCTTATCAGTTTAATATCTGATACGTCCCCTATCTGGGGACCATATATTAAATGGATTTTTAGAACAGGGAGATGGAAATAGAGCTTGCTCTGTCCACTCCACGCATTGACCTGGTATTGCAGTATTTCCAGGACCGGTGCACCCTTTCCTTATGTGTTGACTAAAAGCAGATTCCAAAAGTGTTTTTTGTCTTTGCTATTGTTTCTGTCTTTCTGAAGGGATCTCCCCTTTTAATCCCATTATTTCAACACCTGTTGGACAATGCATGAGTGATAATGAGCTCATTGATTAAATGCAATTAATGAATAGATTGCCACCTCTTGTTGTGTGTCGTCTGTGTTTCTGTGTTTCCGGCATTTCACATTGGAACACCTCATTCACCTTCCTTGTCTTCTCTCCGCCCTCCCTTTTAGGTAAGTTAAAGAGCTGCACCTGAGCCAGCCACTGATTGATTGATTGATTGATTGATTGATTGATTGATTGATTGATTGATTGATTGATGCAGCACAACAGTCAAATAGTGGAGTGGAGTAGGGGAACAGCAAACAGCCAATAAAGCAGCCCGCCCGCTCGCCTGCCCGCCACAATGGACCTACCTGTGTACACTAGATGGATGTGATGGAATGTACTGTCGTCCCTACATTTCAAGAAGAAGTAAGAATTGCAGTTGCAACAAAGCCTTGCTTGCCTACAAAGAGAGCAGCAATTTGGATTTGTTACTATGTTACCTAGAAGAATAACAAACTGTGCAAGGATGGAGGTTGTAGGAGCAAGGAGAAGTTGTCTGTAAAGTTGGTGGATGCCTATTTTCCATTTTGCAGTCCCTTGTCTCCCTCTTGTGGCCTCCTGGAGGCAACTAGCTGTGCAAAAAAAAGACAGCCTGGCGGCCGGCTGTTGCAGTGTTGCCCTCTCAGGCAACACTGAGTGACTGACTGAGCCTCACCGTCTTATATAAAGTTCAGACGGAACTTTGCACGTGTCATAGTGGAGCCCTCAGGATTCCAGAGCCAGCTTTCTGACATCATAATGGGGCCTCAGAGATAAAAGCCTGGGCCCAGGCAGTGTTGGTCAGTGCTGCTCAGCAGGCAGCACTGGACTGGACTGGATTACAGCTGATACAAGGTGTGAAGGAACAAGGGGTGGCTGTGGGCATGCACTTGCTGCCGCTGCCAGTGTTTATCTGCATGGCAGCAGGGCATTTGGGCGTTGCCAGGAAGGCGTTTTTATGTAGATTCCTCCTCTTTCAGCACTGCATTGTGGTGCAAGCAAAAGAAGCAAATCCTGTCTGGCTTCCTCTCCGGCCTTTATTCACCTCCCGTGTAGCTGTGAGTGTGTGAGCCTGCAGGGCCCCATGGAATTGCCTAGAAGTAGGCTGAATCGCTGCAAGGGCTGAACAGCAGTATCGGGCAGGCTCGGGCAACGCGCGGCCCGTTCGGGTTATCGCTTCTCGGCCTTTTGGCTAAGATCAAGTGTAGTATCTGTTGTTATCAGTTTAATATCTGATACGTCCCCTATCTGGGGACCATATATTAAATGGATTTTTAGAACAGGGAGATGGAAATAGAGCTTGCTCTGTCCACTCCACGCATTGACCTGGTATTGCAGTATTTCCAGGACCGGTGCACCCTTTCCTTATGTGTTGACTAAAAGCAGATTCCAAAAGTGTTTTTTGTCTTTGCTATTGTTTCTGTCTTTCTGAAGGGATCTCCCCTTTTAATCCCATTATTTCAACACCTGTTGGACAATGCATGAGTGATAATGAGCTCATTGATTAAATGCAATTAATGAATAGATTGCCACCTCTTGTTGTGTGTCGTCTGTGTTTCTGTGTTTCCGGCATTTCACATTGGAACACCTCATTCACCTTCCTTGTCTTCTCTCCGCCCTCCCTTTTAGGTAAGTTAAAGAGCTGCACCTGAGCCAGCCACTGATTGATTGATTGATTGATTGATTGATTGATTGATTGATTGATTGATTGATTGATTGATGCAGCACAACAGTCAAATAGTGGAGTGGAGTAGGGGAACAGCAAACAGCCAATAAAGCAGCCCGCCCGCTCGCCTGCCCGCCACAATGGACCTACCTGTGTACACTAGATGGATGTGATGGAATGTACTGTCGTCCCTACATTTCAAGGTCGTCCCTACATTTCAAGAAGAAGTAAGAATTGCAGTTGCAACAAAGCCTTGCTTGCCTACAAAGAGAGCAGCAATTTGGATTTGTTACTATGTTACCTAGAAGAATAACAAACTGTGCAAGGATGGAGGTTGTAGGAGCAAGGAGAAGTTGTCTGTAAAGTTGGTGGATGCCTATTTTCCATTTTGCAGTCCCTTGTCTCCCTCTTGTGGCCTCCTGGAGGCAACTAGCTGTGCAAAAAAAAGACAGCCTGGCGGCCGGCTGTTGCAGTGTTGCCCTCTCAGGCAACACTGAGTGACTGACTGAGCCTCACCGTCTTATATAAAGTTCAGACGGAACTTTGCACGTGTCATAGTGGAGCCCTCAGGATTCCAGAGCCAGCTTTCTGACATCATAATGGGGCCTCAGAGATAAAAGCCTGGGCCCAGGCAGTGTTGGTCAGTGCTGCTCAGCAGGCAGCACTGGACTGGACTGGATTACAGCTGATACAAGGTGTGAAGGAACAAGGGGTGGCTGTGGGCATGCACTTGCTGCCGCTGCCAGTGTTTATCTGCATGGCAGCAGGGCATTTGGGCGTTGCCAGGAAGGCGTTTTTATGTAGATTCCTCCTCTTTCAGCACTGCATTGTGGTGCAAGCAAAAGAAGCAAATCCTGTCTGGCTTCCTCTCCGGCCTTTATTCACCTCCCGTGTAGCTGTGAGTGTGTGAGCCTGCAGGGCCCCATGGAATTGCCTAGAAGTAGGCTGAATCGCTGCAAGGGCTGAACAGCAGTATCGGGCAGGCTCGGGCAACGCGCGGCCCGTTCGGGTTATCGCTTCTCGGCCTTTTGGCTAAGATCAAGTGTAGTATCTGTTCTTATCAGTTTAATATCTGATACGTCCCCTATCTGGGGACCATATATTAAATGGATTTTTAGAACAGGGAGATGGAAATAGAGCTTGCTCTGTCCACTCCACGCATTGACCTGGTATTGCAGTATTTCCAGGACCGGTGCACCCTTTCCTTATGTGTTGACTAAAAGCAGATTCCAAAAGTGTTTTTTGTCTTTGCTATTGTTTCTGTCTTTCTGAAGGGATCTCCCCTTTTAATCCCATTATTTCAACACCTGTTGGACAATGCATGAGTGATAATGAGCTCATTGATTAAATGCAATTAATGAATAGATTGCCACCTCTTGTTGTGTGTCGTCTGTGTTTCTGTGTTTCCGGCATTTCACATTGGAACACCTCATTCACCTTCCTTGTCTTCTCTCCGCCCTCCCTTTTAGGTAAGTTAAAGAGCTGCACCTGAGCCAGCCACTGATTGATTGATTGATTGATTGATTGATTGATTGATTGATTGATTGATTGATTGATTGATTGATTGATGCAGCACAACAGTCAAATAGTGGAGTGGAGTAGGGGAACAGCAAACAGCCAATAAAGCAGCCCGCCCGCTCGCCTGCCCGCCACAATGGACCTACCTGTGTACACTAGATGGATGTGATGGAATGTACTGTCGTCCCTACATTTCAAGAAGAAGTAAGAATTGCAGTTGCAACAAAGCCTTGCTTGCCTACAAAGAGAGCAGCAATTTGGATTTGTTACTATGTTACCTAGAAGAATAACAAACTGTGCAAGGATGGAGGTTGTAGGAGCAAGGAGAAGTTGTCTGTAAAGTTGGTGGATGCCTATTTTCCATTTTGCAGTCCCTTGTCTCCCTCTTGTGGCCTCCTGGAGGCAACTAGCTGTGCAAAAAAAAGACAGCCTGGCGGCCGGCTGTTGCAGTGTTGCCCTCTCAGGCAACACTGAGTGACTGACTGAGCCTCACCGTCTTATATAAAGTTCAGACGGAACTTTGCACGTGTCATAGTGGAGCCCTCAGGATTCCAGAGCCAGCTTTCTGACATCATAATGGGGCCTCAGAGATAAAAGCCTGGGCCCAGGCAGTGTTGGTCAGTGCTGCTCAGCAGGCAGCACTGGACTGGACTGGATTACAGCTGATACAAGGTGTGAAGGAACAAGGGGTGGCTGTGGGCATGCACTTGCTGCCGCTGCCAGTGTTTATCTGCATGGCAGCAGGGCATTTGGGCGTTGCCAGGAAGGCGTTTTTATGTAGATTCCTCCTCTTTCAGCACTGCATTGTGGTGCAAGCAAAAGAAGCAAATCCTGTCTGGCTTCCTCTCCGGCCTTTATTCACCTCCCGTGTAGCTGTGAGTGTGTGAGCCTGCAGGGCCCCATGGAATTGCCTAGAAGTAGGCTGAATCGCTGCAAGGGCTGAACAGCAGTATCGGGCAGGCTCGGGCAACGCGCGGCCCGTTCGGGTTATCGCTTCTCGGCCTTTTGGCTAAGATCAAGTGTAGTATCTGTTCTTATCAGTTTAATATCTGATACGTCCCCTATCTGGGGACCATATATTAAATGGATTTTTAGAACAGGGAGATGGAAATAGAGCTTGCTCTGTCCACTCCACGCATTGACCTGGTATTGCAGTATTTCCAGGACCGGTGCACCCTTTCCTTATGTGTTGACTAAAAGCAGATTCCAAAAGTGTTTTTTGTCTTTGCTATTGTTTCTGTCTTTCTGAAGGGATCTCCCCTTTTAATCCCATTATTTCAACACCTGTTGGACAATGCATGAGTGATAATGAGCTCATTGATTAAATGCAATTAATGAATAGATTGCCACCTCTTGTTGTGTGTCGTCTGTGTTTCTGTGTTTCCGGCATTTCACATTGGAACACCTCATTCACCTTCCTTGTCTTCTCTCCGCCCTCCCTTTTAGGTAAGTTAAAGAGCTGCACCTGAGCCAGCCACTGATTGATTGATTGATTGATTGATTGATTGATTGATTGATTGATGCAGCACAACAGTCAAATAGTGGAGTGGAGTAGGGGAACAGCAAACAGCCAATAAAGCAGCCCGCCCGCTCGCCTGCCCGCCACAATGGACCTACCTGTGTACACTAGATGGATGTGATGGAATGTACTGTCGTCCCTACATTTCAAGAAGAAGTAAGAATTGCAGTTGCAACAAAGCCTTGCTTGCCTACAAAGAGAGCAGCAATTTGGATTTGTTACTATGTTACCTAGAAGAATAACAAACTGTGCAAGGATGGAGGTTGTAGGAGCAAGGAGAAGTTGTCTGTAAAGTTGGTGGATGCCTATTTTCCATTTTGCAGTCCCTTGTCTCCCTCTTGTGGCCTCCTGGAGGCAACTAGCTGTGCAAAAAAAAGACAGCCTGGCGGCCGGCTGTTGCAGTGTTGCCCTCTCAGGCAACACTGAGTGACTGACTGAGCCTCACCGTCTTATATAAAGTTCAGACGGAACTTTGCACGTGTCATAGTGGAGCCCTCAGGATTCCAGAGCCAGCTTTCTGACATCATAATGGGGCCTCAGAGATAAAAGCCTGGGCCCAGGCAGTGTTGGTCAGTGCTGCTCAGCAGGCAGCACTGGACTGGACTGGATTACAGCTGATACAAGGTGTGAAGGAACAAGGGGTGGCTGTGGGCATGCACTTGCTGCCGCTGCCAGTGTTTATCTGCATGGCAGCAGGGCATTTGGGCGTTGCCAGGAAGGCGTTTTTATGTAGATTCCTCCTCTTTCAGCACTGCATTGTGGTGCAAGCAAAAGAAGCAAATCCTGTCTGGCTTCCTCTCCGGCCTTTATTCACCTCCCGTGTAGCTGTGAGTGTGTGAGCCTGCAGGGCCCCATGGAATTGCCTAGAAGTAGGCTGAATCGCTGCAAGGGCTGAACAGCAGTATCGGGCAGGCTCGGGCAACGCGCGGCCCGTTCGGGTTATCGCTTCTCGGCCTTTTGGCTAAGATCAAGTGTAGTATCTGTTCTTATCAGTTTAATATCTGATACGTCCCCTATCTGGGGACCATATATTAAATGGATTTTTAGAACAGGGAGATGGAAATAGAGCTTGCTCTGTCCACTCCACGCATTGACCTGGTATTGCAGTATTTCCAGGACCGGTGCACCCTTTCCTTATGTGTTGACTAAAAGCAGATTCCAAAAGTGTTTTTTGTCTTTGCTATTGTTTCTGTCTTTCTGAAGGGATCTCCCCTTTTAATCCCATTATTTCAACACCTGTTGGACAATGCATGAGTGATAATGAGCTCATTGATTAAATGCAATTAATGAATAGATTGCCACCTCTTGTTGTGTGTCGTCTGTGTTTCTGTGTTTCCGGCATTTCACATTGGAACACCTCATTCACCTTCCTTGTCTTCTCTCCGCCCTCCCTTTTAGGTAAGTTAAAGAGCTGCACCTGAGCCAGCCACTGATTGATTGATTGATTGATTGATTGATTGATTGATTGATTGATTGATTGATTGATTGATTGATTGATGCAGCACAACAGTCAAATAGTGGAGTGGAGTAGGGGAACAGCAAACAGCCAATAAAGCAGCCCGCCCGCTCGCCTGCCCGCCACAATGGACCTACCTGTGTACACTAGATGGATGTGATGGAATGTACTGTCGTCCCTACATTTCAAGAAGAAGTAAGAATTGCAGTTGCAACAAAGCCTTGCTTGCCTACAAAGAGAGCAGCAATTTGGATTTGTTACTATGTTACCTAGAAGAATAACAAACTGTGCAAGGATGGAGGTTGTAGGAGCAAGGAGAAGTTGTCTGTAAAGTTGGTGGATGCCTATTTTCCATTTTGCAGTCCCTTGTCTCCCTCTTGTGGCCTCCTGGAGGCAACTAGCTGTGCAAAAAAAAGACAGCCTGGCGGCCGGCTGTTGCAGTGTTGCCCTCTCAGGCAACACTGAGTGACTGACTGAGCCTCACCGTCTTATATAAAGTTCAGACGGAACTTTGCACGTGTCATAGTGGAGCCCTCAGGATTCCAGAGCCAGCTTTCTGACATCATAATGGGGCCTCAGAGATAAAAGCCTGGGCCCAGGCAGTGTTGGTCAGTGCTGCTCAGCAGGCAGCACTGGACTGGACTGGATTACAGCTGATACAAGGTGTGAAGGAACAAGGGGTGGCTGTGGGCATGCACTTGCTGCCGCTGCCAGTGTTTATCTGCATGGCAGCAGGGCATTTGGGCGTTGCCAGGAAGGCGTTTTTATGTAGATTCCTCCTCTTTCAGCACTGCATTGTGGTGCAAGCAAAAGAAGCAAATCCTGTCTGGCTTCCTCTCCGGCCTTTATTCACCTCCCGTGTAGCTGTGAGTGTGTGAGCCTGCAGGGCCCCATGGAATTGCCTAGAAGTAGGCTGAATCGCTGCAAGGGCTGAACAGCAGTATCGGGCAGGCTCGGGCAACGCGCGGCCCGTTCGGGTTATCGCTTCTCGGCCTTTTGGCTAAGATCAAGTGTAGTATCTGTTCTTATCAGTTTAATATCTGATACGTCCCCTATCTGGGGACCATATATTAAATGGATTTTTAGAACAGGGAGATGGAAATAGAGCTTGCTCTGTCCACTCCACGCATTGACCTGGTATTGCAGTATTTCCAGGACCGGTGCACCCTTTCCTTATGTGTTGACTAAAAGCAGATTCCAAAAGTGTTTTTTGTCTTTGCTATTGTTTCTGTCTTTCTGAAGGGATCTCCCCTTTTAATCCCATTATTTCAACACCTGTTGGACAATGCATGAGTGATAATGAGCTCATTGATTAAATGCAATTAATGAATAGATTGCCACCTCTTGTTGTGTGTCGTCTGTGTTTCTGTGTTTCCGGCATTTCACATTGGAACACCTCATTCACCTTCCTTGTCTTCTCTCCGCCCTCCCTTTTAGGTAAGTTAAAGAGCTGCACCTGAGCCAGCCACTGATTGATTGATTGATTGATTGATTGATTGATTGATTGATTGATTGATGCAGCACAACAGTCAAATAGTGGAGTGGAGTAGGGGAACAGCAAACAGCCAATAAAGCAGCCCGCCCGCTCGCCTGCCCGCCACAATGGACCTACCTGTGTACACTAGATGGATGTGATGGAATGTACTGTCGTCCCTACATTTCAAGAAGAAGTAAGAATTGCAGTTGCAACAAAGCCTTGCTTGCCTACAAAGAGAGCAGCAATTTGGATTTGTTACTATGTTACCTAGAAGAATAACAAACTGTGCAAGGATGGAGGTTGTAGGAGCAAGGAGAAGTTGTCTGTAAAGTTGGTGGATGCCTATTTTCCATTTTGCAGTCCCTTGTCTCCCTCTTGTGGCCTCCTGGAGGCAACTAGCTGTGCAAAAAAAAGACAGCCTGGCGGCCGGCTGTTGCAGTGTTGCCCTCTCAGGCAACACTGAGTGACTGACTGAGCCTCACCGTCTTATATAAAGTTCAGACGGAACTTTGCACGTGTCATAGTGGAGCCCTCAGGATTCCAGAGCCAGCTTTCTGACATCATAATGGGGCCTCAGAGATAAAAGCCTGGGCCCAGGCAGTGTTGGTCAGTGCTGCTCAGCAGGCAGCACTGGACTGGACTGGATTACAGCTGATACAAGGTGTGAAGGAACAAGGGGTGGCTGTGGGCATGCACTTGCTGCCGCTGCCAGTGTTTATCTGCATGGCAGCAGGGCATTTGGGCGTTGCCAGGAAGGCGTTTTTATGTAGATTCCTCCTCTTTCAGCACTGCATTGTGGTGCAAGCAAAAGAAGCAAATCCTGTCTGGCTTCCTCTCCGGCCTTTATTCACCTCCCGTGTAGCTGTGAGTGTGTGAGCCTGCAGGGCCCCATGGAATTGCCTAGAAGTAGGCTGAATCGCTGCAAGGGCTGAACAGCAGTATCGGGCAGGCTCGGGCAACGCGCGGCCCGTTCGGGTTATCGCTTCTCGGCCTTTTGGCTAAGATCAAGTGTAGTATCTGTTCTTATCAGTTTAATATCTGATACGTCCCCTATCTGGGGACCATATATTAAATGGATTTTTAGAACAGGGAGATGGAAATAGAGCTTGCTCTGTCCACTCCACGCATTGACCTGGTATTGCAGTATTTCCAGGACCGGTGCACCCTTTCCTTATGTGTTGACTAAAAGCAGATTCCAAAAGTGTTTTTTGTCTTTGCTATTGTTTCTGTCTTTCTGAAGGGATCTCCCCTTTTAATCCCATTATTTCAACACCTGTTGGACAATGCATGAGTGATAATGAGCTCATTGATTAAATGCAATTAATGAATAGATTGCCACCTCTTGTTGTGTGTCGTCTGTGTTTCTGTGTTTCCGGCATTTCACATTGGAACACCTCATTCACCTTCCTTGTCTTCTCTCCGCCCTCCCTTTTAGGTAAGTTAAAGAGCTGCACCTGAGCCAGCCACTGATTGATTGATTGATTGATTGATTGATTGATTGATTGATTGATTGATTGATTGATGCAGCACAACAGTCAAATAGTGGAGTGGAGTAGGGGAACAGCAAACAGCCAATAAAGCAGCCCGCCCGCTCGCCTGCCCGCCACAATGGACCTACCTGTGTACACTAGATGGATGTGATGGAATGTACTGTCGTCCCTACATTTCAAGAAGAAGTAAGAATTGCAGTTGCAACAAAGCCTTGCTTGCCTACAAAGAGAGCAGCAATTTGGATTTGTTACTATGTTACCTAGAAGAATAACAAACTGTGCAAGGATGGAGGTTGTAGGAGCAAGGAGAAGTTGTCTGTAAAGTTGGTGGATGCCTATTTTCCATTTTGCAGTCCCTTGTCTCCCTCTTGTGGCCTCCTGGAGGCAACTAGCTGTGCAAAAAAAAGACAGCCTGGCGACCGGCTGTTGCAGTGTTGCCCTCTCAGGCAACACTGAGTGACTGACTGAGCCTCACCGTCTTATATAAAGTTCAGACGGAACTTTGCACGTGTCATAGTGGAGCCCTCAGGATTCCAGAGCCAGCTTTCTGACATCATAATGGGGCCTCAGAGATAAAAGCCTGGGCCCAGGCAGTGTTGGTCAGTGCTGCTCAGCAGGCAGCACTGGACTGGACTGGATTACAGCTGATACAAGGTGTGAAGGAACAAGGGGTGGCTGTGGGCATGCACTTGCTGCCGCTGCCAGTGTTTATCTGCATGGCAGCAGGGCATTTGGGCGTTGCCAGGAAGGCGTTTTTATGTAGATTCCTCCTCTTTCAGCACTGCATTGTGGTGCAAGCAAAAGAAGCAAATCCTGTCTGGCTTCCTCTCCGGCCTTTATTCACCTCCCGTGTAGCTGTGAGTGTGTGAGCCTGCAGGGCCCCATGGAATTGCCTAGAAGTAGGCTGAATCGCTGCAAGGGCTGAACAGCAGTATCGGGCAGGCTCGGGCAACGCGCGGCCCGTTCGGGTTATCGCTTCTCGGCCTTTTGGCTAAGATCAAGTGTAGTATCTGTTCTTATCAGTTTAATATCTGATACGTCCCCTATCTGGGGACCATATATTAAATGGATTTTTAGAACAGGGAGATGGAAATAGAGCTTGCTCTGTCCACTCCACGCATTGACCTGGTATTGCAGTATTTCCAGGACCGGTGCACCCTTTCCTTATGTGTTGACTAAAAGCAGATTCCAAAAGTGTTTTTTGTCTTTGCTATTGTTTCTGTCTTCATGAAGGGATCTCCCCTTTTAATCCCATTATTTCAACACCTGTTGGACAATGCATGAGTGATAATGAGCTCATTGATTAAATGCAATTAATGAATAGATTGCCACCTCTTGTTGTGTGTCGTCTGTGTTTCTGTGTTTCCGGCATTTCACATTGGAACACCTCATTGAACACCTCATTCACCTTCCTTGTCTTCTCTCCGCCCTCCCTTTTAGGTAAGTTAAAGAGCTGCACCTGAGCCAGCCACTGATTGATTGATTGATTGATTGATTGATTGATTGATTGATTGATTGATTGATTGATGCAGCACAACAGTCAAATAGTGGAGTGGAGTAGGGGAACAGCAAACAGCCAATAAAGCAGCCCGCCCGCTCGCCTGCCCGCCACAATGGACCTACCTGTGTACACTAGATGGATGTGATGGAATGTACTGTCGTCCCTACATTTCAAGAAGAAGTAAGAATTGCAGTTGCAACAAAGCCTTGCTTGCCTACAAAGAGAGCAGCAATTTGGATTTGTTACTATGTTACCTAGAAGAATAACAAACTGTGCAAGGATGGAGGTTGTAGGAGCAAGGAGAAGTTGTCTGTAAAGTTGGTGGATGCCTATTTTCCATTTTGCAGTCCCTTGTCTCCCTCTTGTGGCCTCCTGGAGGCAACTAGCTGTGCAAAAAAAAGACAGCCTGGCGGCCGGCTGTTGCAGTGTTGCCCTCTCAGGCAACACTGAGTGACTGACTGAGCCTCACCGTCTTATATAAAGTTCAGACGGAACTTTGCACGTGTCATAGTGGAGCCCTCAGGATTCCAGAGCCAGCTTTCTGACATCATAATGGGGCCTCAGAGATAAAAGCCTGGGCCCAGGCAGTGTTGGTCAGTGCTGCTCAGCAGGCAGCACTGGACTGGACTGGATTACAGCTGATACAAGGTGTGAAGGAACAAGGGGTGGCTGTGGGCATGCACTTGCTGCCGCTGCCAGTGTTTATCTGCATGGCAGCAGGGCATTTGGGCGTTGCCAGGAAGGCGTTTTTATGTAGATTCCTCCTCTTTCAGCACTGCATTGTGGTGCAAGCAAAAGAAGCAAATCCTGTCTGGCTTCCTCTCCGGCCTTTATTCACCTCCCGTGTAGCTGTGAGTGTGTGAGCCTGCAGGGCCCCATGGAATTGCCTAGAAGTAGGCTGAATCGCTGCAAGGGCTGAACAGCAGTATCGGGCAGGCTCGGGCAACGCGCGGCCCGTTCGGGTTATCGCTTCTCGGCCTTTTGGCTAAGATCAAGTGTAGTATCTGTTCTTATCAGTTTAATATCTGATACGTCCCCTATCTGGGGACCATATATTAAATGGATTTTTAGAACAGGGAGATGGAAATAGAGCTTGCTCTGTCCACTCCACGCATTGACCTGGTATTGCAGTATTTCCAGGACCGGTGCACCCTTTCCTTATGTGTTGACTAAAAGCAGATTCCAAAAGTGTTTTTTGTCTTTGCTATTGTTTCTGTCTTTCTGAAGGGATCTCCCCTTTTAATCCCATTATTTCAACACCTGTTGGACAATGCATGAGTGATAATGAGCTCATTGATTAAATGCAATTAATGAATAGATTGCCACCTCTTGTTGTGTGTCGTCTGTGTTTCTGTGTTTCCGGCATTTCACATTGGAACACCTCATTCACCTTCCTTGTCTTCTCTCCGCCCTCCCTTTTAGGTAAGTTAAAGAGCTGCACCTGAGCCAGCCACTGATTGATTGATTGATTGATTGATTGATTGATTGATTGATTGATTGATTGATTGATTGATGCAGCACAACAGTCAAATAGTGGAGTGGAGTAGGGGAACAGCAAACAGCCAATAAAGCAGCCCGCCCGCTCGCCTGCCCGCCACAATGGACCTACCTGTGTACACTAGATGGATGTGATGGAATGTACTGTCGTCCCTACATTTCAAGAAGAAGTAAGAATTGCAGTTGCAACAAAGCCTTGCTTGCCTACAAAGAGAGCAGCAATTTGGATTTGTTACTATGTTACCTAGAAGAATAACAAACTGTGCAAGGATGGAGGTTGTAGGAGCAAGGAGAAGTTGTCTGTAAAGTTGGTGGATGCCTATTTTCCATTTTGCAGTCCCTTGTCTCCCTCTTGTGGCCTCCTGGAGGCAACTAGCTGTGCAAAAAAAAGACAGCCTGGCGGCCGGCTGTTGCAGTGTTGCCCTCTCAGGCAACACTGAGTGACTGACTGAGCCTCACCGTCTTATATAAAGTTCAGACGGAACTTTGCACGTGTCATAGTGGAGCCCTCAGGATTCCAGAGCCAGCTTTCTGACATCATAATGGGGCCTCAGAGATAAAAGCCTGGGCCCAGGCAGTGTTGGTCAGTGCTGCTCAGCAGGCAGCACTGGACTGGACTGGATTACAGCTGATACAAGGTGTGAAGGAACAAGGGGTGGCTGTGGGCATGCACTTGCTGCCGCTGCCAGTGTTTATCTGCATGGCAGCAGGGCATTTGGGCGTTGCCAGGAAGGCGTTTTTATGTAGATTCCTCCTCTTTCAGCACTGCATTGTGGTGCAAGCAAAAGAAGCAAATCCTGTCTGGCTTCCTCTCCGGCCTTTATTCACCTCCCGTGTAGCTGTGAGTGTGTGAGCCTGCAGGGCCCCATGGAATTGCCTAGAAGTAGGCTGAATCGCTGCAAGGGCTGAACAGCAGTATCGGGCAGGCTCGGGCAACGCGCGGCCCGTTCGGGTTATCGCTTCTCGGCCTTTTGGCTAAGATCAAGTGTAGTATCTGTTCTTATCAGTTTAATATCTGATACGTCCCCTATCTGGGGACCATATATTAAATGGATTTTTAGAACAGGGAGATGGAAATAGAGCTTGCTCTGTCCACTCCACGCATTGACCTGGTATTGCAGTATTTCCAGGACCGGTGCACCCTTTCCTTATGTGTTGACTAAAAGCAGATTCCAAAAGTGTTTTTTGTCTTTGCTATTGTTTCTGTCTTCATGAAGGGATCTCCCCTTTTAATCCCATTATTTCAACACCTGTTGGACAATGCATGAGTGATAATGAGCTCATTGATTAAATGCAATTAATGAATAGATTGCCACCTCTTGTTGTGTGTCGTCTGTGTTTCTGTGTTTCCGGCATTTCACATTGGAACACCTCATTCACCTTCCTTGTCTTCTCTCCGCCCTCCCTTTTAGGTAAGTTAAAGAGCTGCACCTGAGCCAGCCACTGATTGATTGATTGATTGATTGATTGATTGATTGATTGATTGATTGATTGATGCAGCACAACAGTCAAATAGTGGAGTGGAGTAGGGGAACAGCAAACAGCCAATAAAGCAGCCCGCCCGCTCGCCTGCCCGCCACAATGGACCTACCTGTGTACACTAGATGGATGTGATGGAATGTACTGTCGTCCCTACATTTCAAGAAGAAGTAAGAATTGCAGTTGCAACAAAGCCTTGCTTGCCTACAAAGAGAGCAGCAATTTGGATTTGTTACTATGTTACCTAGAAGAATAACAAACTGTGCAAGGATGGAGGTTGTAGGAGCAAGGAGAAGTTGTCTGTAAAGTTGGTGGATGCCTATTTTCCATTTTGCAGTCCCTTGTCTCCCTCTTGTGGCCTCCTGGAGGCAACTAGCTGTGCAAAAAAAAGACAGCCTGGCGGCCGGCTGTTGCAGTGTTGCCCTCTCAGGCAACACTGAGTGACTGACTGAGCCTCACCGTCTTATATAAAGTTCAGACGGAACTTTGCACGTGTCATAGTGGAGCCCTCAGGATTCCAGAGCCAGCTTTCTGACATCATAATGGGGCCTCAGAGATAAAAGCCTGGGCCCAGGCAGTGTTGGTCAGTGCTGCTCAGCAGGCAGCACTGGACTGGACTGGATTACAGCTGATACAAGGTGTGAAGGAACAAGGGGTGGCTGTGGGCATGCACTTGCTGCCGCTGCCAGTGTTTATCTGCATGGCAGCAGGGCATTTGGGCGTTGCCAGGAAGGCGTTTTTATGTAGATTCCTCCTCTTTCAGCACTGCATTGTGGTGCAAGCAAAAGAAGCAAATCCTGTCTGGCTTCCTCTCCGGCCTTTATTCACCTCCCGTGTAGCTGTGAGTGTGTGAGCCTGCAGGGCCCCATGGAATTGCCTAGAAGTAGGCTGAATCGCTGCAAGGGCTGAACAGCAGTATCGGGCAGGCTCGGGCAACGCGCGGCCCGTTCGGGTTATCGCTTCTCGGCCTTTTGGCTAAGATCAAGTGTAGTATCTGTTCTTATCAGTTTAATATCTGATACGTCCCCTATCTGGGGACCATATATTAAATGGATTTTTAGAACAGGGAGATGGAAATAGAGCTTGCTCTGTCCACTCCACGCATTGACCTGGTATTGCAGTATTTCCAGGACCGGTGCACCCTTTCCTTATGTGTTGACTAAAAGCAGATTCCAAAAGTGTTTTTTGTCTTTGCTATTGTTTCTGTCTTTCTGAAGGGATCTCCCCTTTTAATCCCATTATTTCAACACCTGTTGGACAATGCATGAGTGATAATGAGCTCATTGATTAAATGCAATTAATGAATAGATTGCCACCTCTTGTTGTGTGTCGTCTGTGTCACATTGGAACACCTCATTCACCTTCCTTGTCTTCTCTCCGCCCTCCCTTTTAGGTAAGTTAAAGAGCTGCACCTGAGCCAGCCACTGATTGATTGATTGATTGATTGATTGATTGATTGATTGATTGATTGATTGATGCAGCACAACAGTCAAATAGTGGAGTGGAGTAGGGGAACAGCAAACAGCCAATAAAGCAGCCCGCCCGCTCGCCTGCCCGCCACAATGGACCTACCTGTGTACACTAGATGGATGTGATGGAATGTACTGTCGTCCCTACATTTCAAGAAGAAGTAAGAATTGCAGTTGCAACAAAGCCTTGCTTGCCTACAAAGAGAGCAGCAATTTGGATTTGTTACTATGTTACCTAGAAGAATAACAAACTGTGCAAGGATGGAGGTTGTAGGAGCAAGGAGAAGTTGTCTGTAAAGTTGGTGGATGCCTATTTTCCATTTTGCAGTCCCTTGTCTCCCTCTTGTGGCCTCCTGGAGGCAACTAGCTGTGCAAAAAAAAGACAGCCTGGCGGCCGGCTGTTGCAGTGTTGCCCTCTCAGGCAACACTGAGTGACTGACTGAGCCTCACCGTCTTATATAAAGTTCAGACGGAACTTTGCACGTGTCATAGTGGAGCCCTCAGGATTCCAGAGCCAGCTTTCTGACATCATAATGGGGCCTCAGAGATAAAAGCCTGGGCCCAGGCAGTGTTGGTCAGTGCTGCTCAGCAGGCAGCACTGGACTGGACTGGATTACAGCTGATACAAGGTGTGAAGGAACAAGGGGTGGCTGTGGGCATGCACTTGCTGCCGCTGCCAGTGTTTATCTGCATGGCAGCAGGGCATTTGGGCGTTGCCAGGAAGGCGTTTTTATGTAGATTCCTCCTCTTTCAGCACTGCATTGTGGTGCAAGCAAAAGAAGCAAATCCTGTCTGGCTTCCTCTCCGGCCTTTATTCACCTCCCGTGTAGCTGTGAGTGTGTGAGCCTGCAGGGCCCCATGGAATTGCCTAGAAGTAGGCTGAATCGCTGCAAGGGCTGAACAGCAGTATCGGGCAGGCTCGGGCAACGCGCGGCCCGTTCGGGTTATCGCTTCTCGGCCTTTTGGCTAAGATCAAGTGTAGTATCTGTTCTTATCAGTTTAATATCTGATACGTCCCCTATCTGGGGACCATATATTAAATGGATTTTTAGAACAGGGAGATGGAAATAGAGCTTGCTCTGTCCACTCCACGCATTGACCTGGTATTGCAGTATTTCCAGGACCGGTGCACCCTTTCCTTATGTGTTGACTAAAAGCAGATTCCAAAAGTGTTTTTTGTCTTTGCTATTGTTTCTGTCTTTCTGAAGGGATCTCCCCTTTTAATCCCATTATTTCAACACCTGTTGGACAATGCATGAGTGATAATGAGCTCATTGATTAAATGCAATTAATGAATAGATTGCCACCTCTTGTTGTGTGTCGTCTGTGTTTCTGTGTTTCCGGCATTTCACATTGGAACACCTCATTCACCTTCCTTGTCTTCTCTCCGCCCTCCCTTTTAGGTAAGTTAAAGAGCTGCACCTGAGCCAGCCACTGATTGATTGATTGATTGATTGATTGATTGATTGATTGATTGATTGATTGATTGATTGATGCAGCACAACAGTCAAATAGTGGAGTGGAGTAGGGGAACAGCAAACAGCCAATAAAGCAGCCCGCCCGCTCGCCTGCCCGCCACAATGGACCTACCTGTGTACACTAGATGGATGTGATGGAATGTACTGTCGTCCCTACATTTCAAGAAGAAGTAAGAATTGCAGTTGCAACAAAGCCTTGCTTGCCTACAAAGAGAGCAGCAATTTGGATTTGTTACTATGTTACCTAGAAGAATAACAAACTGTGCAAGGATGGAGGTTGTAGGAGCAAGGAGAAGTTGTCTGTAAAGTTGGTGGATGCCTATTTTCCATTTTGCAGTCCCTTGTCTCCCTCTTGTGGCCTCCTGGAGGCAACTAGCTGTGCAAAAAAAAGACAGCCTGGCGGCCGGCTGTTGCAGTGTTGCCCTCTCAGGCAACACTGAGTGACTGACTGAGCCTCACCGTCTTATATAAAGTTCAGACGGAACTTTGCACGTGTCATAGTGGAGCCCTCAGGATTCCAGAGCCAGCTTTCTGACATCATAATGGGGCCTCAGAGATAAAAGCCTGGGCCCAGGCAGTGTTGGTCAGTGCTGCTCAGCAGGCAGCACTGGACTGGACTGGATTACAGCTGATACAAGGTGTGAAGGAACAAGGGGTGGCTGTGGGCATGCACTTGCTGCCGCTGCCAGTGTTTATCTGCATGGCAGCAGGGCATTTGGGCGTTGCCAGGAAGGCGTTTTTATGTAGATTCCTCCTCTTTCAGCACTGCATTGTGGTGCAAGCAAAAGAAGCAAATCCTGTCTGGCTTCCTCTCCGGCCTTTATTCACCTCCCGTGTAGCTGTGAGTGTGTGAGCCTGCAGGGCCCCATGGAATTGCCTAGAAGTAGGCTGAATCGCTGCAAGGGCTGAACAGCAGTATCGGGCAGGCTCGGGCAACGCGCGGCCCGTTCGGGTTATCGCTTCTCGGCCTTTTGGCTAAGATCAAGTGTAGTATCTGTTCTTATCAGTTTAATATCTGATACGTCCCCTATCTGGGGACCATATATTAAATGGATTTTTAGAACAGGGAGATGGAAATAGAGCTTGCTCTGTCCACTCCACGCATTGACCTGGTATTGCAGTATTTCCAGGACCGGTGCACCCTTTCCTTATGTGTTGACTAAAAGCAGATTCCAAAAGTGTTTTTTGTCTTTGCTATTGTTTCTGTCTTTCTGAAGGGATCTCCCCTTTTAATCCCATTATTTCAACACCTGTTGGACAATGCATGAGTGATAATGAGCTCATTGATTAAATGCAATTAATGAATAGATTGCCACCTCTTGTTGTGTGTCGTCTGTGTTTCTGTGTTTCCGGCATTTCACATTGGAACACCTCATTCACCTTCCTTGTCTTCTCTCCGCCCTCCCTTTTAGGTAAGTTAAAGAGCTGCACCTGAGCCAGCCACTGATTGATTGATTGATTGATTGATTGATTGATTGATTGATTGATTGATTGATGCAGCACAACAGTCAAATAGTGGAGTGGAGTAGGGGAACAGCAAACAGCCAATAAAGCAGCCCGCCCGCTCGCCTGCCCGCCACAATGGACCTACCTGTGTACACTAGATGGATGTGATGGAATGTACTGTCGTCCCTACATTTCAAGAAGAAGTAAGAATTGCAGTTGCAACAAAGCCTTGCTTGCCTACAAAGAGAGCAGCAATTTGGATTTGTTACTATGTTACCTAGAAGAATAACAAACTGTGCAAGGATGGAGGTTGTAGGAGCAAGGAGAAGTTGTCTGTAAAGTTGGTGGATGCCTATTTTCCATTTTGCAGTCCCTTGTCTCCCTCTTGTGGCCTCCTGGAGGCAACTAGCTGTGCAAAAAAAAGACAGCCTGGCGGCCGGCTGTTGCAGTGTTGCCCTCTCAGGCAACACTGAGTGACTGACTGAGCCTCACCGTCTTATATAAAGTTCAGACGGAACTTTGCACGTGTCATAGTGGAGCCCTCAGGATTCCAGAGCCAGCTTTCTGACATCATAATGGGGCCTCAGAGATAAAAGCCTGGGCCCAGGCAGTGTTGGTCAGTGCTGCTCAGCAGGCAGCACTGGACTGGACTGGATTACAGCTGATACAAGGTGTGAAGGAACAAGGGGTGGCTGTGGGCATGCACTTGCTGCCGCTGCCAGTGTTTATCTGCATGGCAGCAGGGCATTTGGGCGTTGCCAGGAAGGCGTTTTTATGTAGATTCCTCCTCTTTCAGCACTGCATTGTGGTGCAAGCAAAAGAAGCAAATCCTGTCTGGCTTCCTCTCCGGCCTTTATTCACCTCCCGTGTAGCTGTGAGTGTGTGAGCCTGCAGGGCCCCATGGAATTGCCTAGAAGTAGGCTGAATCGCTGCAAGGGCTGAACAGCAGTATCGGGCAGGCTCGGGCAACGCGCGGCCCGTTCGGGTTATCGCTTCTCGGCCTTTTGGCTAAGATCAAGTGTAGTATCTGTTCTTATCAGTTTAATATCTGATACGTCCCCTATCTGGGGACCATATATTAAATGGATTTTTAGAACAGGGAGATGGAAATAGAGCTTGCTCTGTCCACTCCACGCATTGACCTGGTATTGCAGTATTTCCAGGACCGGTGCACCCTTTCCTTATGTGTTGACTAAAAACAGATTCCAAAAGTGTTTTTTGTCTTTGCTATTGTTTCTGTCTTTCTGAAGGGATCTCCCCTTTTAATCCCATTATTTCAACACCTGTTGGACAATGCATGAGTGATAATGAGCTCATTGATTAAATGCAATTAATGAATAGATTGCCACCTCTTGTTGTGTGTCGTCTGTGTTTCTGTGTTTCCGGCATTTCACATTGGAACACCTCATTCACCTTCCTTGTCTTCTCTCCGCCCTCCCTTTTAGGTAAGTTAAAGAGCTGCACCTGAGCCAGCCACTGATTGATTGATTGATTGATTGATTGATTGATTGATTGATTGATTGATTGATGCAGCACAACAGTCAAATAGTGGAGTGGAGTAGGGAACAGCAAACAGCCAATAAAGCAGCCCGCCCGCTCGCCTGCCCGCCACAATGGACCTACCTGTGTACACTAGATGGATGTGATGGAATGTACTGTCGTCCCTACATTTCAAGAAGAAGTAAGAATTGCAGTTGCAACAAAGCCTTGCTTGCCTACAAAGAGAGCAGCAATTTGGATTTGTTACTATGTTACCTAGAAGAATAACAAACTGTGCAAGGATGGAGGTTGTAGGAGCAAGGAGAAGTTGTCTGTAAAGTTGGTGGATGCCTATTTTCCATTTTGCAGTCCCTTGTCTCCCTCTTGTGGCCTCCTGGAGGCAACTAGCTGTGCAAAAAAAAGACAGCCTGGCGGCCGGCTGTTGCAGTGTTGCCCTCTCAGGCAACACTGAGTGACTGACTGAGCCTCACCGTCTTATATAAAGTTCAGACGGAACTTTGCACGTGTCATAGTGGAGCCCTCAGGATTCCAGAGCCAGCTTTCTGACATCATAATGGGGCCTCAGAGATAAAAGCCTGGGCCCAGGCAGTGTTGGTCAGTGCTGCTCAGCAGGCAGCACTGGACTGGACTGGATTACAGCTGATACAAGGTGTGAAGGAACAAGGGGTGGCTGTGGGCATGCACTTGCTGCCGCTGCCAGTGTTTATCTGCATGGCAGCAGGGCATTTGGGCGTTGCCAGGAAGGCGTTTTTATGTAGATTCCTCCTCTTTCAGCACTGCATTGTGGTGCAAGCAAAAGAAGCAAATCCTGTCTGGCTTCCTCTCCGGCCTTTATTCACCTCCCGTGTAGCTGTGAGTGTGTGAGCCTGCAGGGCCCCATGGAATTGCCTAGAAGTAGGCTGAATCGCTGCAAGGGCTGAACAGCAGTATCGGGCAGGCTCGGGCAACGCGCGGCCCGTTCGGGTTATCGCTTCTCGGCCTTTTGGCTAAGATCAAGTGTAGTATCTGTTCTTATCAGTTTAATATCTGATACGTCCCCTATCTGGGGACCATATATTAAATGGATTTTTAGAACAGGGAGATGGAAATAGAGCTTGCTCTGTCCACTCCACGCATTGACCTGGTATTGCAGTATTTCCAGGACCGGTGCACCCTTTCCTTATGTGTTGACTAAAAGCAGATTCCAAAAGTGTTTTTTGTCTTTGCTATTGTTTCTGTCTTTCTGAAGGGATCTCCCCTTTTAATCCCATTATTTCAACACCTGTTGGACAATGCATGAGTGATAATGAGCTCATTGATTAAATGCAATTAATGAATAGATTGCCACCTCTTGTTGTGTGTCGTCTGTGTTTCTGTGTTTCCGGCATTTCACATTGGAACACCTCATTCACCTTCCTTGTCTTCTCTCCGCCCTCCCTTTTAGGTAAGTTAAAGAGCTGCACCTGAGCCAGCCACTGATTGATTGATTGATTGATTGATTGATTGATTGATTGATTGATTGATTGATTGATTGATTGATTGATGCAGCACAACAGTCAAATAGTGGAGTGGAGTAGGGAACAGCAAACAGCCAATAAAGCAGCCCGCCCGCTCGCCTGCCCGCCACAATGGACCTACCTGTGTACACTAGATGGATGTGATGGAATGTACTGTCGTCCCTACATTTCAAGAAGAAGTAAGAATTGCAGTTGCAACAAAGCCTTGCTTGCCTACAAAGAGAGCAGCAATTTGGATTTGTTACTATGTTACCTAGAAGAATAACAAACTGTGCAAGGATGGAGGTTGTAGGAGCAAGGAGAAGTTGTCTGTAAAGTTGGTGGATGCCTATTTTCCATTTTGCAGTCCCTTGTCTCCCTCTTGTGGCCTCCTGGAGGCAACTAGCTGTGCAAAAAAAAGACAGCCTGGCGGCCGGCTGTTGCAGTGTTGCCCTCTCAGGCAACACTGAGTGACTGACTGAGCCTCACCGTCTTATATAAAGTTCAGACGGAACTTTGCACGTGTCATAGTGGAGCCCTCAGGATTCCAGAGCCAGCTTCCTGACATCATAATGGGGCCTCAGAGATAAAAGCCTGGGCCCAGGCAGTGTTGGTCAGTGCTGCTCAGCAGGCAGCACTGGACTGGACTGGATTACAGCTGATACAAGGTGTGAAGGAACAAGGGGTGGCTGTGGGCATGCACTTGCTGCCGCTGCCAGTGTTTATCTGCATGGCAGCAGGGCATTTGGGCGTTGCCAGGAAGGCGTTTTTATGTAGATTCCTCCTCTTTCAGCACTGCATTGTGGTGCAAGCAAAAGAAGCAAATCCTGTCTGGCTTCCTCTCCGGCCTTTATTCACCTCCCGTGTAGCTGTGAGTGTGTGAGCCTGCAGGGCCCCATGGAATTGCCTAGAAGTAGGCTGAATCGCTGCAAGGGCTGAACAGCAGTATCGGGCAGGCTCGGGCAACGCGCGGCCCGTTCGGGTTATCGCTTCTCGGCCTTTTGGCTAAGATCAAGTGTAGTATCTGTTCTTATCAGTTTAATATCTGATACGTCCCCTATCTGGGGACCATATATTAAATGGATTTTTAGAACAGGGAGATGGAAATAGAGCTTGCTCTGTCCACTCCACGCATTGACCTGGTATTGCAGTATTTCCAGGACCGGTGCACCCTTTCCTTATGTGTTGACTAAAAGCAGATTCCAAAAGTGTTTTTTGTCTTTGCTATTGTTTCTGTCTTTCTGAAGGGATCTCCCCTTTTAATCCCATTATTTCAACACCTGTTGGACAATGCATGAGTGATAATGAGCTCATTGATTAAATGCAATTAATGAATAGATTGCCACCTCTTGTTGTGTGTCGTCTGTGTTTCTGTGTTTCCGGCATTTCACATTGGAACACCTCATTCACCTTCCTTGTCTTCTCTCCGCCCTCCCTTTTAGGTAAGTTAAAGAGCTGCACCTGAGCCAGCCACTGATTGATTGATTGATTGATTGATTGATTGATTGATTGATTGATTGATTGATTGATGCAGCACAACAGTCAAATAGTGGAGTGGAGTAGGGGAACAGCAAACAGCCAATAAAGCAGCCCGCCCGCTCGCCTGCCCGCCACAATGGACCTACCTGTGTACACTAGATGGATGTGATGGAATGTACTGTCGTCCCTACATTTCAAGAAGAAGTAAGAATTGCAGTTGCAACAAAGCCTTGCTTGCCTACAAAGAGAGCAGCAATTTGGATTTGTTACTATGTTACCTAGAAGAATAACAAACTGTGCAAGGATGGAGGTTGTAGGAGCAAGGAGAAGTTGTCTGTAAAGTTGGTGGATGCCTATTTTCCATTTTGCAGTCCCTTGTCTCCCTCTTGTGGCCTCCTGGAGGCAACTAGCTGTGCAAAAAAAAGACAGCCTGGCGGCCGGCTGTTGCAGTGTTGCCCTCTCAGGCAACACTGAGTGACTGACTGAGCCTCACCGTCTTATATAAAGTTCAGACGGAACTTTGCACGTGTCATAGTGGAGCCCTCAGGATTCCAGAGCCAGCTTTCTGACATCATAATGGGGCCTCAGAGATAAAAGCCTGGGCCCAGGCAGTGTTGGTCAGTGCTGCTCAGCAGGCAGCACTGGACTGGACTGGATTACAGCTGATACAAGGTGTGAAGGAACAAGGGGTGGCTGTGGGCATGCACTTGCTGCCGCTGCCAGTGTTTATCTGCATGGCAGCAGGGCATTTGGGCGTTGCCAGGAAGGCGTTTTTATGTAGATTCCTCCTCTTTCAGCACTGCATTGTGGTGCAAGCAAAAGAAGCAAATCCTGTCTGGCTTCCTCTCCGGCCTTTATTCACCTCCCGTGTAGCTGTGAGTGTGTGAGCCTGCAGGGCCCCATGGAATTGCCTAGAAGTAGGCTGAATCGCTGCAAGGGCTGAACAGCAGTATCGGGCAGGCTCGGGCAACGCGCGGCCCGTTCGGGTTATCGCTTCTCGGCCTTTTGGCTAAGATCAAGTGTAGTATCTGTTCTTATCAGTTTAATATCTGATACGTCCCCTATCTGGGGACCATATATTAAATGGATTTTTAGAACAGGGAGATGGAAATAGAGCTTGCTCTGTCCACTCCACGCATTGACCTGGTATTGCAGTATTTCCAGGACCGGTGCACCCTTTCCTTATGTGTTGACTAAAAGCAGATTCCAAAAGTGTTTTTTGTCTTTGCTATTGTTTCTGTCTTTCTGAAGGGATCTCCCCTTTTAATCCCATTATTTCAACACCTGTTGGACAATGCATGAGTGATAATGAGCTCATTGATTAAATGCAATTAATGAATAGATTGCCACCTCTTGTTGTGTGTCGTCTGTGTTTCTGTGTTTCCGGCATTTCACATTGGAACACCTCATTCACCTTCCTTGTCTTCTCTCCGCCCTCCCTTTTAGGTAAGTTAAAGAGCTGCACCTGAGCCAGCCACTGATTGATTGATTGATTGATTGATTGATTGATTGATTGATTGATTGATTGATTGATTGATGCAGCACAACAGTCAAATAGTGGAGTGGAGTAGGGGAACAGCAAACAGCCAATAAAGCAGCCCGCCCGCTCGCCTGCCCGCCACAATGGACCTACCTGTGTACACTAGATGGATGTGATGGAATGTACTGTCGTCCCTACATTTCAAGAAGAAGTAAGAATTGCAGTTGCAACAAAGCCTTGCTTGCCTACAAAGAGAGCAGCAATTTGGATTTGTTACTATGTTACCTAGAAGAATAACAAACTGTGCAAGGATGGAGGTTGTAGGAGCAAGGAGAAGTTGTCTGTAAAGTTGGTGGATGCCTATTTTCCATTTTGCAGTCCCTTGTCTCCCTCTTGTGGCCTCCTGGAGGCAACTAGCTGTGCAAAAAAAAGACAGCCTGGCGGCCGGCTGTTGCAGTGTTGCCCTCTCAGGCAACACTGAGTGACTGACTGAGCCTCACCGTCTTATATAAAGTTCAGACGGAACTTTGCACGTGTCATAGTGGAGCCCTCAGGATTCCAGAGCCAGCTTTCTGACATCATAATGGGGCCTCAGAGATAAAAGCCTGGGCCCAGGCAGTGTTGGTCAGTGCTGCTCAGCAGGCAGCACTGGACTGGACTGGATTACAGCTGATACAAGGTGTGAAGGAACAAGGGGTGGCTGTGGGCATGCACTTGCTGCCGCTGCCAGTGTTTATCTGCATGGCAGCAGGGCATTTGGGCGTTGCCAGGAAGGCGTTTTTATGTAGATTCCTCCTCTTTCAGCACTGCATTGTGGTGCAAGCAAAAGAAGCAAATCCTGTCTGGCTTCCTCTCCGGCCTTTATTCACCTCCCATGTAGCTGTGAGTGTGTGAGCCTGCAGGGCCCCATGGAATTGCCTAGAAGTAGGCTGAATCGCTGCAAGGGCTGAACAGCAGTATCGGGCAGGCTCGGGCAACGCGCGGCCCGTTCGGGTTATCGCTTCTCGGCCTTTTGGCTAAGATCAAGTGTAGTATCTGTTCTTATCAGTTTAATATCTGATACGTCCCCTATCTGGGGACCATATATTAAATGGATTTTTAGAACAGGGAGATGGAAATAGAGCTTGCTCTGTCCACTCCACGCATTGACCTGGTATTGCAGTATTTCCAGGACCGGTGCACCCTTTCCTTATGTGTTGACTAAAAGCAGATTCCAAAAGTGTTTTTTGTCTTTGCTATTGTTTCTGTCTTTCTGAAGGGATCTCCCCTTTTAATCCCATTATTTCAACACCTGTTGGACAATGCATGAGTGATAATGAGCTCATTGATTAAATGCAATTAATGAATAGATTGCCACCTCTTGTTGTGTGTCGTCTGTGTTTCTGTGTTTCCGGCATTTCACATTGGAACACCTCATTCACCTTCCTTGTCTTCTCTCCGCCCTCCCTTTTAGGTAAGTTAAAGAGCTGCACCTGAGCCAGCCACTGATTGATTGATTGATTGATTGATTGATTGATTGATTGATTGATTGATTGATTGATGCAGCACAACAGTCAAATAGTGGAGTGGAGTAGGGGAACAGCAAACAGCCAATAAAGCAGCCCGCCCGCTCGCCTGCCCGCCACAATGGACCTACCTGTGTACACTAGATGGATGTGATGGAATGTACTGTCGTCCCTACATTTCAAGAAGAAGTAAGAATTGCAGTTGCAACAAAGCCTTGCTTGCCTACAAAGAGAGCAGCAATTTGGATTTGTTACTATGTTACCTAGAAGAATAACAAACTGTGCAAGGATGGAGGTTGTAGGAGCAAGGAGAAGTTGTCTGTAAAGTTGGTGGATGCCTATTTTCCATTTTGCAGTCCCTTGTCTCCCTCTTGTGGCCTCCTGGAGGCAACTAGCTGTGCAAAAAAAAGACAGCCTGGCGGCCGGCTGTTGCAGTGTTGCCCTCTCAGGCAACACTGAGTGACTGACTGAGCCTCACCGTCTTATATAAAGTTCAGACGGAACTTTGCACGTGTCATAGTGGAGCCCTCAGGATTCCAGAGCCAGCTTTCTGACATCATAATGGGGCCTCAGAGATAAAAGCCTGGGCCCAGGCAGTGTTGGTCAGTGCTGCTCAGCAGGCAGCACTGGACTGCACTGGATTACAGCTGATACAAGGTGTGAAGGAACAAGGGGTGGCTGTGGGCATGCACTTGCTGCCGCTGCCAGTGTTTATCTGCATGGCAGCAGGGCATTTGGGCGTTGCCAGGAAGGCGTTTTTATGTAGATTCCTCCTCTTTCAGCACTGCATTGTGGTGCAAGCAAAAGAAGCAAATCCTGTCTGGCTTCCTCTCCGGCCTTTATTCACCTCCCGTGTAGCTGTGAGTGTGTGAGCCTGCAGGGCCCCATGGAATTGCCTAGAAGTAGGCTGAATCGCTGCAAGGGCTGAACAGCAGTATCGGGCAGGCTCGGGCAACGCGCGGCCCGTTCGGGTTATCGCTTCTCGGCCTTTTGGCTAAGATCAAGTGTAGTATCTGTTCTTATCAGTTTAATATCTGATACGTCCCCTATCTGGGGACCATATATTAAATGGATTTTTAGAACAGGGAGATGGAAATAGAGCTTGCTCTGTCCACTCCACGCATTGACCTGGTATTGCAGTATTTCCAGGACCGGTGCACCCTTTCCTTATGTGTTGACTAAAAGCAGATTCCAAAAGTGTTTTTTGTCTTTGCTATTGTTTCTGTCTTTCTGAAGGGATCTCCCCTTTTAATCCCATTATTTCAACACCTGTTGGACAATGCATGAGTGATAATGAGCTCATTGATTAAATGCAATTAATGAATAGATTGCCACCTCTTGTTGTGTGTCGTCTGTGTTTCTGTGTTTCCGGCATTTCACATTGGAACACCTCATTCACCTTCCTTGTCTTCTCTCCGCCCTCCCTTTTAGGTAAGTTAAAGAGCTGCACCTGAGCCAGCCACTGATTGATTGATTGATTGATTGATTGATTGATTGATTGATTGATTGATGCAGCACAACAGTCAAATAGTGGAGTGGAGTAGGGGAACAGCAAACAGCCAATAAAGCAGCCCGCCCGCTCGCCTGCCCGCCACAATGGACCTACCTGTGTACACTAGATGGATGTGATGGAATGTACTGTCGTCCCTACATTTCAAGAAGAAGTAAGAATTGCAGTTGCAACAAAGCCTTGCTTGCCTACAAAGAGAGCAGCAATTTGGATTTGTTACTATGTTACCTAGAAGAATAACAAACTGTGCAAGGATGGAGGTTGTAGGAGCAAGGAGAAGTTGTCTGTAAAGTTGGTGGATGCCTATTTTCCATTTTGCAGTCCCTTGTCTCCCTCTTGTGGCCTCCTGGAGGCAACTAGCTGTGCAAAAAAAAGACAGCCTGGCGGCCGGCTGTTGCAGTGTTGCCCTCTCAGGCAACACTGAGTGACTGACTGAGCCTCACCGTCTTATATAAAGTTCAGACGGAACTTTGCACGTGTCATAGTGGAGCCCTCAGGATTCCAGAGCCAGCTTTCTGACATCATAATGGGGCCTCAGAGATAAAAGCCTGGGCCCAGGCAGTGTTGGTCAGTGCTGCTCAGCAGGCAGCACTGGACTGGACTGGATTACAGCTGATACAAGGTGTGAAGGAACAAGGGGTGGCTGTGGGCATGCACTTGCTGCCGCTGCCAGTGTTTATCTGCATGGCAGCAGGGCATTTGGGCGTTGCGAGGAAGGCGTTTTTATGTAGATTCCTCCTCTTTCAGCACTGCATTGTGGTGCAAGCAAAAGAAGCAAATCCTGTCTGGCTTCCTCTCCGGCCTTTATTCACCTCCCGTGTAGCTGTGAGTGTGTGAGCCTGCAGGGCCCCATGGAATTGCCTAGAAGTAGGCTGAATCGCTGCAAGGGCTGAACAGCAGTATCGGGCAGGCTCGGGCAACGCGCGGCCCGTTCGGGTTATCGCTTCTCGGCCTTTTGGCTAAGATCAAGTGTAGTATCTGTTCTTATCAGTTTAATATCTGATACGTCCCCTATCTGGGGACCATATATTAAATGGATTTTTAGAACAGGGCGATGGAAATAGAGCTTGCTCTGTCCACTCCACGCATTGACCTGGTATTGCAGTATTTCCAGGACCGGTGCACCCTTTCCTTATGTGTTGACTAAAAGCAGATTCCAAAAGTGTTTTTTGTCTTTGCTATTGTTTCTGTCTTTCTGAAGGGATCTCCCCTTTTAATCCCATTATTTCAACACCTGTTGGACAATGCATGAGTGATAATGAGCTCATTGATTAAATGCAATTAATGAATAGATTGCCACCTCTTGTTGTGTGTCGTCTGTGTTTCTGTGTTTCCGGCATTTCACATTGGAACACCTCATTCACCTTCCTTGTCTTCTCTCCGCCCTCCCTTTTAGGTAAGTTAAAGAGCTGCACCTGAGCCAGCCACTGATTGATTGATTGATTGATTGATTGATTGATTGATTGATTGATTGATGCAGCACAACAGTCAAATAGTGGAGTGGAGTAGGGGAACAGCAAACAGCCAATAAAGCAGCCCGCCCGCTCGCCTGCCCGCCACAATGGACCTACCTGTGTACACTAGATGGATGTGATGGAATGTACTGTCGTCCCTACATTTCAAGAAGAAGTAAGAATTGCAGTTGCAACAAAGCCTTGCTTGCCTACAAAGAGAGCAGCAATTTGGATTTGTTACTATGTTACCTAGAAGAATAAGCAGCAATTTGGATTTGTTACTATGTTACCTAGAAGAATAACAAACTGTGCAAGGATGGAGGTTGTAGGAGCAAGGAGAAGTTGTCTGTAAAGTTGGTGGATGCCTATTTTCCATTTTGCAGTCCCTTGTCTCCCTCT
This sequence comes from Rhinoderma darwinii, assembly GCF_050947455.1. Taxonomy (NCBI): domain Eukaryota; kingdom Metazoa; phylum Chordata; class Amphibia; order Anura; family Rhinodermatidae; genus Rhinoderma; species Rhinoderma darwinii. The sequence continues at coordinate 292,404 of NW_027461767.1, forward strand.
TGTGGCCTCCTGGAGGCAACTAGCTGTGCAAAAAAAAGACAGCCTGGCGGCCGGCTGTTGCAGTGTTGCCCTCTCAGGCAACACTGAGTGACTGACTGAGCCTCACCGTCTTATATAAAGTTCAGACGGAACTTTGCACGTGTCATAGTGGAGCCCTCAGGATTCCAGAGCCAGCTTTCTGACATCATAATGGGGCCTCAGAGATAAAAGCCTGGGCCCAGGCAGTGTTGGTCAGTGCTGCTCAGCAGGCAGCACTGGACTGGACTGGATTACAGCTGATACAAGGTGTGAAGGAACAAGGGGTGGCTGTGGGCATGCACTTGCTGCCGCTGCCAGTGTTTATCTGCATGGCAGCAGGGCATTTGGGCGTTGCCAGGAAGGCGTTTTTATGTAGATTCCTCCTCTTTCAGCACTGCATTGTGGTGCAAGCAAAAGAAGCAAATCCTGTCTGGCTTCCTCTCCGGCCTTTATTCACCTCCCGTGTAGCTGTGAGTGTGTGAGCCTGCAGGGCCCCATGGAATTGCCTAGAAGTAGGCTGAATCGCTGCAAGGGCTGAACAGCAGTATCGGGCAGGCTCGGGCAACGCGCGGCCCGTTCGGGTTATCGCTTCTCGGCCTTTTGGCTAAGATCAAGTGTAGTATCTGTTCTTATCAGTTTAATATCTGATACGTCCCCTATCTGGGGACCATATATTAAATGGATTTTTAGAACAGGGAGATGGAAATAGAGCTTGCTCTGTCCACTCCACGCATTGACCTGGTATTGCAGTATTTCCAGGACCGGTGCACCCTTTCCTTATGTGTTGACTAAAAGCAGATTCCAAAAGTGTTTTTTGTCTTTGCTATTGTTTCTGTCTTTCTGAAGGGATCTCCCCTTTTAATCCCATTATTTCAACACCTGTTGGACAATGCATGAGTGATAATGAGCTCATTGATTAAATGCAATTAATGAATAGATTGCCACCTCTTGTTGTGTGTCGTCTGTGTTTCTGTGTTTCCGGCATTTCACATTGGAACACCTCATTCACCTTCCTTGTCTTCTCTCCGCCCTCCCTTTTAGGTAAGTTAAAGAGCTGCACCTGAGCCAGCCACTGATTGATTGATTGATTGATTGATTGATTGATTGATTGATTGATTGATGCAGCACAACAGTCAAATAGTGGAGTGGAGTAGGGGAACAGCAAACAGCCAATAAAGCAGCCCGCCCGCTCGCCTGCCCGCCACAATGGACCTACCTGTGTACACTAGATGGATGTGATGGAATGTACTGTCGTCCCTACATTTCAAGAAGAAGTAAGAATTGCAGTTGCAACAAAGCCTTGCTTGCCTACAAAGAGAGCAGCAATTTGGATTTGTTACTATGTTACCTAGAAGAATAACAAACTGTGCAAGGATGGAGGTTGTAGGAGCAAGGAGAAGTTGTCTGTAAAGTTGGTGGATGCCTATTTTCCATTTTGCAGTCCCTTGTCTCCCTCTTGTGGCCTCCTGGAGGCAACTAGCTGTGCAAAAAAAAGACAGCCTGGCGGCCGGCTGTTGCAGTGTTGCCCTCTCAGGCAACACTGAGTGACTGACTGAGCCTCACCGTCTTATATAAAGTTCAGACGGAACTTTGCACGTGTCATAGTGGAGCCCTCAGGATTCCAGAGCCAGCTTTCTGACATCATAATGGGGCCTCAGAGATAAAAGCCTGGGCCCAGGCAGTGTTGGTCAGTGCTGCTCAGCAGGCAGCACTGGACTGGATTACAGCTGATACAAGGTGTGAAGGAACAAGGGGTGGCTGTGGGCATGCACTTGCTGCCGCTGCCAGTGTTTATCTGCATGGCAGCAGGGCATTTGGGCGTTGCCAGGAAGGCGTTTTTATGTAGATTCCTCCTCTTTCAGCACTGCATTGTGGTGCAAGCAAAAGAAGCAAATCCTGTCTGGCTTCCTCTCCGGCCTTTATTCACCTCCCGTGTAGCTGTGAGTGTGTGAGCCTGCAGGGCCCCATGGAATTGCCTAGAAGTAGGCTGAATCGCTGCAAGGGCTGAACAGCAGTATCGGGCAGGCTCGGGCAACGCGCGGCCCGTTCGGGTTATCGCTTCTCGGCCTTTTGGCTAAGATCAAGTGTAGTATCTGTTCTTATCAGTTTAATATCTGATACGTCCCCTATCTGGGGACCATATATTAAATGGATTTTTAGAACAGGGCGATGGAAATAGAGCTTGCTCTGTCCACTCCACGCATTGACCTGGTATTGCAGTATTTCCAGGACCGGTGCACCCTTTCCTTATGTGTTGACTAAAAGCAGATTCCAAAAGTGTTTTTTGTCTTTGCTATTGTTTCTGTCTTTCTGAAGGGATCTCCCCTTTTAATCCCATTATTTCAACACCTGTTGGACAATGCATGAGTGATAATGAGCTCATTGATTAAATGCAATTAATGAATAGATTGCCACCTCTTGTTGTGTGTCGTCTGTGTTTCTGTGTTTCCGGCATTTCACATTGGAACACCTCATTCACCTTCCTTGTCTTCTCTCCGCCCTCCCTTTTAGGTAAGTTAAAGAGCTGCACCTGAGCCAGCCACTGATTGATTGATTGATTGATTGATTGATTGATTGATTGATTGATTGATTGATTGATTGATTGATGCAGCACAACAGTCAAATAGTGGAGTGGAGTAGGGGAACAGCAAACAGCCAATAAAGCAGCCCGCCCGCTCGCCTGCCCGCCACAATGGACCTACCTGTGTACACTAGATGGATGTGATGGAATGTACTGTCGTCCCTACATTTCAAGAAGAAGTAAGAATTGCAGTTGCAACAAAGCCTTGCTTGCCTACAAAGAGAGCAGCAATTTGGATTTGTTACTATGTTACCTAGAAGAATAACAAACTGTGCAAGGATGGAGGTTGTAGGAGCAAGGAGAAGTTGTCTGTAAAGTTGGTGGATGCCTATTTTCCATTTTGCAGTCCCTTGTCTCCCTCTTGTGGCCTCCTGGAGGCAACTAGCTGTGCAAAAAAAAGACAGCCTGGCGGCCGGCTGTTGCAGTGTTGCCCTCTCAGGCAACACTGAGTGACTGACTGAGCCTCACCGTCTTATATAAAGTTCAGACGGAACTTTGCAGTGTCATAGTGGAGCCCTCAGGATTCCAGAGCCAGCTTTCTGACATCATAATGGGGCCTCAGAGATAAAAGCCTGGGCCCAGGCAGTGTTGGTCAGTGCTGCTCAGCAGGCAGCACTGGACTGGACTGGATTACAGCTGATACAAGGTGTGAAGGAACAAGGGGTGGCTGTGGGCATGCACTTGCTGCCGCTGCCAGTGTTTATCTGCATGGCAGCAGGGCATTTGGGCGTTGCCAGGAAGGCGTTTTTATGTAGATTCCTCCTCTTTCAGCACTGCATTGTGGTGCAAGCAAAAGAAGCAAATCCTGTCTGGCTTCCTCTCCGGCCTTTATTCACCTCCCGTGTAGCTGTGAGTGTGTGAGCCTGCAGGGCCCCATGGAATTGCCTAGAAGTAGGCTGAATCGCTGCAAGGGCTGAACAGCAGTATCGGGCAGGCTCGGGCAACGCGCGGCCCGTTCGGGTTATCGCTTCTCGGCCTTTTGGCTAAGATCAAGTGTAGTATCTGTTCTCATCAGTTTAATATCTGATACGTCCCCTATCTGGGGACCATATATTAAATGGATTTTTAGAACAGGGAGATGGAAATAGAGCTTGCTCTGTCCACTCCACGCATTGACCTGGTATTGCAGTATTTCCAGGACCGGTGCACCCTTTCCTTATGTGTTGACTAAAAGCAGATTCCAAAAGTGTTTTTTGTCTTTGCTATTGTTTCTGTCTTTCTGAAGGGATCTCCCCTTTTAATCCCATTATTTCAACACCTGTTGGACAATGCATGAGTGATAATGAGCTCATTGATTAAATGCAATTAATGAATAGATTGCCACCTCTTGTTGTGTGTCGTCTGTGTTTCTGTGTTTCCGGCATTTCACATTGGAACACCTCATTCACCTTCCTTGTCTTCTCTCCGCCCTCCCTTTTAGGTAAGTTAAAGAGCTGCACCTGAGCCAGCCACTGATTGATTGATTGATTGATTGATTGATTGATTGATTGATGCAGCACAACAGTCAAATAGTGGAGTGGAGTAGGGGAACAGCAAACAGCCAATAAAGCAGCCCGCCCGCTCGCCTGCCCGCCACAATGGACCTACCTGTGTACACTAGATGGATGTGATGGAATGTACTGTCGTCCCTACATTTCAAGAAGAAGTAAGAATTGCAGTTGCAACAAAGCCTTGCTTGCCTACAAAGAGAGCAAGAATTTGGATTTGTTACTATGTTACCTAGAAGAATAACAAACTGTGCAAGGATGGAGGTTGTAGGAGCAAGGAGAAGTTGTCTGTAAAGTTGGTGGATGCCTATTTTCCATTTTGCAGTCCCTTGTCTCCCTCTTGTGGCCTCCTGGAGGCAACTAGCTGTGCAAAAAAAAGACAGCCTGGCGGCCGGCTGTTGCAGTGTTGCCCTCTCAGGCAACACTGAGTGACTGACTGAGCCTCACCGTCTTATATAAAGTTCAGACGGAACTTTGCACGTGTCATAGTGGAGCCCTCAGGATTCCAGAGCCAGCTTTCTGACATCATAATGGGGCCTCAGAGATAAAAGCCTGGGCCCAGGCAGTGTTGGTCAGTGCTGCTCAGCAGGCAGCACTGGACTGGACTGGATTACAGCTGATACAAGGTGTGAAGGAACAAGGGGTGGCTGTGGGCATGCACTTGCTGCCGCTGCCAGTGTTTATCTGCATGGCAGCAGGGCATTTGGGCGTTGCCAGGAAGGCGTTTTTATGTAGATTCCTCCTCTTTCAGCACTGCATTGTGGTGCAAGCAAAAGAAGCAAATCCTGTCTGGCTTCCTCTCCGGCCTTTATTCACCTCCCGTGTAGCTGTGAGTGTGTGAGCCTGCAGGGCCCCATGGAATTGCCTAGAAGTAGGCTGAATCGCTGCAAGGGCTGAACAGCAGTATCGGGCAGGCTCGGGCAACGCGCGGCCCGTTCGGGTTATCGCTTCTCGGCCTTTTGGCTAAGATCAAGTGTAGTATCTGTTCTTATCAGTTTAATATCTGATACGTCCCCTATCTGGGGACCATATATTAAATGGATTTTTAGAACAGGGAGATGGAAATAGAGCTTGCTCTGTCCACTCCACGCATTGACCTGGTATTGCAGTATTTCCAGGACCGGTGCACCCTTTCCTTATGTGTTGACTAAAAGCAGATTCCAAAAGTGTTTTTTGTCTTTGCTATTGTTTCTGTCTTTCTGAAGGGATCTCCCCTTTTAATCCCATTATTTCAACACCTGTTGGACAATGCATGAGTGATAATGAGCTCATTGATTAAATGCAATTAATGAATAGATTGCCACCTCTTGTTGTGTGTCGTCTGTGTTTCTGTGTTTCCGGCATTTCACATTGGAACACCTCATTCACCTTCCTTGTCTTCTCTCCGCCCTCCCTTTTAGGTAAGTTAAAGAGCTGCACCTGAGCCAGCCACTGATTGATTGATTGATTGATTGATTGATTGATTGATGCAGCACAACAGTCAAATAGTGGAGTGGAGTAGGGGAACAGCAAACAGCCAATAAAGCAGCCCGCCCGCTCGCCTGCCCGCCACAATGGACCTACCTGTGTACACTAGATGGATGTGATGGAATGTACTGTCGTCCCTACATTTCAAGAAGAAGTAAGAATTGCAGTTGCAACAAAGCCTTGCTTGCCTACAAAGAGAGCAGCAATTTGGATTTGTTACTATGTTACCTAGAAGAATAACAAACTGTGCAAGGATGGAGGTTGTAGGAGCAAGGAGAAGTTGTCTGTAAAGTTGGTGGATGCCTATTTTCCATTTTGCAGTCCCTTGTCTCCCTCTTGTGGCCTCCTGGAGGCAACTAGCTGTGCAAAAAAAAGACAGCCTGGCGGCCGGCTGTTGCAGTGTTGCCCTCTCAGGCAACACTGAGTGACTGACTGAGCCTCACCGTCTTATATAAAGTTCAGACGGAACTTTGCACGTGTCATAGTGGAGCCCTCAGGATTCCAGAGCCAGCTTTCTGACATCATAATGGGGCCTCAGAGATAAAAGCCTGGGCCCAGGCAGTGTTGGTCAGTGCTGCTCAGCAGGCAGCACTGGACTGGACTGGATTACAGCTGATACAAGGTGTGAAGGAACAAGGGGTGGCTGTGGGCATGCACTTGCTGCCGCTGCCAGTGTTTATCTGCATGGCAGCAGGGCATTTGGGCGTTGCCAGGAAGGCGTTTTTATGTAGATTCCTCCTCTTTCAGCACTGCATTGTGGTGCAAGCAAAAGAAGCAAATCCTGTCTGGCTTCCTCTCCGGCCTTTATTCACCTCCCGTGTAGCTGTGAGTGTGTGAGCCTGCAGGGCCCCATGGAATTGCCTAGAAGTAGTCTGAATCGCTGCAAGGGCTGAACAGCAGTATCGGGCAGGCTCGGGCAACGCGCGGCCCGTTCGGGTTATCGCTTCTCGGCCTTTTGGCTAAGATCAAGTGTAGTATCTGTTCTTATCAGTTTAATATCTGATACGTCCCCTATCTGGGGACCATATATTAAATGGATTTTTAGAACAGGGAGATGGAAATAGAGCTTGCTCTGTCCACTCCACGCATTGACCTGGTATTGCAGTATTTCCAGGACCGGTGCACCCTTTCCTTATGTGTTGACTAAAAGCAGATTCCAAAAGTGTTTTTTGTCTTTGCTATTGTTTCTGTCTTTCTGAAGGGATCTCCCCTTTTAATCCCATTATTTCAACACCTGTTGGACAATGCATGAGTGATAATGAGCTCATTGATTAAATGCAATTAATGAATAGATTGCCACCTCTTGTTGTGTGTCGTCTGTGTTTCTGTGTTTCCGGCATTTCACATTGGAACACCTCATTCACCTTCCTTGTCTTCTCTCCGCCCTCCCTTTTAGGTAAGTTAAAGAGCTGCACCTGAGCCAGCCACTGATTGATTGATTGATTGATTGATTGATTGATTGATTGATTGATTGATTGATGCAGCACAACAGTCAAATAGTGGAGTGGAGTAGGGGAACAGCAAACAGCCAATAAAGCAGCCCGCCCGCTCGCCTGCCCGCCACAATGGACCTACCTGTGTACACTAGATGGATGTGATGGAATGTACTGTCGTCCCTACATTTCAAGAAGAAGTAAGAATTGCAGTTGCAACAAAGCCTTGCTTGCCTACAAAGAGAGCAGCAATTTGGATTTGTTACTATGTTACCTAGAAGAATAACAAACTGTGCAAGGATGGAGGTTGTAGGAGCAAGGAGAAGTTGTCTGTAAAGTTGGTGGATGCCTATTTTCCATTTTGCAGTCCCTTGTCTCCCTCTTGTGGCCTCCTGGAGGCAACTAGCTGTGCAAAAAAAAGACAGCCTGGCGGCCGGCTGTTGCAGTGTTGCCCTCTCAGGCAACACTGAGTGACTGACTGAGCCTCACCGTCTTATATAAAGTTCAGACGGAACTTTGCACGTGTCATAGTGGAGCCCTCAGGATTCCAGAGCCAGCTTTCTGACATCATAATGGGGCCTCAGAGATAAAAGCCTGGGCCCAGGCAGTGT